>NC_037089.1:3720000-4320000 GCF_002994745.2 Rosa chinensis
CTTGAGCTCAGACATGCTGGAGCAGTTGTCTAGTAACGTGAGACATGGGTGTTGTTGAGCTTGGTTAGTTTTGGTAGCCGCCGCGGCGGTGGTGGTTGCCGCCGTTATGGCGGTGGGTTTATTTAAGAGGGGATTGTCGGGAAAGAAATGTGGTCTAATGTGGTGGAGGGAAAGCGGAGCAGCCATTGCGCCTACCCTATCCAGTACGACTGGTTAGTTATTACAGTTAAAAATGCTTCTTCCGCAAGTAGTAGTAACTTTTTTTTTTTTTTTTCTTTGATCGCGACGCTGAGTAGGCAGTTAATGCCGTTAATTTGGAGACCAACTATGATACCGACATTGGCTGAGAGAATCTGCAACCTTTTTGCTGGTGGGGTTGGTTCGAGATCCTTGCAACTACGTCAACCAAGTAGAGACTCGACCAAGTAAAACAGTAAAAAAAATCAACAGTCTAATGACTTAAACCCTATTAGGTGATCTTAGTTCTTGAACTCTGTGCTCTGAATTTCTTCTCCTTTCCAACAGCTTGTAACAATTGCAATGAAATCTCATAATCCTATCCTTAACATCATGGTTACCCAATAATGGTTGAAAAACGTAACTTTTGCTTTGGTCCCTTCCAGAGTCCCAGCTGTGCTATCCACCATCGTTGTTCCTAAGGTGCTTGAGTACTACTTAGGGTTTGCTGAACAGTGATTGCGTGTGACGAGTACAGTGCGTAACGGTGGTTGTGCTTTTTAGCTGTGTAGATATGATTGATCGATGTAGGTGAGGTAATCCAGGTAGTGCTTTGTGCGAAATCTATATATGAGTGAAGGTTATGTCTGCCCCTTGATACTGATCACGTCACATGTATCTATTTGACCAATTTAGAAATGCCAACGCAGAGAGAGAGAGAGCTAGAGCTCGTGGAACAACAAACCCAGAACGTCAAAAGATAGCAACAGAACTAAGACGTACACTAGTACATTTTTGCATCGTTTCTTATGATTAATTTATAAGGTTTAGTTTTTCTTATGCATATATGCATGTTTGCTCTGTAAAAGGGTTATAATTAGGGTTCTAATAACGTTGAAGTAAATTATATTGTGCAAGTGTGCAACTAAATATAATAGTAGATCGTTAAAAGTGTAATTATGTTGCGGCTGTGTTACAGTCGATCTATGATTACTCTATATAACTATTACGTACAGCTACTATAATATTAGAACGTAATAGAGAAGTGATCTATTTTTGTAAACCAAAGAGATTACTTTTTACGGTGCTTGGTTAACATGCCCCAGATCCATCCAGTTTAATCATGAGGACAAAGGTTGAATTCTCTCTCTCTATCACTCACGCACACATACCATCTCTGATATATATCTGCAAAATGATTAAAGATCTTTATAGTTCAGAGGTGAGTGGCTGATGATGAATATCATAACGTGATGGTGTCAGCAAAAACAACGGGAATTGGAGGGGACACAACCCTAGACCTAGAGAGATGTCTGTCCCATACACAACATGCATGTTCGCTCTGGTCCCAGCTCCCTCTCTCTCTTCTTCTTCCTCTCACAGATCTCTCTCTCTCTCTCTCTCTCTCTCTCTCTCGCTCCCATCAGAATTAGCAGTAACAGCAACAGCAACAGCAGTCACAGTCAGTTATCCCTACCACCATGCCACCACGGCACCACCACCTTCTTCACCTTCTGAAATGGCCAATGCCAGCGCAACCAAGCAGAAATAGTTTTCGTGACTCAGTCCCTACGTGTCCACAACCTATTACCTTCCCAATCAAACTTAAACTCTTGGTCCTCTCCTACCCATCGTCCCAGGCTAGTCATCCTCGAGCATTACAATTTGGCATCCCTTTTCACTTAAATTCATGCCCTCGTTTTGGGCTCTGTGAAAAATCAATATATCTATCACCTCTGTGATCTATAATAACAAATATATTGCTCGATCTCTCTGGTCCCATATTCCTTGCATACATGTTACCCACTGTACTGGACGTCTGGACCACCTTATACGAGTCACCAGCTCTTCCTTAATACATGTAACTCTTAATCATTATCCCTCCCTATTATTTAGCTATAACTTTTTCCGGTTGTTGTTTTCTACTTCCCTAGTTTCCTTAAAAGAAATTTATCTTCTGTAGATTCCTACGGGTAGGAGATTGTGAGATTGTGCTCCCCTTCAAACACAGCGAGCTGCCACTTCATATATGTTAAATTTATGCTCAACGTGGACAAACACCATATATATCCATTGATTCACATCTTGGATGTATTGTAAATAAGATTATTGAAAAAAAATTTGATATTTTTATATGAAGATCAAAATCTTGTTTAAAAACAAGAATCTATCGATCAACTATCAGAGTCCATAAATCAAAATTTTGAGATTTTCAATCAATTTTTAATTTATTAAGTAAAAGTATATTAATCGACAATAAAGTGAATATGCTCCTAATCACACATAGAATTATGAAAGAGAATATAATAAAAATAATAGAATATGGTCTGTAAACCTTGGGTATAAAAACGCGCGCATTGCAGTGAGACATATACAAATACAGAGACCTTGGTGGCCACAAAGTTCACAGGTCCTAGAATTGTGAAGAGGCATATCTAGAAAGAATTTGGCTCGTTGAGCGTTTCAAAGAAGGCCTTAAGATTGGCATATATATCTTAATCTGATTCCCATCTCTGATTACTCGAATTGTAATATAGTACAGGCCGGACCGTGCGCAGATCTCTAATACTATTAACATTTTTGATTTATGGCTTAAAGCGCAGAGATCCTCCGATTAGGTAGAATAAAAGAAACTGAGAGAGAGGACCATCATTCCATTAATATCTAACAGCAATTAATAACTTAAGCTGCAAATAGAGTATTGGAAATTAGCTAGCTAGGTTACCTTTAAAGTACTTCTTTAGTGGGCAATCCACGTTCTTGTAAAATACATATTTGATGGAGTAATAATATTAGGAACGCTAATGTGGTAGTACTTGTATACTTGACGTCTTGCCAAGATTGTAAGTAGTACCAACTTATTCGTTTGTTATGGATTTAAACAAAACAGAACGGAAGTGAAAAGACCGTGACATTTAAGCATGTAGGTCACTTTCCAAGCATGATTAATACAATTATAAATAAAGTTGTTGTTCAAAATAAAATAATAAGTTTTCCCTCCAAATATATGATATTCCTTTATAATTATCTGAAATTTTATTAGAAAGAGCATATTAATCAATTATGTGTCTGGATATTCTTATCTTTTGGATTTGGTTCAGTTCATGTAGCAAACTAGTAAAATTAAATAAAACAGAGTCTGTGGTTGGCTACTGGCTAGATTAGTACGTAGTAATTAACCAGTAAGTCGATGACATTTTAAATTACTATCCAACAGTGTACTGATTCAAATCCATTTGTTTGTGATTGAAAGCCAGGTGATATAAAACTGAAGTATAGTCTTCCTTCCATCGATTTTCAATTAAACTAAGTTTGTTCGATCGGCGGGTGACTTTGTTCATTAATAAAGTCCTCCTAATTATAATTAATCTTACTCGTCCTTGTCTTCATAGTACGGTGATATGACATTCAAGTCTCAATTAAGAGCAAGTTGTGGATAACTAAATCAAATATGAATCTTTCTTTGTCTTAATTATGTAAGTAAGAAAACCCTTTAATCTATTCCTTATCTAATCTGATTTGATTCACATTAACAATGACACCCACGGAGGAAAACAGATGAACAAAATTAATTAACAATGACACCAAAATAGTGTCTTTACATGACACATGTCTCCTTGATGTGAATATTCGCGCAACAATGACCCTATCTTTTTTTTTTTTTTTTTTAAATTTTTATGAAAAGACTATTTCTTGGCACCTAAACAAGTTACTAGGTGCATTTTATTTTTTGTTTAGGTAAAATCAATGTGAACCCACAAGCTGCTTGATGAGGTGAGGTCCCTTCATTGGCATGAACATTTTTTAAAGCAATAGAACGACCATTACAAAGCGAAAAGATTGATATATGTGATAATCTTGTCTGGTTTACATAGGTTAATCATTTTCTAGTTTATCAATTGCATATGAATATGCAATATAGATTAGTGATTTCATAACCTTATAACAACACCCTATAATTGCTCGGGTGACACGGTAATATTAAATTATAGTGTAAATCTAACGTGTTCATATTATATTTTTATTTTATATACTTTATAAGACTCATAATTTATCATGATATTAGTTATTAATGATTAATCGTTAAAATAATATGTTATTAGACATTACAATAAATAAGTCAATCAAACGCGTTTCAAATTTTCAACTGTGAGTCAGGAATTAATCATTTTATCGACTTTGACATGAGAGTTATTTTTTCCTTAATGATATAGTATGAATACTCTTTTTAATTTTCACTCATAAAAATTCAGATGACAGATAATTAATTGTTTGAAAATGGCACTCTTTCTCTCAGGATGGTATTCATGTGGTCCCTGTGATGGGTTTCTTGATGGAGCCAATTGTTAATATAATGATCTGCATAACAGCATTACACCAGCGGGCCACTCTCCTTAATCAATAATTCTCTAACTTTACATACAAATATCCTTAAGCTCGAGCTGGTAGTAAATCATGTAACTAATCAAGGTAAAAAGCCAATAAAGCTTGTAGTTCAACTCCCAGATTTGGCCAGTCATGAACTTAGAGGATTAAGTAAATAGTAATTAATAAACTCTTAAGCACCCAGTTTAGTTCTTCTTTTACCCATTTTAAGTTAATTAGTAAACTGCAACTGCTTCTATACTTCAGCAGCAAGGTAATTATTAAGTACTGAATGATCAGCTCCAACTTATATTTATCCAAGTGCTTATTCTAACTGGATGCACCTGGCTGCAACAGATTGTTTAGTACTAATCAAGATCAGGGAATCTTGGTTCTTCAGGCTCAGTTATATATTCTCGATCCAGAACCAGATATATAATACTTGGATCTAAACCAACGCTGCAGCCGTCTTCGAAAACCTCAATTCTGAATTCTGATCCGGTGGAAAACTCAGAACCGGAAAAACAGTGCCGGTCCTGACATTTTGGAGGTCTGAGGCGAATAATTAAAATGTGGCCTCATATAAAAAAATCATATAATCGAACAAACTTTTATATATATATAAACTGAATCCCTACATTAATAGTATTGCAAAAAATAAAAATATTAATTAAGGAAAAAAAAATATAAAAAAAAGAGGCCGCTACGACTCGAACCTTGGTGCAACAAAACTCTATCACCGCTGCACAATTGGCGGAGGCCCGCCGGAGACCGGTGGCCTGAGGCGGCTGCCTCAGGCAGCAGCCCTCAGGGCCGGCCCTGCGGAAAAATACCCGATAGAAAGTAAACACGTATACGATTAGGGTTCACCACAGTTAAAAGAGGCGTCGTTAGCATTTCCAATGATGATAACGTGCAATAAAAGAAGCATTTAATTATCATCAGCTCTGGTGAACATTGACCGGTTAGTCTTTACCAGCGGATTTCCAGACACGGTAGACTCCAGCTGACGTGGATCACTGGGTTTCTGCCACTCACGGTGTTCCGCAAAACCATGCACTAATATTGAACGTAATACCAACTTAATCATTATTTTAAATCAAATATCTCTAGTCCTACGCAGCTACTACTATAAAACAAAAAAAAATAAAAAAAATAAATATAAAAGGAAATCACCTGGTGTGATAAAGTTGGTTGAGCGGCCTAACATGTAATCTTTGTGTCTAATGTTTGAGTCTCAACTTCCACTAAGACAGCATGTTTGAGGGTCCTTCGTTGTCTAGAATTCAAGTTTCAACTCTCACCAATTTATGACCAGTATATCTGAGGGGCATGTCTGATTTTGCTAAGATACTCTCCTGAATCTCGGTCTAAATAATTGAATGAGTGTGTTATTAATTCGATAACATAAATGAGATGACTTATTATCTAAATTTCGATTAAAAAGAAAAAGAAAAAAGGAAACTATAGTATATACACTAAAGATTAGGTGGGTAGTGGACCAGTGAAACACATCAGCAATCAGCCCCTTTCTCTATCTATCTCTGTCCCACGCTCTCTTTTTCCTAATCGGTCTCTCATATCATATCAAAACCCCCCTCTCCCCTTCTCCTTCCCCTTTCACTTCATCCATCTCCTTCCTTTCCTTTGCTCCCTCCCACCTTTCCTATCTCTTTCCCACTCAAACCTCCTTCACCTTCACACACTCAGACTCTCTCTCCCTTTTTTTTTTCCTGACCATCATGAGATGAGGAGAATCTTCACCATCGGAACTCCCGCTTCTAACTAGTTAATCATCAAACCTAAACCAAACTCATCCCCCCTCTCATGGAGCCGTACGGCAATTCCGGTGGCGTCAGCAGCAGCGCCAGCTCCTCTTCCTCCTCCTCCGCCGCCTCCATAACCAAGCCGCATGAGATGGACGGGTATTTGGCCGAGGCCGGGTACATGGTCCGCTCCTCCGACCTACGACACGTCGCTCAGCGCCTCGAGCGCTTGGAAAACGTCATGGTCAACTCCCCCAACGACCTCGCCCACTTCGCCTCCGACGCCGTCATCTACAACCCCTCCGACCTCGCCTCCTGGGTCGACTCCCTCCTCTCCGCCTCCGACCTCTCCATCTCCGATCTCGACTTCCCTGGCGTCATCATCAACAATCATCACACCGCTCTCCCCACCGCCGACACGTGGGCCGAAATTCCACCGATCTCCGCCGCGCCGCCGCAGAACCACCACCAGGTAACCGCCGTGATGGAGGAAGACTCCGGGATAAGGCTAGTGCAGCTGCTCGTCACGTGCGCCGAGTCCGTCCAGCGCGGCGATCTCGCATTGGCCGGCTCGATTATCGAGACCATGCGGGCGCTGCTCACACGTGTCAACACGGATTGCGGCATCGGAAAGGTCGCCGGCTACTTCATCGACGCCCTCAGCCGCCGCGTCTTCACCCCGCAGAGCGTCGGCTCCGACGGCGGCTCGGCTCACCAGAACGAGCTTCTCTACCACTACTTCTACGAAGCCTGCCCCTACCTCAAATTCGCGCATTTCACGGCGAACCAGGCGATCTTGGAGGCCTTCCACGGCCACGATTGCGTCCACGTCATCGACTTCAACTTAATGCACGGACTCCAATGGCCGGCGCTGATTCAGGCTCTGGCTTTACGGCCCGGTGGGCCCCCCTTGCTTCGGCTGACGGGCATTGGACCGCCGTCACCTGACGGCCGTGACTCGCTAAGAGAAATCGGGCTCCGGCTCGCGGAGCTGGCTCGCTCCGTTAACGTCCGTTTCGCTTTCCGCGGCGTGGCGGCTTCGCGTCTCGAGGACGTTAAGCCGTGGATGCTTCAGGTCAGTCCAAAGGAAGCCGTAGCTGTAAACTCGATCATGCAGCTCCATAGACTTCTCGGATCCGATTCGAACCGGAATTCTCCGATTGAAATGATGTTGGGATGGATCCGAAATCTTAACCCGAAGATTGTCACCGTCGTGGAGCAAGAAGCGGACCACAACAAGGCAGGGTTCTTGGAGCGGTTCACGGAGGCTCTTTACTACTACTCCAATATGTTCGACTCGCTCGAAGCTTGCGGCGCCATGCAGCCGGACAAGACCCTAGCGGAGATGTACATACAAAGAGAGATATGTAACGTGGTATGCTGCGAGGGACTGGCTCGCGTCGAGAGACACGAGCCGCTCTCTAAGTGGAGAACCCGGCTAGAACTAGCCGGATTCAGCCCGCTCCACTTGGGGTCGAATGCGTTCAAGCAGGCGAGTATGCTGCTGACGCTGTTCTCGGCGGAAGGTTATCGTGTGGAAGAGAAGGAAGGGTGTCTTACACTCGGCTGGCATAGCCGACCTCTGATTGCGGCTTCGGCTTGGCAGGTTATGCCTTTGCCTGAAGCAACCGCAACAGCGACTAACCCACTTGGGATTGTTAATCATAGTGCCAATCATGTCTAAATTTTTACTTTCTTTTTGAAATTTTTACTACTACCGTTACTACTACTACTCGAGCTTTATGTGGTAAAATCGTGTTGCACCAGATATGAATTAAGGAACTATCCATTAATAACCATGGCGGTTTAGGTTAATTAAAGTTGCAGAAAGAAAAAGGAAAGATTTCCATTTATGGTTGCCGTGTTAGTGAAGGTAATGGCCACTTGAGTTTTTGGTTCACCTTTTCAGCAATTGATAACTCGATCATGTTCACTTACAAAGGCAGGAAATGTTTGGTAAGTTGTTCACTTATCAAACAATATAAATTTAGTAGCAAGCTCGATCTAAGAGTTTATGAGAGAGAGAATTGATCTAAAATGTTTACTAGATTATGGTGAGAGAGGACAACAATCAAAAGAATCCAAGTTGGGTAGTTCAAATGTGTTACTTCAAAAGACGTACTAATAAACTAGTCAGAGTGTTTTAGGTAATATAAGAGCTCTTCTGAGTTCTGCCTCTTCATGTTGCTTGATTCAACTCATTTAGTCATGACCATTAACTAGTTAAAACTTTCTATGTAGTGTTTCTCATTTTGGGATTAGTTTTGTGGAGAAACCCAGATTCTCAAAATTTCTGGACTGAGATTTGAAATGACAACTGAATCTATTTGGTATTTGCCATTACGAAAAGAAGAGCGAGCATGGCCCCAGATTCCCAGAAGCAGTCAACCCACGCAGGAAATTAAACTAGTTGTAGGAGGCTGTCTAGCTCAGTCTGCCTCAGTGTCTCTTGGTGACCTCCAAAATTGATTTTGTTTTGAAAAAAATTTAAAGAAATCAAAGAACAGAAAATTGAAAGAGATAGCACGCTGGTACTGGAACCTGACGTATTCCATATTGGGAAGAAGGAATCAGCTTAAGCGTCCAATCTAGTGACACCCTTTGGGAACCCTATTTGTTCATTAGGGTACTCTAAAACTCTTAGACTGCTACCTTCGACCAAACACTACACCCTTGGGTTGGTATGTGATGGAACTGGAATTGGAATCCAAATCTGCATTCTCTACCTAAACATTATTACTCTTTGATTTAGGGAATAAACTAATATCAGATATTTTCTTTATTTCTATGATTTATTAATTGAATGCATGCTTCTTTTCTATGTTATTGTGGTCGATTTAAAATAATTTTTCAAGTGTTTTTAGAGGAAAATCAGAAACGAAAATAACAATCCGACCAAGAAACAAAATCTAAAATAAGTTTGTTTATTTTGTAAAAACAACCGCAATTTGTAATTTAATAATCACATGCATAGATATACATCAATTATTATGCTCGAAAATGGAGACTTCCACCAAATAAAAGAGGATCGACTGTGAAGTGGTGTCATTCATGTACGTACTGTAATTGCTAGGGCCAGAAACAATGGAATCATAATTGATGGAGTTGAGGATCGATCAACCTCGAATAGAAAAGAGGATTCAACTTTTGCAATGTACGAACAGAAATGCAGACACACCCACAGCTTTAGCCTTTAGCTAGCTTTCACCATTGCGTTGTTGGCCTGTATTTGATTCCAGGACTGTGATTCTCAACAGTTTTACATGAAAAGAGATTCAATCCCAATTCAAATTCACCATCTCACTTTCACTTTCTTTCAGCTCGAGTGGTTGCCAGCGTAATTAATCATGCAGATAGGTGCATGTGGGTTGGCTAAGAATGGAAAAGAAAGAAGGGAGTACAAAGCTAACGGGACCCGTCGACGTAATTATGAACATGAATGTGGACTCGACACTGCTTTGCTTCACATGGAGGTAGGAGAGAGCTAGCACCGTCCTCGGGCCACCCTTTGTACCCATAGCTAAGACATATTGCATTTGGGGGAAAATGGATCTAAGCAGGGGCAGATTTCTTAAAGTTTTGTTGTTGCGACTTAGAAGCAACATCAAGAATCTTCTTTATTACCTGTCGAAGATTTCGCTTGCTTGATTGTTCATGTCTTAGCTTATTCGAAAAAAAAATTTCTATTAGGATCTCTAGATTTGCTCATTTGACCTCACAGGCTCTTTACACCTCCTACTTGCTTTTTAAAAAGTAAAATTTGCTATCTAAACCTCTTTCAGATACCTAACTTAACCTTACCTATAAATGGAATGTTCCGAGCATTAAAGATGGGTTTCAGTGCTCCCATAATTGTTTGTTTACCAAACAAGAAAAACTGAAATAATTATTGAAAATAAAGTCATAGCTTGGTAAATAATTAAAAAAATATAGCCATAATTGTTTTCAAGCCTAATGTTTCATATTACATGGTTACTACCGTTTTGGCTAGGTTACAAAATTAAATTTTGCTCATTCTATCGTTTTATTTAGCTTTATCTTATATGCCGCTTCACAGGCTTATTTGGTTTAGTTAGAGTGTTTCTATTGGGACCTCCAAATCTGCTCAGTTGACCTCACTCTATTATAAATTATTAAATAACATATATAGCTTCTTATAAAATGACTATCAAGGACAATAATTATCGTAAAAAAATATTATATTTAATTTCTCTAGACTTTCCGATTCAATAATATTATATTGCATTCTTTATTATTTTCCTTATCTATTTTCATTTTCTAATTTCACTTCATACTCATTAAAGCATTTATATATATTTAATAAGAATTCAAACTATAATCAAGATCATGTGACATAAAAATTCCTGTCATCATATATGTTGAACGCATATTGGTGAGGGATACCAAAAGAAATCATTTATGACCTAAATCCCAATCTATTCATTATATTTACCAAAAAAATAAAAGAGCTAGTAGTAAAAAAAATAATCTAAAACACTATTAAATAATTAATAATCATGAGGTACAGAAAATAATTAAACATTAAGAAAAATTACTCTTCATTTTTTTTTTTGCACATCTACAAGAGAAAAAAAAAGTAAAAAAAAACAATTCGTTTTTATTATAAATTAATTTTTAAAGCCCAATACCTTGTGTTTGAGTTTCTTTTTTATTAGATAAGAGATTTATGTAATCCAGTTAAAGAATAAATATGTAATTAATAGTTTGTTTGCAAATTATATGAGTAAAGTTATTTCAGGAACTTGAGTGAGGTTTAGTGAGTAAATTTAGTATTTAAAAATTTGATAGGAGGTGTAAAAAGCAAGGAGGTCAAGTGAGTAAATTTAGAGGTTCCAATAGAAAAACTCTTAGTTTACACTCTCTATCCCTCGTTTCATGATCTTGTTATACTAATGAGAAAAACCTTTTTCTAATTTTGTTCCTATTGCATCATAGTTTTGTTCTTGTATAATTCACCAAGTAATTTTTAATGCATTTTCTTTTGAATTTTTTTTTTCTTCTAAACCTTTCACAAACAAAGAAATGAGATTTGAAAATGGAAAACGTGAATTGTGTTTCTATTATTATAAAGCTTTGGAGAGAGAACAAAACAATATATACTTTCTTAATATTTTGTTGTCTGTAACAGTCTTTTTATATAAGGACATATAAGTCATTTAATAATTAAAAAATGAGGGAGGTCTAGTAAGTAGATTAGGAGGTCCCAGTAGGGCTATCAATGAGTCGTGTCGGGTTGGGTTCGTGTCGGGTTAAGGTGTTTGTTGTGTTGCAAGGTACAAACCCAAACCCAAACCCAACCCATTTCCAACCCAAACGGAGTCTAACTTCAAGTACCAAAATGTCCCATTTAATACATCAGGTATCAAACTATCCAAGTAGCACTACCTCAGGTACCATAGGAGGAATTTACCCTTTAATAATCGTGTCAAAAATTTAAATCAAAACCCAACCTATTTATTAAACGGATTACCCGTTTCCAACCCGCTTAACTCATTTAACAAATATGTCGTGTCGTGTTAGACAAAATAACTCATTTAAGGGTTAACAATGTGACCCATTTAACTAAAAAATGCATAAATTGATTAAATTCACTAAAAACTCCACAAAACGAATAATATAAATAAATATATATATTCATAAATAATTAAATCCAATAATTATAAAGCAAAATATTTCAAATTGTCTAATCTTATGATCAAATACTCCCAACGTCCAAAATTTCAAGAAGAAGTATAGTATAATCGGGTTATACGGGTTAATTCGTGTTGGCGGGTTGACCCATGGCCTACCCATTTATTAAATAGGTCATGGCGGGTTGACCCATGGCTGACCCGCTTTTTAATCGTGCGGGTTCAACCCGCTTTATTTAGTGCGGGTTTCGAGTCGTGTTGGAACTGACAGCCCTAGGTCCCAGTAGAAACTCTTTATTTTATAAATAACCCATCGTACTTTTTAAATAATATTGTTACCTACTTTTATTATTTAAATTGGACATTTGAACTGACATCTTATTCCCGTACAAAATAAAGATTGAATCAAATCACTTTGAAAACGAAAACAACTTAGACCATTAGGTGTATACGTTTTTTCTTTTTCATTTTATAAAACTTCTTGACACTCGAAATAATCATGTTACAATAAGATTTTTGATTCCAAATCACTTTGAAAACGAAAACAACGACTTAGACCATTAGGTGCAGGCGCTTTTTTCGTTTTCATTTTGTGAACTTCCTCGATATTTGAAATAATCGTCTCAGAAGAAAACTTTCGGTTCCAAATTTTAAGGAATTTAGTAAATCGTGTCACAAAAAGACTTTCGATACCAAATCTTAATGAGTTCATGGGAGTGGCAATAATCGATGGGATTGGGTTGTTAACAATGAATCTCTTTATTGAATGATAATTTCATTCATCACTATTTTTAGTATAATACCACTAGTACAAGAATTAGGTTTTGATAAGACTGGACAGATAGACGAAACATCGTTGAAACGGCCCGCGGGTCATACCGGAACCGTAAAGGCCCACCGTTTTGGCATTATTTTTTTTCCAAAATTTCACGTGATTTCGTTAAGAATCGTTTTCAGCAAGTTGAACATTTAAAAAAGGACCACCTTAATAGCAGTTAGCCCAAGCCCCAGGGGCTGAGAAACTGAGAGAGCATACTCACGTGTCAGTTATCTCTCCCACGTGTTGAAAACGACATCGTAGTTTTCTATGAGGTCAATTTTATGGTGACGGGGACAACTCTTAAAATAGAGATCCACATATAAATAAGACTAAATATTATGGGCTCGCTATCAACAAGTTGGTCTCACAATGAATTGGCCCTGATGTGGACGCATGATTTTCCCACTAAATTATCATATAATAACATTGCAAGAATTTGCCAAATTAGTCTACCATCAAGGACTGCGATGATGATGATGATTTTTCAAGTTCGTATCAAATACAGTAACAGCCCAAGGAAAATTGAGTTTCATCATTTTGACCTAAGAGAGGAAAATGGTTTTTTTTTTTTTTCTTTTTGTTTTCCCTAAGGTATAAAATTGTAAAAGCTCTACAATATTATATTCAACGGAAATCGGAGTTAATCTTTTAATCAGTACTTGTTGATTCATAGTTTTTTCTTCTTCACATGAGTGAATCAGTGCCAAACTCTCATTGCTATTTGATTATAACCTGTTTTGAAAAACTCGAGGTATTTTGAACTGTTTTGTTTGTTGACATGAACAAAATCGAGGAAAATTTCTCAAATTATTTCAAAATTGAAAAGATATATATATTTTAAATTATTTTTTTATTTTATTAAAAAACGACCATAGGTCATAAGAATTTGGGTAACTTAATATGAAAAAATGAATTGGTCCAATATTGTATGTGACAAGCGAAACCAGACCTAGACCCAATACTCCAGCCGAAGTCCACTAGTGTAAACGTGGATTGTGTTGCCTCTTTTCTTTTCTTATTTTCCTACTATATGGCCCTGATTTTGTTTAAGTACGAACTCACCGTTGCATTACAGAAGTGCAGTTCTTCCATGTCTTTTTAGTTTTCATTGTGAAAGTACGGTTGCTTCGGTGAGGGTTGAGGTTCAGATCCTACATCCATAACCCACCCGATTTTGAATTTAAGCTTTATTCATATTGTTGCCTTTCGATTCTTGTACAATCTTTTGATGTTGTAGCTGTACTTCGTGCCTTCGTGGTAAGAACCAACATTTCTTTCTATAGGGTAAATTCTCAAAGTGTTTTTATAGTTTTCAAAGAAAAACAATACGAATTTAGTGCTTATCAATAATATACTGAGTTAAACTTCATTGGTTAAAATTTAATTCAATAAAAAAAAAAGTTATGATTTGTGAGTGATCGACTATTTTCATATATCGTTGTTGTTAACTTGTTATTTTTTCCAAATAAGTAGTGATATATCAACAAAATAATAACTAACACATTAAAAAGAAATGCGTACAAAGAAGGCGATGGATAGACCGATCAAGTAATTGAGAAAGAATAACTTGAATTTGAGATCTATAATGCATCATATAAGCACTAAACAAACAGAGAAATATTTGAGTTTATGATGTCAAACACCTAATGTAAAGAAAAAGACGACCACATAATAAACAAAAACAAATCACAATCTTACTACTTGTCTTTTCTACTCCAAAAGCAATATATTGATTACTAAATGAAGTGTATACTCCACAAACATAAGAACATACCGAAAGAAGTGTTGTGAAATAGGATTTTAACGAACTAATAAATGAGAAACATTATTTATTGTGTTTAGAATCCTAAAAAGAAGAGGGAAAAACTCTTTCTAAATTTTGTTGTATGTACACAGGCGATATTAGTAAAGAAATTAGTAAAAGTTGGGAGATATAGTCAAATTGTAGTAACAATTAGATGATCAAAATAAATGTTGCTGCTAGATTAAATCAATTGCAGTATACAATATGATTCTGTTTTCTGACAGAGCGACGACAGGTTGGTGATTAAATGAGAAGCGAGGAAAGAACTCGTACAATGACAATTAGTAGATATAGTGGCAAACTCATAATTAAGTATGTTTTTTGAAAGGCTATAGACTAACTCCCTACACATCCCCAAGTAGGTTCACGTGTCAATCTAATGGGAGAAGCTAGTAGTAGATGGACATCATTTTTTTTTTTGGTAAGCAAAATAGTGGCTGAGTGAGTTACCACTCTGAGACCGAGAGCAATTTGGGTATGACCCCTCCCCAATGGATGTTTTTCACAAGCTGAGGTTTGAACCAGAGACTTTCTATTACCAGGAGAAGCTCTGCAACGTCTACCCCACTTGCAGCCTAGCATGCTTACACTAGACCAACCCCATTGGGTTAACAACATATTTATTTATTACCAAAAATAGAAGAGAGATGGTTTTATAACTTTTATTACATTAATTTTTGTTCTTTTAATTCTCATTTAAGCATTACATGTACAATAGGAAAAATGTCCAAACTAGGTCATAGTTTTCATGCTTTTTATATTGTAATTGATTTTCTTTTATTTATTTTTTATTTTTTGAATCGAAATAGATCATCCAATTTTAAAATTCAACAAGCAGTGCCATAAAGGACACACCCCTGAGGGGCCGACAGAAAGAACCGTCTTTTAGGACATACAAAGGACCTATTCTAGAGAAAACATAACCTCTCACTCCCAGGTGCACCCACCTTTTAAGGAAATTTACGCACTTTTATTCTAACAAAACCTAGAAAACTCAGAAGCAGTTTAAGTAAATGTAACAACTGAGCAACTAGATTTTGCGACCCCAAACAGAATATTAAACAATATTTGGGTTAGAGGATGACATCCCATCCTCCACACCCATAACTAAGGAAGCCCAGAACCCGAAACTAAAGGTCCAAGCTACCCACTCCCAAGCCACAAACCAAATCAAAGCCCAAATGGCCCAAGCAGGAAATGCTAAGGGCACCCCGACCTGTTTTAGAGCACCAGCGCCCCTGCTTCGTGAGCCACGGTCGTGGCCTCCGACGACACGAGTAACCTCACCAGCAAAAGCATCGGCCTTATTCTCCAGTATATCCCTTATAGATCGATCAATCCCCATCAGTCTATGTGAGGTTTCACGAAAACAGAAGGATCACTCCAAGTCTCAAGCCTTCGTTGCCGTGGCCGCCCATCCCAGAGTTGCATTCCCATCGCCGCCACCAAAAACAGAATTGTCTTTGTCTCTACAAAACCAGATCCCGTCAATCCCCAAAACAAACCAACCACTATGATCAACGATCAATGCACCCGCGCCGCTGCCAATGGCAAACCGATCACTCACACCGCTACCAGGAACATTTATCTCCGCAAAGGGAACAGAAAGGCTAAAATATGAAAGCATGGAGTTTCGTCGGAGGAGTCCGCCGTTACCAGAAGATTTGGACCATAGAGAAGGATGAACCCCTCCTTTCTGATCTAAGGTACATTGCCGTAGTCGATCAAAGGAGGAGGCCAGCGAGAGAACTCTCTCTCTCTCGAGAGAGAGGCATAGGGTTTTATTTATTTATTTTCTTTTGTTAACAAGGGAGTAACTAATATACACAAATTTCAAATTCCAGCCTCTAATAGCTTAATACAATATGTATACATAAATTCCTAACTCTATTTAGTAATGTAGTTGTTGAATTTTCTGAACCTAATAAGTGTTCTTTGGTAAGAAGCGAAGTATGAAATAGGCAGAAAAGTGTAAAGAAAGCATAAACTGGAAAGAGATTCATTTCATTCATCAAAAGATATATAGATGCCAAAATAGTCCTCAGTACAAGTCTACAAGATATAGAGCTGGGCAGCTGGGCAGATAACTCGTACAAGACAGCTGCTAGACACGTGTCCATAGGACCACAGCTACTTGGGCTACATGACTACTTGGGCTTAATTATACTACTCTGGGCTTGCAAAATAAAGGTTTGAATAAGGTTGTTCTAAACAACCGCTCCCCCCACGAAGAATGTGCATGTCCTCAGGCACAAAATACAGGAAAACGTGCAGCGATGGTGCTAGCATCTTCCCAGGTAGCAGCATCCTCTGTTGGCATACCTTCCCACTGAATTAGCCAAGTAGTGATGCGGTGCTTCTTTCTTGTGTGAAATTCCATGTCAAGATCACAGAGAGGTTTCCACATGATGTCACCGTGCTGGTCAAATTGGGGCAAAGTAGTGGAGACTGGAATTCCATCGCCGAGTCTCTTCTTCAGCAAGGAGACGTGGAATACAGGGTGAAGCTTTGAGGATGGTGGCAGATCCAAGCAGTAAGAGACGGACCCAATCTTGGCAACAACTTTGAATGGCCAGTAGAACCGAGATGATAGTTTATGAACTGTTCTCTTAACCAAGGATTTTTGTCTGTAAGGATGAATTTTCAGAAATTCCCAATCGCCCTCCTTGAATTCTCTCTCATTTCGCTCTGATCAGTGCATTGTTTTATTCTGTTTTGTGCCAGTGCCATATGGGAACAGAGATTAAGAAGAAGTTCATCTCGAGCCTTCAGTGAAGTGTCTACCTTGTGGACCTTTGTTGTGCCAGTATGTATTTGGAAATAGATGGTGGGGGTTTTCCATATAGTGCCTGAAATGGAGTTGTGTTGATGGTTGATTGAAATGTTGTGTTGTGCCAGTACTCGGCCCAGTGGATGAGAGCTTTCCAAGTTGAGGGTTTGTCGAAGACAAAGCACTGCAAGTAGTGTTCCAGGGACCTGTTGACCACCTCTATTTGTCCATCTGATTGGGGGTGGTATGCTGAACTGTGATAGAGTTGTGTCCCTTGGAGTCGGAAGAAGTTTACCCAGAAGTTGCTCAAGAATATAGGGTCTCAGTCACTGACAATTCGTTTAGTCATCCCATGAAGCCGGAAAATCTCCCTTGTGAATGTCTCTGCAATCTGAGCTGCTATGAATGGGTGAGAGACCGGAATGAAATGGGCAAACTTCGAGAGGCGATCAACCACCACCACGGTTGCATTGTATCCATGAGAATCAGGCAATCCTTCCATAAAGTCCACGGAGATGTCTTCCCATGTATCCTCAGGTATAGGGAGTGGTTGCAGAAGGCTTGGGGGATGTATAGCCTCATGATTTTTCCTTTGGCATTGATCACAGGAGGCCACATAGAGTTTTACCTTCTTCCGCATTCCAAGCCAAGCAAAGTTGCGGGAGAGACGAGTAAGGTTCTTAGGTACCCTGAGTGACCTATCATCAGTGAACCATGGTACTCATGTAGTAGTTTAGCATGCCAATCTGAAGTTGCTGGCACAAATATTTTGTTCTTATACATAAGTCTGCCATTGGTAACTGAAAATTTCTTTTTTGTGTTGTGACCCTGGGAAAGTGCTTGAATGATGGAGTTGGCCTCAGTGTCTTTTCTGCAGGCATTGTCAATGTGGTGGATGCTATCAAAGATCGGTGCTGAAGCTATTTGGATTGCCATTAGCTCATGTTGTCTTGATAAGATGTCAGGTACTGTATTGAGCTTCCCTACTTTGTACTCAATGGTTTAATTGTAGCCCATGCCAATAGTTTAGAAAGCCACTTGTGTTGAGCTAGGGTACAGATTCTTTGATCGAGCTGAGTGTTTGATGGCCTGTTAACTTGATGCATAAACTCTCGCAAGCGTTCGAATTGTGTCAAGTGAGAGAAGTATTTGGACCTTAGTTTATTGCAAGGTTCTAAAAAACGCTAGGCGCTAGTCGGGCGGAAACCCGGGAACTAGTGCCCAGGGGCCTAGGCGGTTTTTTTTTTCTTCAATTTATTTTTATTTTTATAACATATAATTATATAAATAAAAATTATAAAAGGTATTATAATGTTTGAAAATAATGAAAATACTTATATTTTGCATGGAAAAATAAAAAAAACAATTGCAAATTAGATTCTTGCAAGACTAATCCCAAATGGAAAAATAGATGCCAAATGCCCAAAACCGGATACTAGTTAAAAAATTCAAAAGAGAATAACAAATATTTATTTGGATTATTTGCTGCAATGCTGCCACGATCCAACACCATGCAACTAATCAATTATACAACTAAACACGTATACAATTCAATTGCCAAGTTAGTATAGAAAGCAACAAAGCAAATATCCATTATTCGATCTTACCCTCAATCATCCAAAACAGCAAAACAAGAGCAACCCAGAATAATTGAATACCCAGCAAAGCAGCAACTTACCAAGCGTCCAAGCAAGACTTCGACTGAAGATTGAAGAATCGAACCAGAATGTGGAAGAGAGCAATGACCAGTTCTTCAGAAAGTGGATATGTTTATGAGAGACAAATTGATTGAAACTTTGGAAGTTGAAACCCAGAAATTCAATCCTACCAATTATGCAAGTACCACCGTCGAGGAGAGGCTGGAGAGCAAAGGAGGCCACGCAGCCATGCCGGAGACTCGGAGAGAGAGAGAGAGAGAGATGGCGACTGCAGTCACTGCAACTCTGCAAGGCTAATCTAGAGTCGATTTTGGGTTCAAATTTTAAATTTACTACGATCAGTCTATTGAGTTTAACAACGAGTTAAGGGAAAAAAAAAAAAGTAGGCAGCACCCAGCGCCCAGGAAGCCCCGCCCAGGACGCTTAGACTCCACCTAGCCCGACTAGGCGGCAGAAAATCGGTCCAGCGCCCAACTCAAACGACTAGGCAAAAATCCGAACGGTAGTGTGGCGCCTAGCGCCTAGGCCGATTTTTAGAACCCTGGTTTATTGTACCTTGGGGCAGTGGCAGAGCTAGAAAATTATGTTTACTGGGGCACAAAGAAAAATATTGATAATATCAAAGCATAAAAAAATTTCTATATGTAATTTTTATCTAACAACGGTAATTATCCTGAACTTTCATAATAGTCTCATCATCTACATTAGTAAAAATATCATTCTCATTCAACTGCGGCAATACATGTTACTGATGTTAATTAATTAATTTTTAATCATTTCCGCATTGGAGTGAGAAATTTGTAAATATTAATTGAATGTCAAAAAGGTTTGGGAATGAAAGATATTATATAATAATATTATATTATATAGGATATCAAAACCTGATTTCCATTCTAGATATTAATATATTAAATAATTTTTGATAAGATAAGAATTGATATAATAAATATATATATATATATATATAAAAGAAAAAGAAGAAAAAAGTATATAGAAAAGAAAAGACAAAAAGAAACAAAAAGTTTTTAAAAGAAAAAGCCCAATTGGTAGGTTAGGGCCCTGGAAGTTCCAAACTTCTTTCTTTCCTCACAGACCTGCTCTCTTTGCCTGCATGGCTGGCTGCTCACTTGCTGCACTGAATTTGTTCTTTGTCCTAGTTCTATATATATATATATATATATATATATATATATATATATATATATATATATCAACTTGTGCCAAGAAACATGACTGGGGCACGTGACCCAGGGTGCCCCTTTATCCCTCCGCCGCTGCCTTGGGGATTAGGTGTCAGACCTAACCGAGATAATTGGCTCTATGACAACTTGAATGCATACAATAAAATTATCAAATAAAATAAAAACTAAAAACAATCAAGGACCAAGCCTTGGAAATGCTCGGCTTAACTCACACTAAGCCTATTCAAAGCCACTAACTTGTAGCCTCAAGGGGAATATACACAAATGAGTCGTTGGATTCAATGATTGAGAGTTGATTTGACTTTAACAAAAAGTTATAAAATGCAAAGTGATTAATAAAAATGCAAGGAAAACTAGGGAAGTGTAAACAATATAATGAAAATGTCGGGTGCTAGGGAGGCTTCTTCACCCAAATCTTATGTGTCGGAAGCTAATATAATGTAGATGCAAATTTCATACTTTGGCGGTAGTCATATCCAATGCGGTTCAAGGCTAAAGGACTGAAATTCCCTTTTATTGTATTCCTACTCTGGTTCAAGGGTCGTAGGAACTCACTTTGCATGAATTAGAACTGGTTCAAGGGTCTCTAATTCACATCAAGAGGCTTAAAGATCGAGGAATTAGACAACTAAGCGACCCATGCGCCTGCGCATTCATGGAACGGGTGTTAATCACCATGCTTATGACCCTTCAAATACGAAATTGAATGTTTCTATCTTAGAAATTAGAGGGGGTCAAGCCTCTAACTCTATCCTAGACATGCTCAAAATACGCACCCTAGAGTTGACTAGGCTCCTAGATATGCATTTTAATCCAACAAAAATAGATATAAGCATCCATCATATGAAAATTGCATTATTACATTAAAATAAGCATCTTTTACACAAGATTTGAACTAGGGCACATAACCTTAGCCCCCAACAACAAAACTACTCATTACCCATCATTAAACTAACATCAATATACATAATTTAAAGATAGAAGTAAGGAGTAACAAGAACAAGCCACAAATTGCTATAGAGCAATTATGACTAGTCTTGATTTATGGCTCCCCACTTTACCCAAATTTGATAGTAATGAAGCTCTTAATTCTTGGGCTTCCCCTTTGAATCTTGTGAAATTGATGATGAGTAGTGGTGGAGAAGTGAGAAAAGATAGAAGAAAAAGAATGGAATGGTGGTGAGTGGTTCGGTGTTAAGAGGAAAGAGGATGGAAATGGGGTCTGGTGGAGTGTGTTGTGTGGCATTGGTGGTGTTCAATTCCCACCGAAGATGGATATGTGTACATGCTCTTGGCTATCACGAAGGAAGATAGAAGAATAGGGTTTGTGGACTTATGAACTGCCACGTGTCAAAACCAGACTGATTGAATAATGTAAGAGAAGTTGATCACGTGTTGTTGTTGGCTGCAAGTAGGCTTGGCATTTAGACCTATAACCCACAAACCCGCACGCTAAAAGCCCGCACGAACCCGCACTATTGTTAATCCGGGCTGAAAAAAAACCCTCAAATAAACGGGTTGGGCCGTGCTAAACCCGTTATTACCCGTCGGAACCCGTTAACTAAAACTCATTTCTTATTTTCCTCTCTTTCGGCAACCAAGAGCAGCCTCCATCTCTCTTTTCTTCGAGCAGCCTCCAAACCCAAAACCAGCTTCGAGATCAAAGCAGAGAATATAGAGTATCCATAGTCAAATTTATTTATTTACTGCTCATTTTCTTACTGCAGTCACAGAAAATCTAACACGTAGCAATCAATTATATGATCTAAGGAATTCAATTCTACAGATAATTACTATGTAAGGGAAGAATGGAAGATCAAACACTACAAACAGCAGCTGAGATTTCTATCACTACTATCTACAATTTATGAGTGAGGGAGAAGTAAATCCCGCTCGATCCCTGCCTCCATCAGGCCTCTACATGAACAAAAGTATTAAGTAATGGTAAGATTAAGACTGATCTTAAATTCTAACAACAATTAAGAACCAAGGACAAGATTGACGAAAATCGTCAGAAATCGAAACTGGCAGAGCTCTGCCGCCATTGCCTTTCCCTTGCTTGGCAAAAATTTGAATTGAATGTACAGGAGATGAAGAATGTTGGCAATACTCTTTAAGCTCAAATTTGATAGTAAAAGTTGTTTGTGGGTTTCTTTGGCTGCTCGATATCCCTGTTGGATTCGATCTTTTATGATATGAATACATAGTTGAACTGATAATAACTTGTTCCTTTACACTTGTACCCAGCATATAACGTTTCGAACAAATGTATAAAATGTGTCAACTTTTCTTTGGTAACACCGCATTAGATTTTTACCAAGTTTTATTTGAAGAGCTTGTTAGCAAAAGCAAAAAAATTATATACATAAAAAATAATAATAAATAAATAAATAATAATAATAATAAAAATTAAAAAAAATATGTTTACGGGTTCCAACGGATATCTGCAAACCCGTTAAGTTAATGAGTTTTTACCGGGTCGGCCCGTTAAGAACCTGCACGTTGCCAGGCCTAGCTGCAAGGTTAGTTAACCTTAATTAACCAATTTAATTAGTTAATTAACCTTGTGTTGATGCGTTGTTCCTTCATATATTTATTATATATAATTCTCTTCTCTTCTTTTGTTTTTGTTTTTGTTTTTTTTCCTTTCTCTTCTTCTCAATGCATTTCCACATATACTATCGGAGACAGTTAGATTCCGCTCCCTTGATAGCCTTGACCACGATTGACCCGCATTGACTATTTTATCCTTTTTCGGAAACTCCAATTTCACACTATTTTATCTTTCGCAATTCCACTTATTTTCTACAAAATAAATAAAAATGGATCAATTACATATTAAATTGACATGGGGATTGGCTTTAGATATAATTACACGTATATAAATGCGTGTAGTCATCTGTCTTGATTGTAAAGGAATTCCCCAATAGATACGGTCTCCACTTTTCATTTACAAATAGGATGACAGACATTTCACAATCATAAGTTGTACATACATGACATCTGCCGGCCATAATCAGCACTCATACCTGACCATGTCACTTTGTCGGAACGACTTCAACTGTGTGATCCCTGGGAACACAGCAAGACAACATTCACTGGCAAGCCATCTCCAGGCCGAAATATGCCTCAACACACCGACACGCGCCACCCAAAGTCGTCTCTGCAGAAAAGACCAAAACTTAGCAAACTGAAGCATATCAGTGCCACATCGAAAACAAGACTGAAGCAACTCACTATCTCACCTATAAAAGTTCACTTATCTCTTCATTCATTACGCATTTAATAGCTATTTACTGCTACATTTGTCAATATAAGTACATCGTCTAACTTTAGCATCGGAGGAGCGAAGACCGCCAACCGCGGTCTCCCCTCTTGACGCCGTTGTATTTTTCTTGACAGATTAGTGGGATTTCAAGAACTCTCAATATATTTGAAGATTGGACCCTCGTCCACATCATATGGCGGTATTATAAACATTAACATTGACGCCGTCTATGGGAAACTTTGAACTAAGAGTCATCCCCCATAATCTACCATGGCTAGCGGAAGCGGCGATGGTGTTGAAGATCAAGCAGGCCGACCCGTCAACCCTCAGCCCAACCCTACCAATCCAATAACCGTCAACCGTGAATTGTTCACCACACCAATCAACATTGACTGTCAAAACCTCAACACCCCCGAGGTGTTCTCAACACAATCTATCGTGGAAAATCAGACTGGCACGAGCCGTCAAGCACAAGGTTGAGATCTTGCCGTTATGTTAGAAATAGCCTTGGCAGACTTGCACAGTTCAAATAGAGAGCGAGAAAAGGAGCGAAGGGAAAAGGCGGAAGCTCAAAATCAAGTGGTGACGCTATTGTCAAAATTTGACGAGCTGAAGAAGGCGCTAGGAACAAATGCACGACCGACCCAGAGTGAACACTCCCAAAGCGCAAGGCTTAGTCCAAGCATAGGGACAATAGCAGCACCGATACCAGTAATCCCAATGGGTGTCGCTCTAAACCCAGCTGAACTAGCGGGATTAGGACCGGCACCACCGCCACAGTTGGCACAAGAGCAGCTAGCGGACTTATAGCCGCAATACTATAACTTATTCAGCGCTGACCAGCAAAGGGGAACCAGAAACATACTGGCGCCCCGACAACAGATAGTGGCACCAAATCAACACATGCCTAGACCGACTGTTGACGCCACCACCTTGATACTGGAAAAAAATGCTGGAACTAGAGGAAATGTTGTTTAGAGCTAGGCTAGCACCCTACCTCCAACACAAAATCCACTCTTTGCGGAACGACCATGTCCATTTACCACCAGAATTTTGCAAACCGTCGGACCTACATATGCAAAGACCCCCAAGATAGCCCAATTTGGCAGCTCAACATATCCATTCGTGCACATGGATACATTCAAAAAAGTCAGCAATAATAAGGGATTTGTTGACGCAACTCTTTGTCACCTATTCAGTGAAACATTGGATGGCAAGGCAATGCGTTGGTTTTTTGAGTGCCCGCCAGGTTCCATGGATTCATTATCAGCTCTATCAAACGCATTTCTATCACGGTTCATCCTCATGACGGACAAGTATCACAACTCCAGCCAACTATTCAGTATCAAACAAGGTACTGATGAGTCGTTAAAATCATTTGTCACAAAGATGGAGGATAGCCACATCGAGATGTCGGGATCTTTACAAAACAATGGCGCTGGCAGCCTTCAAGCAGGGACTCCTCAAGTCAAGTTTTTTTATACCATCTTAACTGCAATTATCCAAATGCCACATATGACCACGTCATGAATGAGGTGGTCCTACATGCCCAAGCCGAGTACAACACTTATGGCGCCACACTACCACCACCACAAAGTCCACTCAAAACCCACCCTACCACATACCAACAAGGAAACACCATCACAACTCCAAACATCACCGCACTACCCAATGACAAGAAAAAGGAGAGGCAGCAAGGCAACTACCAAGACAAGCAGCAAAGGGATCAGCAGTATCACAGTAAGGGCAGCAGATCTTTTCACAATGACCGTCGCGACAGTGGCGACAACCGCCACAATAACCCCCCCACAAATACTCAAAAATTTGAGGTTTTTACAGTCTTGACGGCGTCATATGAAGAAATATATGATCAGTGCAAGGATCAAATCCCACCACCACCCCCAAGAAAATACCCCTGCAAATGGTGCAAACACCATGAATAGTGGTCACAACACCAAAGACTGCAATGCCCTCAAGACTGCAATCGAATCATTATACCGCGACGGAAAGTTGGAGCAGTACAAAGTTCAACAACCACAGCTTGTTGTAGCCAACATCGACCCAATGCGGCGGATCAACACCATTGATGGCAGTGCTTTCATAGGCAGCTTATCACACAGGGCAAGAAAGCATTATGAGTGCGCTAATCACCCAAAAGAAGTATTCAACATCCGTTATGACCGATCCGCCAAAATGGCCAAAACTGGTTGGGAACCAATCACTTTCTCCGAGGAGGGGGAGCGAGGTATTCACACACCCCATAACGACCCATTTCTGATGGATGCAGTCCTCGACAAGTGGTCCGTCGGAAGGGTACTAGTAGATAGCTGGTCCACAGTCAACGTCATATTCAACGGCTGTTACAAGCAACTGCAGTGCAACAGGAAACTCCTGCAAGACCACGAGCCGCTACTCAGTTTCTCCGGAGATGGGACCCAACCTCTGGGGTCAGATTATATGCGCCTATCCATTGGGACGGTCTCATATACGGCGGAAATACACACATAATTCATTGTGGTAGATTGCTTAAGTTCATACAATGCCATTATCGATCGCCCAGCCCTTGACAAGCTCAAGTGCATCATCATCAGGTACATGCTACTCATGAAGTTACCAACACGTAACGGCACTTACTCCATCAGGGGAAGCCAATCAATTGCACGAGAGTGTTACTCAACAACGATGTCAATGTCAAGAGGCCGCCATGAAATTTTAACGGTAGCCAATACACCACAGTTGACGGACAAAATTGACAACCCCAGATATGATAAGGAAAAATACTTCAAAAAGGAGCCAGTCAACCCAGAAATGTCTGTCCGCATTGTAAGCATCTCCGACGAGCACCCAGAGAGAACTGTGCGCATCGGAGCCCAACTCTCCCTTGAGATAGCGGCTGAACTCACCCAGTTTCTAAAAGAAAACGCCACAGTCTTTGCATGGTTGTATGCCGACATGCCAGGAATCTCTCCCTATATAATTCAACATAAACTCAGCATCAAGCCATCCTTTTACCCCATCAAGCAGAAGCGACGGGCATTTGACGAATAGTGATATCGGGCCATCAAGGAAGAAGTAACCAAGTTGCGAGACATAGACTTCATCCGCTTGGTTAATTATCCACAATGGATCTCTAACGTGGTAATGGTAAAGAAACCCAATGGGAAGTGGCGGATGTGTCTCGACTTCAAAGGTTTGAATAAGACATGCCCCAAGGATAGCTTTCCGCTACCCCTCATCAACCAACTGGTTGATGCAACAGCAGGGCATGAGATACTCAGCATGATGGATGCCTTTTCTGGCTACAACCAGATAAAGATGCATCCCGACGACTAGGAATGCACAACATTTACCACCGACAAAGGTTCATACTGCTACAATGTCATGCCATTTGGCCTCAAGAATGCAAGAACCACGTACCAATGGTAGATGAATGCAATGTTAGCTGAACACTTGGGCAAGATCATTGAAGTATATGTCGATGACATGCTTGTCAAAAGTGTAAAAGCTGGAGGTCACGTAGCCAACCTCCTCATCATATTTGCCATATTGCTAACATATGGAATGCGCCTAAATCTGGAAAAGTGTTTCTTCGGCGTCATCGCCAGCAAGTTCCTTAGATACATAGTTAGTGAGCGAGGAATCGAGGCTAACCCCGACAAAGTACAGGTGGTCATGAACATGAAATCTCCTGAGAAAAAAGTTGAGGTACAAAGCTTGCAGGGAAAGTTAACGGCACTTTCCCGGTTCATCTCCAAGCTCACCGACAAGTGCCTACCATTCTTCAAGGCAATGAAGCAATCTCATTGCAAGGTGGTTGACTGGACGCCTGATTGTGAAGCGGCATTTTAGGGCCTCAAGGAATACTTGGCCTCTGTTCCATTACTCCCAATTCCAGTATAGGGCGAAATACTATACATATACCTAGAGGTATCCAAGTCCGCCATAAGTTGTGCAATTGTCCGCAGGGAAGCATCAGAAGAATTGTCGGTATTCTACGCCGACAGAGGCATGAATGGAGCGGAAACAAGGTACCGCCACTTGAGCAACTTGCCTTAGCACTTATAATGGCCGCTAGGAGGTTGCGCTAATATTTCCAAGCACATACAATCCATGTTCTCACAAATCAAACGCTAAAGCTAGTACTCCAAAGTCCGGAACACTCAGGACGCCTTAGCAAATGGGTAATAGAACTCAGGGGACAAGCCAAGAACTGCCATCAGGGGACAAGCTATTGATGATTTCATAGCAGAACTAACCGAACCACAGCCGAAACATACCACCGATGCAATGTCGGAGGGTAGCAATCAGCACCCTAAAACCACTCAAACAAAGACACCATCATAGTGGAATCTCTATGTAGATGGTTCTGTCTGCGCTAAGGCTAGCTACGCCGGTATCATCCTCACAGGACCAGGGGGACTTAACGTAGAATACACCCTCCTTGACTCGGGTCTTAGGGGACTTGTACTTACATGAGCATTTACCAAGCATAATTAGCTATAATGAGCCACGCTCATACTACCGTCAGCGGTACCAACAACCACTAACGGTGTGCCCTATGGAAACATTGCCAAGCAGGCTATCACCTGAGCCCCGGCTCACCCCCAGCTCGCAGCTGACGCGCCGCGCTAGTATCGCCTCGCTGAAGCATCAGAAGTTGGGAACTGAACCATATCAGTCCCACATCGTAAACAAGGAAGAGATCAGTCTCTTCCCCACCTATAAAAGGTCCATTTCTCACTCCTCATTAATTACGCATTTATTACTTACCTACTGTTATTCTGTCAACACAAATACATTGACTAACTTAGGCATCGGAGAGGAGAAGACCGCCCAGCGCGGTCTCCCTCTGACGCCCCTTTATATTTTACTTGATAGATAGCGGAAGCTCTAAGAACATCACCAGTAGCGGTCCGCCCACCGGACCAGCGTTAACCAAAATTCGACCACCGCCCAATCTCAAACATTAACATGGAGTAAAAGAGTGGGCAACCTATTAATTGTGTAGGCAGCAGTGAGAAGACATTCACCCCAAAACTGAAGAGGCAAATGAGATTGGAAACGAAGAGCTCGAGAAACTTCTAGAAGGTGTCGATGCTTGCGCTCAACAACACCATTTTGTTGAGATGTGTAAACGCAAGAATGCTGAAAAATGACTCCTTGATCTTGAAAGAAGTTGCGTAAAGAAAGAAATTCAGCGCCATTGTTGGAACGAAATTGTTGAACATGGGTATTAAATTGAGTCTTAACATAAGCAAAAAAATGTCGAAGTAAATGTTGCGTGTCACTTTTGTGACGCATGAGAAAAACTCATGTAAAATGAGAAAAATCATCCACTATAGTAAAAAAATAATGAGCACCATTAAGATAAGGCGTCTTAAGATGTCCCCAAATATCACAATGAATACGAGAAAAACATCAAGAAGTTTTTATTGAACTAGAAGAAAAAGGTTGGCGGGTCTGTTTAGCTAAAGGACCCTGCACATTTATGACTAGAATCAAAAACAAAAGAAAGAGAATTCTTGGCTAGAAATTGTAAACGAGCAGGAAAGGGGTGTCCCAAGCGGCGATGCCAGAGATCAGATGAGATGGTAATATGACCGGAAAAGGGATGTGTGGTAGGAATGGTAGAAGACAACACCATAAGATAGTACAAATTTCCACGTCGCTTACCCACACCAATCGTCATCCTCGTAGCCAAATCCTGCAAAATACACCAAGAAGGGAAAAAGGTTACTGAACAATGCAAATCATCTATAGTGCGTCCAACAGACATCAAATTAACATCGAATGAGGGAACACAAAGCACATCCCACAAAACTGCATTATTAATGGTAATTGACCCTTTCATAGTGATGTTTGCCTTGGCTCCACTAGGCAAAGAAACAGAAGGAAAAGATGCATTCTTATGGCTAGTAAAAAGATGTGGTGAATTAATAATGTGGTGAGTTGCTCCACTATCGATTATCCATCGATTAGGATCCAC
The DNA here is from genome assembly GCF_002994745.2 of Rosa chinensis. Lineage (NCBI taxonomy): Eukaryota > Viridiplantae > Streptophyta > Magnoliopsida > Rosales > Rosaceae > Rosa > Rosa chinensis. The sequence goes on from NC_037089.1 coordinate 3,749,468, forward strand.
CAAAGACAAACCTGAAGCAAACTCTGTAGCAGAAGTGGCGTTAGCCTGAGGAGTTGGTGGCTTAGGATTCAATGCAGCAATGACCTGAGTGTATTGATCTTTAGTCAGGTTGGGAAGTGTGGCTTGCAGCTCCTTAAATGAAGGTGTGCAATCAACATGACTAGCAAAGGCATCATTGCGTGGTGGAGGTCGATTTCTTTGTTGTTGATTGTGTTTATAGAGCCGATGACCAGGTGGAAAGCCATGTTTCCTGTGACAAGTCTCCTCAGTATGATAAAATTTGTTACAATAGGTGCATTGAACTGGAGTACGATTGCGAGAACTGCTGCCTTGATTGCCCGGATTAAAAGATTGTGGCTTGAGATTGTTAAGAATGGCCATTGCTGCTGCGTTGGATGGAGCAAGGGCAGCAACACCAAGTTCTTGCTGCTTCTCTTCATGAGTTACTGAAGCATAGGCCTGTGGCACGGAAGGTAATGGATTCATTAGCAAAATTTGACCACGAGTACTTGCATATGATTCATTCAAGCCCATAAGAAATTGCATGAGTTTGGTGCGGTCATTCTGTGCCCCACAAGTGCAATTCTCCACTGTATTGTATGAGGCAAGTTCGTCCCAAAGTGCTTTCAACTTGGTATAATAAGCAGCGATTGACAACTGGCCTTATTCAATCTTGTAGATGTCTCTTTGAACCTGGAAGATACGTGGGGCATTTCCCAAGGCAAAGCGTTCCCTGAGATCTTCCCAAATAGCATAAGGTATTGTGCAGGAGAGGACCGAATCAGCAAGGTCTGGTTCAAGAGAATTGAGAATCCAGGACAAGACCATGTCGTTGCATCGCTACCATAGAGCATGCTCCTCTGGTTTCTTGATTTCAAAGGGTTCTTTGATTGCACTGGTGATGAATCTGGTCTTATTCTTCTCACTCAAGGAGATCTTCATGACGTGACACCATGAGTTGTAATTGTCTCCTGTCAATTTCTTGGAGACAAGGATGAGACCGGGATGGTCTGAATGATGGAGAAAGAGCGGATTTGCATATTCATTAGAGGAGGTGTCATTGGTGCAGCTGCCACCATTGGGAGTTTCAGAAAATATATCATCTCCAGCCATGAAAGGTTAGGGAAAACGAAGAAGGATAAAGGCTGCAAAAGAATTTGCAGAAGAAAGAAGAGTCAGGACGTTGCCTGCTCTGATACCATAAAGAATTATAATTGTGATTGAATTGATTTTCCTTCTATTCATAATCATCAATATATACAGATATACAACTTTGATCAACAAGGAAACTCTATAATCTAGGGATACAGATAATGCCATAATCCTCATGTACATGATTTCCTAAAGATACAAAAGATACAAGAAATCTATTCTTAATTACATAATATTCTCAACTAATTACATAATATTCTTAATAGTCTCTAAGATTATCCCTATTCTCCCTTGGAAGTAAAAAGGTTTCACTGTCTCTTTAGAGAAGATCGAATTCCTAATCTTTTTGGGTCTTGAATTAGTAATGAGCCAACTCTTTAGAATGTGTGTGTGTTTCTTTATTTTTCTAATAAGTGAGAGATGCCTTGAAAAGGTGAGAGGGTTTGATAAAATAGTGGAGACATTATTTGAAGAGATCCGTATGAGATTTGAGGGATTCAATAGACTTTTAAGCTTAATAGATTGAATGCATTGAGAATTCTCTTTTAAGAATAGGGTTCCAAGGAGAGTGATCAATTTTGTGTGGGAAAAATAAAAATGTTCTGCAAGTTGTTATCTTCTTATCATTATCATTATTCTCTAATAGGCCTTTGCGCAAGATCTAATTTATGACATTTTTGGTTGGGCTAACAGCGCCAAGAATGAGTGTGCAAAAGGGAAGTCTAATTATCCGGACCATGTCATTGAAGAAACTATAAACGATTACAAGTATTCGTTTTTTCTTTAGCCATCGTACATTCAAAATAAACAAGCAAAAACCATTTTTTTACGTATCAAATTAATTTATTCAATAAGCTATAGAAATATGACATTCACAAAAAATGTAAATAATCAAGATCTCACTCACATTTTTACAGGTGAAAGCACCCCAAAACTATTGTAGACCATGGGCAGCACTATTACATAGATGAGGGACAAAACGCCAACTGCAGAACTCGAAAGCATTACTTAAAGCACAAATTTCATCCATTATGAGCCCCTCAACACCGAGATCTTCGTCTACAGATCTCAATGACAAGACCCAAGGCATCCACCTAGCATTTGACCTGCATCATTTCTCACCATGCCTCCCACCCCAAGGCTTGCCAATTATCCTAGACATTGCTCCATCAAAGTTTAGTTTTACGTACAGGCCTTGAGCTGGTGGTTTCCACTCTTGCTGCCTTGAACTCGAAATGGGCTAGCTTATGAGGCCTTGCAAAGTTTGTTCCAGCTGCTTCAAATTCCTATTGCCATCTGCCATCTAGCATAGGGATCTTAACAGGCATGTATCCTTGAATTTCTACAACGCCAGATCCACCATGCTACATAACTGAAAAACTCTAGCTGCCTCTCCTTACTCACTAGTGTTTAAGCATTGTTTTTCTTCACTTGTACGTATTTACATTTCGTCAGTCCTACTTTATATATGCATGTATACATATATGTAGATAATTAATAGATAATGCATGTCTAATATTCTGATCGATACTATCATACACAAGTAGAGAAATAGATCAAGTTACATACATATTATCATATGTATGACCGCTAAAGAAAATGGTCCTCTAGATAATATATGTATGAATAATTTATAGCTAGTTGTTTTTCTGAACATGATTTACAAGTAGCGTTCTTAATCATGGGTTAGATAGAGATATTAAAAATGGTAGATAATGAATTTACTACACAGTTAAATCATGCACCCATAAGTCTGCTATAAAAAGCTAAGTTTCTCTTGGTTTGTATTCCGTGTTTTGGTTATATATACTAGCCAGCTGATTCTCTCTCTCTCTCTCTCTCTCTCTGTTTTTGTGTTTTGGGCATACTAGCTAGCTTGTTCTCTCTCTCTCTCTCTCTCTCTCTACAACTCTGTGTTTGTGTTTGTTTTTGAATATATATATATATATATACACACACACACACACACTAGCTGACTCTCTCTCTCTCTCTCTCTCTTTCTCTCTCTCTCTCTCTCTCTCTCTCTCTCTCTCTCTCTCATGCTTGTCTGCGTTTTCATGATTTACGGATGGAAAAAAATGTAAAATGTTTCTTTTGTGAGTACGTGAACACAGGAGATCAGAAAGAAGATGTACAACACTTGCAGAAGAAGCATAAGAAGGTCCAGTGTTGTGTCTGCCAGAGCTACTATGGTTGGAACCACATGGCTTGGTTGGAGCAGCACTTCAAGGATAACCGTGATCACTGTCGTACTTTCATGTTCTGTCACAAGACAAATTGTCTTATGACAATTTGTCTATCTAAATACATTTACGTTGAATGCAGGGGATTAGAAAGAAGATGTAGTTACTCTTAATGCAGGGGATCAGAAAGAAGATTCATTTACGCTTAATGCAGTTACCCTTAATGCATTTACGCTTAATGCTTTTACGCTTGTGACAAATTATGCAGTGACGAACATGAAAGCATGATCAGAAAGAAGATAACCGTAGACTTTCTCGCCTCCCAAATCACCTATTGGTTCATATTGCACTAAGCATAAATGCAGTTACGCTTAATGCAGTTACGTTTAATGCAGTTACGCTTAATGCAGTTACGTTTAATGCAGTTATGCTTTCATGTTCTGTCACAAGACAAATTGCCTTGTGACAATTTGTCTATCTAAATGCATTTACACTTAATGCTAATGCCTCTTAATTATTACTAAAGTCCTTCGCATACATATGTACTGATCAGATCACAGTTTATCTCCTCTTAATTATTAATTAAATCTCAGATCAACATCACTATCTCTATCAAGTGTTCTTGCTGCCAATAAATTGATGACTGCCCTAAATAGCTAGTTACTTGTAAAAAGCTATACGTTATAAATTTTAGCAGTTATAGATATAACTAGCTAGCTAGTAATTGAGTACTACATATACGCATGCTTATTAATTAAAAGCAATTAAGCTAGCTCCACAGAAGCGATATATTGGAAGATTATAAAATATTAGCTTTAATTGATTGGTGGTATAGGTTAAGAAGCCCATGATGAAGCCTAGGTTAATTAGGATCTAACTAGGATACAAATATTCTTGCAGCCGCCAAACTTTTTGGTGTGAGAGAATACTAACGAGGGTATTGGTTAATTAGGATTTTGGGTAGAAAGAGTTTATTTTCAAGCTCTAATTGTATTGTCTCCCATTGATTATAGTGAAATTTCTCGCCGGCTTTGAAAGTGGACATAACTTAATTACATTGATTGAGTGAACCACTTCAAATCTTTGTGTTCTTGTATATGTTTTCTTTATCATTATTTGGCTGCTCATCTAGTTTCATATCAATATTGTATTTGTTTCATCTAGTTCCATATCAATATTGTATTTATTACCTTCCCCACAACAAAGATCACCAGACTTCCAACCCAGCCAACTAATCGTAATAGCAACTCGAGCTCAGATTTCCATTGCTGCCAATTCTAAAACTAGCCAAGGTGTCTATAGCCGCAAGAGGAAATTATCTTTATTAGCCATGCATACATATGAGCATACTTATATGTACTCAACTGATCAGCCGCACTAAATGAGCTCTTAGTACTTAAATCCTTGATCAACATCCATCACCATCACCATCAAGAATAACCTGCTCATAATAAATGAATCACTACTCCAAATAGCTTGTAACTTGTAAAGCTACCTATATGCTTTAAATGTTAACAATTTACTTATTTGTAAAGCTTGCATTGATCATGTAATGAATTCTTGTTCTGCTGCAATTGTGGCCCCTTTGAGAATCAGGAGTTCCATAAAGCTAGTACTTGAGATATCTCACCATATCTTGGTCCTTAAAACAACCGACTACGACTACGACTTAATGAAGTTGCTTGATATTTTAAGTGTAAAGGTTGTCCTAGCTAGATATTGCATACCTAAATTTATGATTTATTGATTGAAATCAGACCCACGTACATATGTGAACATTAACATTACTAGACATTTCGATTATGATATTTGATTCTTCCTCTATAAAGCTTACAATATGTACGTTAGTCATGAATCCTATCTTTTTTGAGATAGACGTGAATCAAACTTCTCAATTCACATATCGTAAGTTCATAGTATGCAATACAACGTTCAATTTGGTAGTCATGTTACCAAACTTCTCAATTCACGAATCGTAAGTTCGCAATGATCTTTAAGTCTTCCTCTAAAAAGCTTATGATGTGTGTATGCGAGTCACAAAATCGTACCTATCTTGTGAGCTAGACATTTTACTGAATTTTTAAATCTATGGATCGTAAGTTCGCAACGTTCCAATTTACTACATTTTTCCACATTGATCACGGTACTCAATCTCCAAATCTATTATCACATTCTGCACATATATTTCAAAGCGGGTAGAGCTCGAGCTCAGGTTCCAGCTCGGTGATGATCACCAAACGACTTGTCGTTCGCAACCACGAAAATAGATAAGTAAAAAATTAAAATAGACCAAGACCGAAAGAGAGAAAAAGTAAAACAGAGCCGAGAGGCGGGAGAGGGAGCTAGTCTCAGATAGAGAGAGAGAGAGATGACGATCGACGACGAGAGCTCCGTCTACGTCGGCGGCCTTCCGTACGATGCCACGGAGGAAAGTGTCCGCCGAGTCTTCGATCTATACGGCGCCGTCGTCGCCGTTAAGGTCATCCAACTCTCTCGAACTGTTTTTCAATTTTGCTTAATTTTCAGCGTCATAGGGTTTTGAACAGTTAGGGCTTTGTTTCCGATCAGAGCTTTTCGTTTTGGTTTGCAGATTGTGAATGATAATACGAGCAGAGGAAAATGCTACGGCTTCGTTACGTTTCGGAATCCACGGTCGGCGATCGACGCCATCAACGACATGGACGGCAGGGTGTGTGAGTTCGTTTTCATGAAATTGAATCTGGAATTGTGATTTTGTTTAGTTTTGCTATGAAGTTGTTGACAGTTTTGGATTTGGATTTGGATTTTGGAGCAGACTGTGGATGGGAGAGTTGTGAGAGTGAATGAGGTGAGGACTAGAGGGGGGAGATTAGGTTTTGGGAGAGGGAGAGAGAGGGAGAGTTTCCGACGGGATGTCGAGAGGGGGAGGAACTGGGGGAGGGGTAGGGAGCATGAGATGGAGTATGATGATGTTAGGGAGAGGTATAGGGAGAGGTATAGCGATAGGTCTATGGAGCGTGGGGATAGGTACATTGTTCGGTCAAGGGAGCGGCGGTCTGTTGAGTATGAGGGGGAAATAGATGGGGGATACGGTCGTGTACATGGTGATCAGGAGGTAATGAGTGAGCATTTCTCGGATAGAGAACGTGTGAGGGACAGGGATTTGGAAGATATTGAGCAAGGACACAGCAGGAGCCATGAGCGCGGTTGGGGGAGAAGAAATCGTACTGTGGAATCTGATAGAGAGAGGGAGATGGACAGAACGGAGCTTCCGAATGATATTGTTGAAAAGGATAGAGATCAACAGTCAAGGAGGTGGAACGGGTAAGATACGCCTTTCTTGTTATTTCTAATTGTTGCTTACAGTTAAATACCAGTCAGAGGCTAGGGAAGCAACTGGGCTTCATATTTAGATTGCGTAAACATGGTAAATATAAAAGCCAAATTCGATAGCTTTGTTAGGCAAATTGTTGCAATTGTTGTCACATGAATATGTAGGTTTATTTTTTTTTATTTTTTTATGAAATCATTAAGTTATTGCATATGTAGCTTACGTTTCCAAAATTTAAAGTAAGCACTTCAGTTTTGCTACTTAAATTGATGAGTGTAGTGATTAGCCTTTCATATAATAAAATTGAGAATCGATTGGGGTTTGAAATTGCCTGTTGGTGTTCAATTTTAGAAAAAAATGCTTCCTATCTCCACCAGATGGGAATACTTTTAGGAGTTATATATGTCTTCTGTATGAACAATGCAGCCATCTTCTCCTTATCGTATATTGTCATCAGTTGTGTAGTAATCCTGTTTTTCGAGATGACCAGGAGAAATCAAGATATGAGCAATCACATAAGTTTAGTACGTTGGCATTGGAGTAGAGATTTAATTTCATCATGTTCTGTTGTTTTTGCTGCAGTTCAAATTCTGTTGATCGAAATAGTAGGGAGCTTTTATCCCATTCAAGTGATGATTTCAATGATCAGGCAAGTACAGCATTTTTAGCATTTCTTGCTGCGGGAGTGTCATGCTTTGCTTTTGTTTTGTTTTGTTTTTTTTTTTTTCCTGTCCTCTTAATTACAGTTTTGCTCTGCTTTGTTTTCTTTTTGTCCTGTTAAATATCTCAGGTAAAAGAACAGCTTGAAAGATCCACACTGAGGCTTGAAGAATTGAAAAAGGAGGTTTGTCTTCTCTTGAGAACACTAGTAGTTTAAGTAATGCCTATACCTTAATGGTATCCCTTTTTGATAAAGTCCTAAATTGTGCTATAGATAGGTTTTTTCATATCAATAAAACAAAGTCAGAACTTATGGTGGATGAGCATAAATTCATTCATTTGGCACCTCCAAATCCTAAATCTTGTCCTTAAACCTAATATTTTGTTACCTAGATTTTCTCAGTAGCAGGAGAAACTAAGAATAACAAAGGCCAAAACTGTGCATCCAATAGGGGTTAGCAATAGCAAAGTTTATGGAAGTTGAGTAAGTTATGCAAATGACCTTGAATTGTTCATCTGAAACTATGGCCAATATAAATGCATGAAGATGAAAACCTGCTCACATGCCACACACGTGCATGGACACAACCAAGAGAAACACTTGTGGCATGGAATCACCTTTGAAGTGAAGATAAAATTACAAATCTCCAAAGGTTATCTGTAACATGGCAGTAACTAAATTATATTTTGTTTTCAGACTTCTGAGATGGAAGAGAAGTTAGAAGATGAAGGAAAACTGGTTTTGGATTTACAGAATCAATCTAAGGTACTCCCAAGTTTTTGATTACTTAAAAGTCACTTTTAAGCTCATGCACTTTTTCGCTTTGTATGCTCAGTTTTACTCCAAGTCTTTATTTCACATGCTAAACTTGGTTCTGGTCTCACTGAGACAGAAGCTGGAGGATGCATTGGTAAATGCAAAGAAGAACACTTCACACCAGAAGATGCAGTTGACCAAGGTATTTTCAATCAGATTGCTAGTTATTAGACTCTGCAGAACATTGCCTAAAGTTAATGCATGTTGTTTTATTATCTGCAGCTACATGATTGCTTTATGCAAGTAAAAGATTACAGAGAAAGACTTAAAAGAAGTGAAGATGAACTTCAGGTTGGTGATTTTGTTCTCTTGAGCTTAATGTACAGGAAAAGATCAATTTGAGAGAAAAAAACATAGGTACCATGTTAGAAAATGTAATGATGAAGAACAATATTATTTCGTCTATATGAACTGAAGTAAAAACTATCTAGATTTTTAGCCAACTTCTTTTGAACTGGTTTTGAATATGCATTCTGAGATAAAGAAGCAATCAAATACCCATTTGAGTTTGGTATATTAATGCTAATCTTTGGTTTTTTAAATCGTGTTTTTCCCTCAATATCTCTTTTAAAAGAACTGTATCAAGTGCAAAATTTGATCTATATTAGATTTAATTACCAACCATTTTGCTTGTAGATGCTGGTTGAAGCTGCAGCAGGGGAAGATGGCATTGATGATGTTGGCTTGAGGGATAAAATCCTGACTATTGGCAATGCCTGAAGTCACGTTGAGCTATGGAAGAAAACTGTATCTGCAACAAATACTGTAGTGTATTCTTTCTCCTTTATGGGTTGGGTGGTGAGGGTAGGGTGTCAATCTGTCCTTTTGATAATGTATGAAGCTTTTGTAGATTTGTACCACCAAAGTCAGTGAAGGATCAGCTTATTATATCCAAGATGTATATCATGTATCATGCTTTCTTATACGCCAGTGGTTTAGCAGCCTTTTGCTATACAATACAACTCTTAAATGGATCAACTAGATACCGTCTTTAATAGAGGAATTGGTTTCGCCACTAGACTCATTACCTGCATAACTCTTTTGAATTGGAATGCGTGTTTGAAGACATGAAGTTGTATACACGAGATTTTTGTTTGGTTAGCTGGCTCCGTGAAACTTGAAAGCATAGAGCTTTTTCAAGTATGGCGTGGGAATATGCAGACCACCTTCAACGCTAAAGATGAAACAGGCTGTGAATGCTTACTGCACAAGTATCCTCTTTGCTCTGAGAATTGTTTAAACAGTAATAAGGCAGTATTAAAGCCCCCTTCCCGTGTCTCTGTGAAAACTAAGAGACTAGGGTGGAAAGGAACAGAGCTGAGGTAGGCACACTTTCGGTGCCTCTTCTTCCTCCGCGATCAACCTAATCTTCAGATTTCAATTTCGATTTCGTGGAGATTCAAAGCCATCTGAGAATATCTCTAGGCATCTAACAAGTTAATAGCTTGATTATGGGTTTGGCCTCAGAAAGGGAGGAACAAAATGTTATTTATTTCATGGTAAAACACCACAATAATCAGAAACAGAGGTTGATTATTCGTTTAAATAGAATCTCAGCCCAAAGGAAAACAAAACAAACACTCACTTTCTCCTTTATGACCTTTTTACACTCACTAAGTTAACCCTCACTCTCCCAATATATTTCACATTAAATAATGATAAATTTGGAATTAAACATTTTAGTCCTCATTATGGAAGCATACAAAATGGTAACCCTAACCTTACTCCTAAACCCTAACCCTAATCTTAATCAGAACTTGAGTGTGATCTGACTTCCATTGCTTTCCTCACGGTCTTCCGATCTCCGGGCAGCCATGCCTTTCTCACCACTCTCAGTCCCAGCCTTCCAGCTCCCACTCTCAGACTTTCCATCTTCGATGCTCTCAGACCGGTCACCATTTCCTCTCAGGTCAGATTCCGGTGAGCTTTGCGTCCGGGAAGTAGTGCTGGCTCTGTACACGTGGAGCTGGTGGTGGAGCGTGTGGTGGTGCAGCTGGTGGTGACCTGACTGCGGCTGCTGCTGTGCCGTAGTGTAGAAGTCTTGTGGCATTGGGGTTGCACAGTAGTGTGTCGGTGCGTGGGAAGCTGGGCTGTATAGGGCCGTGGGCCCATTGTGACCTGCCGTGGCGTACTCCGGTGGAACCCAGATGCCACCTAGGACCACCAGCTGCGGCGTTGGGCCTCCCGTTGTCTGTGGGCTTGGGCTGGGCCGTCTAGTGTGGAGCCTGTACTTCTGTAAATAAACAAAAAAAATCATCGAGGTTAGTACTAGGGTTTGTGTCAGAGGTTCAAAATCATGAGGTTCACGCTAGCCTGCATTGTTTTGGATCAGAGCAGAAAAGACCGGACAGTCTGATCCTGATGAATATGGTCAATACCTGCAGATGACTTTTAACTTCATCATTGGTCAAACCGTCAACTTTCATGAGCTCCCTTATTTGTTTTGGTGTGGCCACTGTGAAAAGGCACAAAGAAACAAATCAGATATTTGACCATATAATAATGATTCTATAATGACTGTTCGGTTTTTCATTATATGATTACCTTGAGAACCACCAAGCATTTGGAGGGCGCTAACGAATCTCCTGTGCAAGTCCGGCGACCAGCACCGCCTGGCCTTCCTGTGACTACTGTTTTGAGTACTTGTGTTGGTGTTGGTGGTGGTGATAGTGCTTGTTTGGCCTTCTATTGCCTTGCCTTGTTGATCTTGAGTGGTACTAACCACACCGCAGTTGATACCATTCTCACCCAACTCGGAACATTTGTTGTCCTGATCCATATTCTCGCCGGCTTTGTTCTCCGGAGAGCCGAGAGCCAACTCCGGAAGAGTTTGCAGGTTCGGGGATGGACCCGAGTTGCGAATATCTTTCGAAAATGGATGGAAGGCTCCTCCTCCATAAGATCTTTGCTGCTTGGTGTCTAGGGCTAGCTTGGGGCTGACATTGAACCCCATATCAGCTTGTTCTTTTGGTTTGGTTGCATCAGCTTGGCTCCATAGTTGGACAGAGGTCATCCAGTTTGCCTTATCAGAACTGTTTGTTGGTTTCTCTGAGCCTTCAGAATTTGAATGTTTGAGAGGTATGAATTCTTCAAGAACCGGCCTAATTGGTCCTTGATTATTTGCCGACGATGATCTGTAAGCTTGTAGCTGCTGCCTTGATGCCTCCACAGCTATATCAAAATCAATAATGTTATTATTTACAATGCATTGATCATGTATTTTATGTTCAAGTCTTTATCTTTATGTTTGTTTATCCTTCTTTTCCTGGCTTTAAGCACTCTTTGGAAAATATGTTGAGCAAGCTCTAACTTCTATAAATGAAAAAGAGATAAAAGAAAAAGGGTTTCCGAAACTGACTTCAAAGCTTAAAAAAACAACAACAACATGAATATTCATTGGTGACTTCATGTTTCATAACATGAACATGAACTTTGAATTATAGGTACCCGTAGTGAGGAGCTGCATGGAAAGAGGAAGCTCGCGCTTGAAGGCATCGATCTTGAGACGCTCTTCTTCTAGACGAGAGAGTATCTCTTCGAGCTGCTTCAGGTCATGAGATGGCGTCGTCGTGGCGGCCTGGTGATGATGGTCGCCAAATGATTTAAGGAGCATGGAGTAGCTGTGAGGCTTGCACTCAAGGCTTAGTTCAGAAGGTGATGCTGCGCCCATTTTTCAATTAGTTAGTGAAAGTTTTTCGATAGGAATAACAACAAGATCTCCCTTTGGAGTAAGCTATATATGAGAAAACAAAAACAGTGTTTTTAGAAGGTATTGTTGATCATGCTGAGCAACAACAACAGGGTATGTGGGAACAAACAAGAGCAAAAGAAGCTGTTTGGCTCTTTCTAAATTTCTAGCAAAAGCTAGAGAGGTTGGAGAGAAGATAAAGAGAGAGAAAGGTAGGGGCTGGTTGTTTCTGAACACAAGGAGGATCGAGGTAGGATCGTCTTCTTTTTAGGTGAGTTCAAGGGAATAAAGTGGCCATGGCTGAGAGAGATAGAGGATCAATTTTAGAGAGAGAGTGAGTGAATAAAAGAAAGCTAGAAAAAAGCAAAGGGATAAAGAAGGATGGTAACTTCTTGCAAAATGCAAAAGAACAAAGGCAGAAATAGGAGGAAAAGCTCAAAATGAGAGAGAAGGAATCAAGGTGTGTCTGACAGTAGAGGGTCATGTGCTTTGAGCGTTGCTTGTTTTATTAGAGATGCATAGACTTTAATGGCTTCTCTGTATCCCTTTGTTTCTGTGTACGAAGAATTCAAAATTCACCAATTTTAAAGATGATTCTTCTTCTCACTGTGTTGGTACTTTTATCCCCTAGCTTTATCTTTTTAATTATTTTCTTAAGCTTTTTTTAAGCCTTTCGAATCTTACTGAGCTACTATGAACCTATTATTCTCATGTATAATTTAGTTTTAAGTTTATACCCAACGAATTCTGGTCAGTACCATTAGTAGACTCTACTTTCAATAGCATTAATTTTATTTTGTTAGTGTGGGAAATGGGATTCCTTAGGATATATGGTTAGAGAAATGTAACTGGCTATAATGGAATGATTTGAAGTAGCCCACACTGTATATCCGCATCAAATATAATATCAACAATACAAGTTAACAGTTTTCCCAAAAAAATTCAACATATTTTATTATGAGAATAAATCCTACTACTTCTGGTATTGGGGTTTCAACACTTGAAAAAAAAAAAAATTGTGAGGCGTATTGCTTAAATCATTGGTCCAATACTGAATGTACCTTTTCCACCCGGCAAGATGCCTGATATTTGCAACGCTCTGGTAGTTAAGGGTCGAGATAGTTACTAGAACTTTCGATTTCTATTGTTTCTATTATATTGCATATGTTTGAATTGTAAGACTCTTCCATATACCTCAGTAAAATTCAATTGAGATTAGTTGCACACACACATTTCATGCTCAAATGAACCACCAAGACCTATTCGTTCATACATTTTGTGATTAACGTATTATTAAGGTATAAAAACTCTTTAAAAGCTTTAGGTCACGCGTATTCAACAGTGTAAAACATGTATAAGCATGCACTGATTGCAGTCCACAGAAAAAGGGTATAAAGGAATAGTTGGATTCCATGGTTGTGATCTTGCGCATCACATCGAAAGTCCAACCCTAGCTCCAAAGGCGAAATTAAGCTTTAGCAGCAGATTGTAGAGATTGGACACGTGTACGGCCAAGTGGTACTTTGAGTTGTCCTTAACAAGCATTCTATTATTCACATAATTATACGTATAAATGATTCTATGATGATTACATATTAAAATGAAAAAAGGGCCTTGGGAAGAGAAGAGCTACCTAAGCATATACTAAAAATCATCCCATGCATATTAGTTTTTTACCACCAAATTGGAGAGACTTTATCTGTGAGCAAAAAAGAGGACATATTCAAAATGAGATACTAATATATCGAAGATAATATATGTTCCTCCATATGTATGTAGCATGCAACTTTCCTTTTGGTTTCAAAAGTTGCATAATTGCAGTGAAATTGAGTGCATTCAGAGAGAAGGTGAATAAAATTTTATAGATAGGGAATATCTAATAAAAAGATGAAACATTCATGTTATTTAAGAATAAATATATTAAGCCTCTAAGGGAAGGAATATCTTCCTTCCAATTCTACGACTCTAAATTAAGGGAACAAAACCCACGAAGCTTAAAGGGAATTTAAAGACCATTAGCAACCCCAAAAAAGAATTTAAAGAGAGGGGAATCTTCTTCTGCTACTCACCTTTAATGAAGTGGGTAGGAAGGTAAGAAGATTCTCTGAAAAAATTTGAAGGAATTTTTCTAGGGTTCCGAACCTCCATAACAATTTATCCGGATTCTCTATATTGTGTTTATGGTGTTTGAATTGAGTCCAAGGATTTTCGTAACTATACTTAACTGCTAGTAATGGGTTACAACTCTTGGAAAGTTGATTTAACTTTTAAGTACAAGTGAAAAAAAGAGAGATACCCACTTTGTTTTTCAAGATTAATGGTAGAAACATACAAATCATAAGATCCCCAATAATACGTACACTAGGGAAATAATGCACGACAGACCAACAGAATAAGAAATTCAAAAAGCAAAAATAACCAATAATTTTCATGTCAAGTAGCAAGTGCATGCAACTAATTTATACATTAGGAATTCATCACGTCATGCCTGCATGATATAATTAGTATCCTCCTTGTTTAGTAAACTTGAAGAGCTTAGAATATGATTGATAGAAATGAATAACTTGCGCTCATACTACTTAGAAATCAAAGACATATACATCAATCAATACATAACAAAAAAATTATAAAGGTTCAAAATCTTATAATTTTGTAATTATGGAAATATTAATTTTTTTTTTTATGAGATACTCTACACTAGAGTCTAGACTCCAATCCTCCGATACTCCTATACCAAATATTATAAATAAACGCCTGGACTAGCACTCTAGCAGTATAGTTATAGTGTTCTACAACTGGTATGTGTGTGTGTGTGTGTGTATAGTCGTTCCCTTTCAATTTTTCATGAATTTTATGATGGAGAAATTTTCAAAATATATAATTTTGTTAGAAATAAATCAAAATGTGTCAGTTAGGTTTGCACCATTTGGAAAGTGATTTTTGCATAATGAAATTTGCCTAATTGGTCACCACATTTCAAGAGGTAACCACTTGTGAAGTAAAATGACCAAAGTCATACGGTACAATTGAAGAGATACATTATCACTTGAAGAGAAAGTTTATTCACACATTGCTAAATGATAGATACACATCTCTTACTTTTTTTTTTTTTTGATCAAGAAGAAACTTCATTAATAATGAACTGGATACAATGAGTTTTGACATCATCTCATACACAGAAATGGCCACTGGACTTCACACTGGAACTCCAACATGATTGACTAACGGAGCCAAACAAGCCCCGACTCAACGACAGACTTAACTTGCACTACAATTAAAAAGCAAAGACAATAGGCACAAGCACACAACTTTGTCAACACTAACTTGCCACCCAGAGTCCTCCTGACCTGCCTTTGATCGACCAAGTCTACACTAGTTGTGACTTCGAAACCGACCAAACAGAAATGCCGGACCGTCAGACCTGAGACTAACTTAAACCTAAGACCATGGCCACCTTAATGTCAACACCGTCAATCCACAGAAGCTCCAAATTGCCATCACCTCCGACTCGAGATCAAACAGGAACAATCCCACTAGAAGGCCAAGGATGAGTGTCTATGCCAGTATGCCACCGCCAGACAATTTCGCCACCGCTGCTGACCTAACTCCAGAACAGGAACGACCTCTAGACCGCTGAATAGAAGATTATCAATGCCAAAATTGTAGTGCACCCGACCCGACACAACAACTAAAACGTAAAACAAAACCTAGAAAGTAATTTATTGCTGAAAAACAAACCAAAGAAACTAAACCCGACTAACCAACTGCAAGAAATAATTAACAGCAAAATGCCACTAATTATTAGATAGAAAAATAAAATAAAACCAGAAAATAAAAAAGGACCCCATGGACCACATTCAAGCCCAATTACTACCGCAGACAGCAAAAGAAGCACACCATCCCACATTCCAGGCCCAAAGGTGTCCCGGCAACCCTACCACCACTTCCACTGCCGCCATCACACCACCGCTACCCGCGCGCCAGCCAAAGCCTCAACCCACCTCCATCCAAGTACGCAACAACCATGGCCAACACCCACCTGAACTCGTTAAACCCGCAACCCAATTCCATCCCAACTCTCCAACCCGTGGAAGATCCTACAAACCTCCAATCCCGCCATCCAAATCGCAAACCACACCACCACGATTGGAGGCTTTCAGCCGTGCATGGATGTGGACCTGCGAAAACAGATTGAACCAATCGCCGGCTGCCGGAGCCTGTTTGCTTGTGAACCAGCACGATGTGTCGACCACCACTATCCGAGAAGAAATCGAAGCCAAAGCCTGCCATGAGGAACCCACGATCCCAAGAAGGGAAAAGACCCGTCCGGCTGCCCTCGCCACACGCGGACGAGGCCAGAAGCCCACGCCAACGCAGGAGGAGCCGCCGGACGAGAAGAGAAACTGACGTCTGGAAAAACCTAGTTTTTTTACGAGCGCGTGCAGCGCGTAAAAAATAAATGCCTCTAATTTCACATCTCTTACTTAATACACAACCTATTAACTTTTTTATTTTAATATTTTACTAGAAACACAACCCCAAATTTCCTAAACTATCCTTATTCACAATACACAATATCTTTTCATTAAATACATATCCTTTTCTTTTTTTTTGCTGAAATAAATTGAGATAAATATCTGGTAAGAGATTACCTTTTTTTTTTTCTTATACAAGAGAGACTACCTATTGCATTGCTGCAGTTGAAAAAAAAAAAAAAAAAAGACCCAAAGAATAACATATTAGTGTATTACACTAGAAGACTCAGCATTAATTCCTCAATGGCTCAATATGAGAGTTTCAGTAAATCACATGGTCATCACTAAGTTTATACAATGCCACCCAAAGAATGTTTTAATTGCTTTTCACTTGTTGGGTTCTCAAATGTCAATGGAGAATTGCTTGTCATTGAGGACTTGACCAAGACAATATTCATATGCCAATTGTACGTTGAGATTTGTGAACTACTGATGATGAAACTAGAGCGAAACAAAACAAAACATCACAAGAGTTCTTGAGGAATTTTTCAACGGTTTTCACTTGCTCTTGTTTGTCCATATCATTTGGATAGTTAATAAATTTTTGAAACTAGATTGATAAGAAATCTCGATTCCATGCATGCCAAATTATTGAGAATCAAATTCATGATACCCATCTGCGGTAGACTTGGAAAAAAAAATTGCATATATTTCTTAATTCCAACTATGTTTCTTTATTGTTAATATAAATATCTCTTTTGGTAATTTAACTTACCCATAAAATGTGATGTTGGGTGTGTGAAAAAAGGAATGTGTATTTAGTATTTAGAGGTGTGTGAATAAAATTTCTCTCATTTGAAAGGGCACATGTGCTACTATATAAAGGAGTTATTCTGCAAAAATGAAACAGAATCATAAGAGGTTAAGTTAAAACCTTGTCTCACAAAATCCTTCACTCTATTCTATAAGACCTAGTTTGTTTCTGGGATTTGAGGACTTGGGAAAGGAAAGTTATTCATTTCCTTTGTTTGATAACCACAAAGTCCAGAAATGTTTTCCTGACATAGGGGGGAAAGTTGGGGGGAAACTCATTGCACTCAAACTTCATGGGATTGAGTTTTCCATCCCATTTCCCAGCATTAATTGCAATAATTTTGGACAATAATACCCTAGCATTAATTGCTTGAGTACCTTTGGTAGTGTTAAAAATTCATTCCAGGTTGTTTTTATTTTAAAATATAAGGGTATTATTGAAACATTGATATATTTTTACTTTCCTTTCTTGTGCCAACCAAATATCGGAAGGGAAATCAAATGATCTTTCCTGGATACTTTCCCTGCTTTACCAAACACAGGAAAGGAAATCTGACAGGAACTTTAGTTTCCCTTCCCCACGGGAAAGACAAGGGAATCGATTTCCCTTCCGTGAACCAAATGAGGCCTAAAAGCCTCTAGGAACTAAAAGTCTACAGAATTTTGATTGTAGTAACCTTGAGCCAACTTGTAAACCTTCTTAATTTTGGGTGTTTAGCTAGGTTGGTTTTCTTGAGTGCAAAACGAAGACTAACAACAACATTATATATGCTAGGCCTCATTGTATTCTAAAGGCATATTTGATCACTCCCCTTTGCATACATGATAGTGGGGCAAATAATGTCATATAGAACGCATAGTTTGTAGCATAGAAATATAAACTTTCTCATGATTCATACCCACAAATTTGTTCCAACATTTTCCTTGTTTGTAACTTTGTATCATTAACTAATCTATTGCATCAGCATGCATCGCTTGGGACGTAGATTGGGTTCATCCTGCATGATATCTGTGTGTGTGTGTGTGTGGGGGGGGGGGGGGGGGGGGGGGGCGGCATTTAACTCATTATCAACTATCGGAAAAAAGGTCAATTTTTGCAGCCAAATATATATCTTAAAGAGCTGTATGTATATACACACACCCTTTTCTCGTGAAAACGATCACCATGTATATATGCATGGGAAGATTGTAGTTTGCATCGAATTCTCTCTATCCTTTTTCTGTTGCAAAGAGAAAGAGACTGCTATATAATGATGGTTGGTCACTTTCTGAAACGAAACCAGTCTTCTGGTACAAGCTACCTTCCAACCCACACCTTTTCTCCAGATTCTCTCTATCTATCTATCTACCTCTCGCATAAATTTCTTTGTTTCTGTTTTTGCTGTTTCTAGAGGGAAAGCAAAGCAAAGCAAAGGGAAAGGGAAAGGGAAAGGGATTCTCCTGTGACACGTGTCGTGATATTCCCCCATATCTCGTTCATCTGAATATCCCTTTTGTCTGGCCGGGCACAAAAATAAAGGAATATTCCCACCATCCTCCTCCTTTAGCTTTCCCATTCCACGATGACCATATTCAATCTGTGTTCAAAACAAAAACCGAGGTGAAGAAGCCTGAAAACTATGTAACACTACAGGACTTGGTGCTAGCTCAACACCCTGTCTTTGGTTTTGTTGTCTATTCATATCATCGATCATTTATTGATCCTCGACTCAAATCTGCTTTGTTAGAAAGCTAGCTGCAGAGGACTCAACTTCTAGCGCACTTGCTTTCTGCCCTAGTCTGTTTTCGCCCTTCTTACTCGATCTAACAAGTTCTTTAACAACTTATTTATGCATCAAAGTTTCCAATTAGTTTCAGCTCACATGGCCAGAAAGTATGAATCCCCCAATCGTATATTTCTTTTCACAAACCTATGGACAACTACTTTTATGTAAAGCCTTAGCCCATTTGATTAAGGACCACTATTCTTTCCACACAAAATTTCCCTCCAACGTTTAACTTTTCCAAATACGTACAGACTCTCACATTAAAGTTCATAATCCCATTTCTCCTTCCTCTCTTGTAAGAAGACAGGAAAAATAATACAGAACCTCATATAATTGTTAAGTAATGTATCTACTAATCAAAAAGTGTTCATGCAACCTTTTAAAGAGTAAAGATGGAATAATTGATAGCACATAAGAGGAATTACCTTGTTAAAGTACTCCAGCCACAATTTTTTCTAATGATCCAAACAGTTTAAGTTTCAATAAAATCATGATCCTAAACAATCATCCAATTTCACTATTTACTCATCACCACGTTTTCTTGAAAAATTGTTTTTTTTTTTTTTTGTGTGTGTTAATTAGATTTTAATTTGATAGACATATGTGACTAATTTTGCTTCGGCATAGTCTTTTTATTTTTTATGATCGAGGTCATTGTGTATTCCTTTCCATTTCACTTTTTAATGAGAGACTTTGAGTGTATTTTTTTAATATTTTTTATGGGAGATTATTTCGAAGAAATTATCTAATATTATATTTATACAAACATATATATATATATAATCTTTTTATGCTAAGGATTTCCTTGAACACTTTTCTATCACATATCCACATCTTGACCGTTCAGTTTTTAGGTCTTAATGTATAAATCACTTATGCAAATTTTCAGCCAAATTGATGATCGTTAAGATATCGAACTAGATTAAATCAAGGAACGAACCGAATCTGTTCAACTTAAACCGTTTGTGTTCATAATTATAAATCGCAGTTTTGAATGCCTTAATGATTATCAATTTGGCTGAAAATTTGTAGAGATGATCTACTCATATATATCTAAAAACTAAACGGTTAAGATGTGGATATGCGATCGAAAAGTGAGTTTATTCAAAGAAATCATTGGATTTTAAAATCTAAGGAGGTCATATATATATATATATATATATATATATATATATCCTAATTTTTAGACATAACACAATCCAGAAAGAAAAAACTACTATATAAAGTTACACTAAATAAAAAATAAAAGTCTGCATTACTTGGTATATGAAAGAAATGTGACAAAGATCAATCAAGATCTAGTCTTTCAAGCCTTGGTATGACCAATAACAAAGTTTTGAATAGGAATACGAACTAATATTAGATTCTATTCTACTCTATCGATCATCGAATTTATCTAAATCCACTTTCAGGAAGTGATTGTATATGAAAGTTCAAAGTTGCATCAAGTTGTTTCAAATTGGAGGTTATAATCAGAAGAAACGAATGAGCTTTAGGAAGCATTATATGAAATATTCTTGATCAACTTTGCGGAAAGCCCATGAAAGCTACATTTAGGGGCTGTAAGGTTTGTCAAATAGAATCACGATGAACTAAAAAAAAAATTGATGCATGAGAGAAACAGATTGTTCTGCTAAATTCTCTACTCACTAATTAGGATATATATATATATTCCTTACTTTGGCATCAGAATTTCATTATTTTATGGATCAATGACTGCAAGCTGTGCTGAGATCTATCATCTGAATTATTTGGATACTTCATACTTATCTTAACCAAAAGTTGTGCTGTGTTGAAAATTAGCTTCTTGAATATTGTACAATGAGAGGAGTACTTGGAGAATTTCTATTTTTTCCTTAAACGACTGTGCTATCAAATTGGTATTTATATATATATTCTCATGCATGATTCAAAATACTTTAGTTGAATGCCAACATCCTATAATAAATTTTAAGTCTTGACCAAATATTTCAAGAATGAGTGCATGTGGCATCTGAAACAGAAGAGGGTGGAGTATGGAATTAGAATCACTTTGGTCGGCCTCTTAGGAAAAGATATCAACTACTATGTTATTATCACAAATGAAAAGGCACATTTAAGCTAGAGTGTCAATGAAGACACGAGCATGGTATAAGAAAGTCTCAAAGTGTTAAAACTTTGTAAATATCCGAGTCTATGAAGTTCAAATTACTTGATCTCAACGTCGGAATCGATGTCTCACTACCGATACCAAGTTTCACGTTTGATGTAGTACTTATACCTGAAATTATGATCAGGAATTGCTCTATCAACCGCCCTGAAGTATTCTACTTGTATACGAGTTCAACACCTTCCTGCAACTCAATGCATTAGGCGAGATCCTTTTGTTCATAATTACTAATTGCAAATGTACAAAATAAAAAAGAGCAAGTCAATATTCAGAAACTTTCATCCTAAATGTGAAATACGAAAGCGTAATATCATTTCCAGATCAACACATTTCCAAGTCAGCAGTCCAAGTGGTGGTGGTGTTTCCAAATGGCATAATTGATAATTGTAATGGCTTGTGCCTCTTCTTAGAGTAGTATAAATAGCTGTTCATATTTCATTGTAATTGACTTTTCCTCTATGAGAATTTTCATACTCCCCTAACAAACTCCATTTCCTCTCTAGCAAAAGCTTCGATTCCTGAAGATTCTTCTTCTTTCTTTGTGATTCGTTTCTATATTTACTTAAGGTCTGAGTAATAACCACAGTCACTTAAGGTATGCCTTAGGAAAATACTGCTACAAATGAAAACCATGAGAAGATATAGAAAAGGCAGCGGTGTTCATCTAATTAAATAATAAACTATGCTCAAGCCTCAATCACCCTTGAATATAATTTAAGGTATAAAAACAAAACAACTCAACAGACTCTACCATTGGATATAAGTCTAATGATAATTTAGCATAATTTCTTTGGTCAGTTACTAACCAAGTTAACATTACTCGATAGAAAATATGCCAGGTCGCATCTCTGGAAGTTAAAAAATAGCCGCATGGGCGTTAAAAGCCCAATTGAATGTAGCCCAATACATTTGATTATAGCCCAAGGCAATTCCCCAGAAAAACGGTTAGTTTGACGATAATGCCCTTCCCGCTTTATCTGGGATTAACGAATGAATGACCAACCATATATGATAGCTTTGCTCTGTTTCTCTTCACTCATGGCTTCTTTACCTTACAGCACCATTCCAAACACACACCTCTCTTCATCCAAACACTCCATACCCATAGAAAACCAAAAACCATCACAAGCCCATTTCCCAAAGCTTCAAGAAAATGCAACCCAGAATCAAACTGATCTGTCCAAATCCTACTTCAATCAGATGTCCAAGCAGAGCCAAATTCAAGAAGCCGTGGACTTGCTCATCCATATGGACCTCAACAGCCTCCACATGGGGCCCGAAATCTACGGCCAGCTGCTTCAGGCGTGTGTCTACGAGCGAGCTCTTCAAACTGGAAAGCAAATCCACGCCCGGATTATCAAGAAAGGTGAGCTGTTTTCAACAAATGAGTACATTGAAACTAAACTAGTGATCTTTTACGCAAAATGCGATGATGGGAAAGCTTCGAATCGTTTGTTTAGAAGGGTGAGATTGAAAAATGTGTATTCTTGGGCTGCAATTGTTGGATTGAATTGTAGATTGGGTTTTTACAAAGACGCCTTGCTAGGGTTTATGGAAATGCATGAAGATGGGTTGTTTCCGGATAATTTTGTGGTTCCGAATGTGCTGAAGGCTTGCGGGGCGATGGAGTGGATTGGAGTTGGGAAAGCAGTTCATGGATATGTGGTCAAGATGGGTTGTAATGGGTGTGTGTTTGTTGCTAGCAGTCTTGTAGATATGTATGGAAAATGTGGGGTTGTGGATGATGCGAGGAAGGTGTTTGATGAAATGGTTGGGAGAAATGTGATCACATGGAATTCGATGCTGGTGAGTTATGTGCAAAATGGATTGAATGAGGATGCTATCAAGGTGTTTTGTGATATGAGGGAGCAAGGCGTTGAACCCACTCATGTGACTGTGTCTGGCTTTCTTTCGGCTTCGGCTAATTTAGGTGCGCTAGAAGAAGGTAAGCAAGTGCATGCATTAGCAGTTGTGAGTGGACTTGAACTGAATACCATTTTGGGGAGTTCTATTATTAACTTTTATTCCAAGGTTGGTTTGATTGAGGATGCTGAAATAGTTTTTAGTAGGATGAATGAGAAAGATGTGGTTACATGGAATTTGCTCATATCTGGGTATTTGCAAATTGGGGATGTTGATAAAGGTCTTGATATGTGCCGCTTAATGAGACTAGAAAACTTGAGGTTTGACTCGGTGACTCTTGCATCCCTTATGTCTGCTTTTGCAGATACACGAAATTTGAAATTTGGCAAGGAGGCGCACTGTTATTGTATAAGGAACAACCTTGAGGGTGATGTGGTTGTTTCAAGTAGTATAGTAGACCTGTATGCCAAATGTGAGAAAATTGATTACGCAAGACGAGCTTTCGAATCTGCAACAACTAGAGATCTTGTACTGTGGAACACGCTGTTGGCGGCTTATGCAGGATTGGGACATAGTGGTGAGGCATTCAAATTGTTCTATCAGATGCAACTGGAAAGTGTGCCTCCAAATGTGATGACTTGGAACTCTCTGATATTTGGTTTTTTGAAAAATAGTCAGGTCAATGAGGCTCAAGATATGTTCCTGCAGATGCAGTCCCTTGGTGTCGAGCCAAACCTGGTCACTTGGACTACTATGATCTCTGGTCTGGCGGAGAATGGGTTTGGCCATGAAGCAATTCAGGCCTTCCATCAAATGCAAGAAGCGGGAATCAAACCCAATGTTGTGAGTATCATTTGTGTACTTAAGGCTTGCATAGAAATGGCATCATTACAGAATGGAAGAGTTATACATGGGTATTTGATTAGGCATTACCTCTACCTTTCGATCCCAATTGCAACATCTTTAGTGGATATGTATGCTAAATGTGGTAATGTAGAAGAAGCAAAGAGAGTGTTTGATATGGTGTCAGACAAGGAGTTACCTATCTATAATGCAATGATCTCCAGTTACGCATTACATGGTCAAGCTGTGGAAGCTCTTGCACTATACCGGAGTTTAAAGGAAGAAGGCTTACAACCCGACAGTGTAACCTTTACTAATGCCTTATATGCATGTAGCCATGCCAGTCTGGTGACTGAAGGTTTGGAGCTTTTGGATGACTTGTTAATTGTTATCCAATCAAACTATAAATCCAAGTATTGAGCACTA
Source organism: Rosa chinensis (assembly GCF_002994745.2). NCBI lineage: Eukaryota > Viridiplantae > Streptophyta > Magnoliopsida > Rosales > Rosaceae > Rosa > Rosa chinensis. Next base: position 3,773,613 of record NC_037089.1, read on the forward strand.
TGGTTGTGTGGTTAATCTTCTTTCTCGCTGTGGCAATGTGGATGAAGCTTTTAGGCTTATCGTCGCGATGCCTTATGAGCCTGATGCGCAGATATTGGGATCATTACTTGCAGCTTGTGGAGAACAGAATAACATAGAACTAGAGGAGTATTTGTCCGATCAATTACTGAAATTAGAGCCAGAGAATTCTGGAAACTATGTAGCGATTTCAAATGTATATGCAGTTGCAGGAAGATGGGATGAGGTAAAGAAAGTGAGGCAGTTAATGAAAGAAAAGGGCCTGAGAAAGATTCCTGGATGCAGCTGGATTCAAATTGGAGAAGAAATCCATGCGTTTGTTGCTGGTGACAAATCACACCCAGAAACTGAGCAAATCTATATGACATTGGAATTGTTGGAATAGAAATGGGTTTTACTGGATGCTTTCCTTCATTATACTCATAGCTCTAGATGATTTCTGTTCACGAATTATAATTAATAAATTCTGTGGTGGAACATATATGTTCACGAGTTATTATCTATATAGGAAATGCAATGCTTAATTGTGTATCCCACAAAAGATCAAGCTATTATTCTGGCGGGCTGCTCATAATTCTACCTCGTGCACAGACTTTGTTCAAAAGAAAAATTGCTTCCGAGGCATCAGCTATTCAAGTCTTTTGGGACTGCCCAAGAGCAAAAAGTGTTTGGAAGCTTTCTTTCTTAAGTGAGGTATGTAAAACATGGAAAGAACCATCCTTTCTTGATTTGTTTTCTCATGTCAATTCCACAGCCATTGGAAGTGAGTCGAAGGCTTTAGAGAAACCGAAATTTAAATAGGCATGGTGAGCGAATGCTGGGACCGGAAGAGCTTGTACAAGCTGCAAGAGATTGGCATTTACAGTACACCACATTTGGGGCTGCTAACAGTGCGTTGCCTATAGCTGCTGCTCAAGACGGAATGGATGCTTGGCAACCACCTACTGTGGACTGCCTAAACCTAAATTTTGATGGAGCAACAGATACTAAAAATGGGGCTAGTGGTTTGGGAGCTGTGTTCAGAGATCATCAAGGCAAATTAAGAGGTGCCTTGGCTGTTCCTCAAGTTTGTAACCTCCCTCCAAAGGCGGTGGAAGCATTGGCTTTGCTACATAGCATCAGGTTTGCAATTCATGCATGTTGGTTTTACTACGTTGGAAGTAGAGGGTGATACTTTGACAGTTTTAAATGCTCTGCATGATGATAGTGATGTTCTTAGTGTGGAGGGTCATCTCGTGGATGTAGTCAAACATTTAGTTAAGTCTTTTATAGATTGTAGTTGGCAATTTGTTAAGCGTGATTGCAACAAAATTACGCACCGCTTAGTAAAGGAAGCCTTGAAGTTAAGTCAACTTTTTCTTTGTTTGGAGTCGCGGACAAATTTGGCTCTATCAATGTGTTAGCATGAACTTTGAGTGAGAAGTCTAAATGGGCATGGTTTTTTTTCCGACTTTGTTGAGGATGGTGGAAAACTCTTGTAACTACTCTCATTGTAATCTTCGTCCATTAATGAACTATCCCACGAATTGTTGTTTGACATATGGACGGTTTAGGAATTCAAGTTGATTTTGTGGGTAGGTAATGTGTAGACTAAAGCCGTGAATTTGGTACTTAGCTTTCGAATTTCAATTGGGAACTGCATCCTAAGCCCCGGAATCCCAGGATGATTGTGATACAAAAAATAGAACCTTGATCCTTGATCATATGTCTACCAACAGGCAAAAAACAATTCGGCAAAATACCAAACACAGACATATACATGTATCTGATTATATTATTACACATGATAATTCATGGATTAGTAAGGTAGACCTTTTCTTTTTCTAGAGGACAGTTAAAAAAAGCCGTCTGTGTCACAAAATTAATGAGATAAAAAACAAGTGTGATTAAATTCAACTCTGAGATCATGACTATTGATTTGAATTTCTTCCCTGGCTATGAATTAGTGTCTGTCAATTAAATCTATAGATTGAATGATTAATAGAGCTGACCTTATCCTAATCGTTTTTTTTTCCTTTTTTTGATAAGAAAATACTGCAAATAGTCAAATACAAATTAAAGTTCTTAGAGCGGCCCGGCTCTAATCGGTCAAACAAAAAGACTTTAGAAGCTTACCTTGTTCTATTTGTTATGAGCTGAAAATCTGAAATCTTCCTTGACTTGGAGCACCACTACTTCCAAATTCGAAAACTTGCAAGTTACAACCGTAGTTTTCAAAATTTCAAAACTTGAACTTAGAAGACAAGAAACTGATCAGAACTGTATATACACAGATACTGGTCAATCATACCTTACCATCCCATCCCCACTTCTCCTTTGTCTTTATTTTCATCTTCCCCCCTTGTCGGGGATGAGTAATTGAGTGATGAAATTAGGTTACCAATTGGTTTTTCCTCTCTTACATTAAGGTTTACTGTAATGATAGACGAAAATTATTCAGTTGTCAATGGTGAAATTCTACCAGTGAGTCAACCACCGATATAATATCGATCTAGAAAAACCCCTAGGGTTTAGGCTCTACTGCTAGTAAGTATTGGGTGAAGATACGTTGGGAAGAAATGGAGTAGTACTAAATTGAAGTAATATATACATGTTATTATGTGATTAGGTTAACTATACATGGAAAACTTGGATAATCACAAGGTTTAGGAAACCCAGCCAAGCGTTACTTGCTTAACTGCAAAGAGAGACAGCTTTATCAAATTGAATGGACTCATGGACCACAAAATAATGTTTGTCCAAGAGGCCATGGACCAAGCTTTTTCAGTGTCACCATTATCATTGATTTTTCAAGTTTCCACTCTTTTTTCTTTTGTGGGATGTGGTGTGAAGGACAATCTTCCTGAAGATTAATCACACTACCCCCCGTACCCCCAATTTCATTCCATATTAGATTCATCATGTCAAATTTCTGTTTGGTACTCAAAAGTTTTAGAAAATAAATGTCGTGCGGATATAACGAATAAACATAATATCGATACGTTCAGAGAAAAAAATTATTATTATTCTGATAATGAACAACGATAAAATCGAAATCGTATGTGTCTTAATTCTTAACTCTTTGTTTGTTACATAAGTTATCCTCAGATTCCACACCAACAGAACTACACAAGCACATAAATCTATGAAGCATCTACATCAAAAGTCTCAACAAGAAAAAAGTGATTAAATTAGTGATGTAAAGTCAATTTCATGGTCCACATTCATACTCAACAATGTGCTATGTTTATAACTCCATATCTACCTACAGACACTAATCCTATACAAATTAGACATCTCTTTTCTAAAATCTTCAGAATTTTGACTAGTCTCTTGGTACGAAACCTCTAATTCGTAACTGCAATGTGCTTGAATGACGCACAAGAGAATAAAAATTAGCCCTATTTGTGAAATATCAGGGTTGAAATTGATAAATCCTAAATGACCCTTGAAATCCAAAACTAATCACTATAGTCAAAAACACAATTTCATTAGCATTAACATGAGTCCGATACTTTTAGTTCTAGTAGTATCATTATTCGTAAGTAGAAGATTCAGAGTTCAACCGTGAAGATTCTCTTATGCACCGATAATATAAGTAATTCAGAACCTATAAGGTGATCTCAATATTTAATATTTATAATTAATATTTTTTTTAATAATTAAAAAATACACTTAATATTATCTAACCGTTTATTCATATTAATGCAAGTGCAGGTCGGTATTCTAGATCTATTTAATACGGGATTAATTAGTCACTATAGTGAGTGCTTAATATTAAGGGCGCGAAAGGAGGACGTTTCCAGAGGAAGATGAAAAAGACGAAAGGAGATATTTTAAAGAATAAAGTGTGGGGACGGTGGTCGCGTAGATCAACGGCTGACATCACATCTGGGTCAAAGGCTCTCTCTCTCTCTCTCTCTTTTCTTTTCTGACGAAAAGAAAACACAGAGCCTAAAAAAGCCGGTCAAGCAATCCAGGCTGTTGAGCTGTTCCACACCCCACCCTATTATTCCTGCACTTACCCCGATAACGCAAACCGGACAAATCCTCTCCCACGTGGCGGCCTTTTGCTGTTCCAATTAGTTTACCCCCCCCACCCACATGGAGACCCAAAACCACCGTATACACTGCCGATCGCGGTGGTGCTTCCCAATCATGTGTACTTCGTGGACCTACGTACGGTGCTCAAATCACAGTCATCATCATTAAATGCAACTTCGAGACTTTGAGTGTTGCTCAAGACTCACCATTTGACGCAACAATTTGTTGATTAAGAAAATGTTACCGAATTTGTTCATTTGTTTGAATACAGATCAATACTCACTTTTGGGTTTTGAGCATGGTGAGAACTGTTATCGAGGGACGGGATGATCGAGCTTGGTTCACTAGAGTTGAACCTAAGAATTGGTCAAGAAGAATGTCGTTTTTTTTTTTTTGTGAGAATGAAAGAATGCCATTGTTGAACACCCATTTGGGAGTAAACTAATCAAAAGAACCAAGTAAAATAAGAAAACTCACAAGAAAAGCCATGTGTATGAGACACTGATTGTGAGAATTTATAAAGAGAACGAATTAAAAAACCCAATTCCAGCAAATATTGTCAAATTCCAATCAGACCATGGAACTCCCCCACCCTCCCAACATCATCAACAAATTAAAAAACCCTCCCACCTATAAAAATCATTGCAAAAATTAAAAAGAAAAAACCAAAATTAAAACTAAAAAAAAAAAAAAACAGATATTGGCACCAACCGAACCCATACCCACCTTCCATTTCCAATCCCTTTACATTTATCCCTTCTTTTTTAAGACTCTTTTAAGGTGTGGGTGTGACACTTGGTGGGGTCCTGGACCCTTGGGGAGGCGTATGACCGTCAGATCCCTTTGAGGGGTCATCCGACGACTGTCGTAACCCGTCGTCGGTTTCGGCCCGATTCATGTCCTCAATCATACGGACCACCTCCTGCATTCCGGGCCGTTGATCGGGGACCGTGGACACACAGGCCATGGCTATTTGCAAAAGCTGAACCATCTCCTCCTCAATGTTTTGGTACCTCATTAGCTCCACGTCGAACACCTCAGCGGTCCATTCCTCACGGACCACGGACTGGACCCACCTCGGTAGGTCAATTCCCTCTTCTCCCAAGGAAGCTTGATTGGGTGCTTTCCCAGTTAATAGCTCTAACAGCAACACCCCAAAGCTGTACACGTCGGACTTGAACGTGACCTTTCGGGTCTCCACCACCTCCGGAGCGCGGTAGCCCGCGACCCGGTTGGGCGGGGTGGAGGTCCCGAACAGTGGGTTCAGCCCGAAGTCTGAAACTGTTGCGTCGTGATCGGGTCGTAGCAGGATGTTGGACGACTTAATGTTGCCGTGGACCACTTTACCCGCCACGTGGAGGTGCGCTAAGCCTCTTGCGGCACTTAGCGCGATTCTCATCCGGTTGTCCCAGTCCAGTGGGGTGCGACCTGAGCCTCTACTCCCTGCAACCAAAAAAAGAAAAAAACAGTTCAGGCCACCATGGTTAGTTTCGTAACTTCACCTTCCACTCTTTTTTGGGCGTGAGAGTCACACTTTCTAAAAAGAACCTAAAGCTTAGAGCCAAAGTTAAAATGATGTCGGTCACCGGTGACCACCCTGGTAAATCATGGTCACCACCAGTTTTTTTTTTTTTTAAGGAACAAAAAAAACAATGAAACCGAAATAGCAGCTTTCCACACAAAGAATGTTGGTAAAGAAAACGGCAATGGAAATCAACTAAAATTCATAGTATTTCTGTTTTAATTCCGCCTAATATTCCTCTGGACGAATATATAAATACAGGGTCGGATAATTAAATATAACTATAATTGACAAATTTCAAGGCTGAAAATCTGAAACAGCTCAACCTCCACCATCAAAGAATATTATCCCAGAAAAAAAAAATTAAGGGATGCATTTACAATGAATGACCAAACCCTGAAGCACATTCATTCTTAGACATAAACTAACATAAAATCAAACCCAGAATTCAAAGCATTTCATTATTTTAATTTCAGCTCTAAATTTTTAAATATTGAAACGAAAAAAGAAGAAGATGTAATTAGAAATCGTACCGTGAAGAAGAACAGACAAGCTACCGGCGGTCATGTAATCGTAGACGAGGAGTTTCTCATCTTTAGAGAAGTAGAATGCCCTCAATGGAACCACATTTTCGTGCTTGATTTTACCCAGAACCTCCATTTGCATATCGAACTCTTTTTTGGTCACCACCACGTCTTTTAGCCTCTTCACCACCACCGTGGTGCCTTCTTCCAGCACCGCCTTGTACGACGTCCCGACGCTTCCTTTGCCCAGAACCTCCGCCGAGGCCCGCAACAAGTCTTCTAGGTCGAAGCTGTAAATCCCGCCGTTGAAGAAGACCAGCTTGTTCCTCTCCGCCTCGGTAGACGCGCCGGTGATGTCGTCCTTGGAGGAAGACGTTCCGGCCTCCGCCACGGCGACGGAGCGTGCCGCGGTGACGGGAGGTTTGGGAGACTTGGGGGAGTGTTGACGGCGGTGTTTTCTGAGGCAGAGCAGGAGAATCAGAAGTAAAAGGCAGAAACCCAAAATGGAACCCACTACGATGGCGATAATGGCGGCGGTGGAGAGCTTTTTGGACTTCTTGTGGGCTGGGACTATCGGCGGAGTCACGGGCGCCGGTGCGGGTGATGGGAAAAAGGGATTACACGACCGCAATGGGCCGCCGCATAGATCTAAGTTTCCGGTGAATGCGGAACTTGGGAACTTGGCTAGGCTCGCAGGGATCGAGCCATTGAGCTTGTTGTTTGAAACGTTGAAGCTCTGCAATTTACCAGATGAGATGCTGGGCAAAGCGCCGGAAAACTCATTGTTTTGTAGAAAAAGTCCGGTCAGCTGCGTGAGATTGTTGACCGCAAAAGGGATTGAGCCGGTGAAGTTGTTAGAGCTGAGATCGAGCCGGTTCAGCCTCGCCAAGAGAGTCAAAGCGGGCGGAAACGCGCCGGACAACTCATTATCTTGGAGGTAGAGATTCCGAAGCACTGTCATGTTGGCGAAATCGGGCGGCACTGAACCGGTGAGCTTATTGGAGCGAAGACTGAGAACTCGGAGCTGACTCAGCCGGCCGAGCGTGTTGGGTGGAATAGGACCCACAAGCCCAACACCGGGAAGGTGAAGTGATTGCACATACGACTGATTCCCATCGCACCTCACTCCCACCCAGCTGCAGGCCGAGACCGAATTGTTCCACTGGACCCGGTTCGCGTGTGGCGTCTGATTTATGAACGCGAGCAAGGCTTGCTTGTCCTGCGTCGGCTCCGAATTGACCCGCCCGCCGCAACCCAGGAGCAGAAACGTAGCCAAAAACCCAACCACGCATCTAAATCTTACACTCATGTCTCTCTCTCTCTCTCTCTCTCTCTCTATGTATCTTCAAAAACACAAAAAATGTGGGGGTTCTAGGGACTTAATTTTTTTCCCCCTAGCTATAAAGGGGCGGGTTTCTCACGGCGGTTTTGGATGAAACAGATGATTTTCCGGCGAAATCCCATGAGAGAGCGATGGGGAGTAGAGAGTGAGGTGGGTGGTGGTGACTTGTGAGGGGGAGAGAGAGAGGAGTGCTTTGTAAGAGACAAGGTTTGAAGGTATCACGAGGCCAATGGAGAAAAAGTGAGGAAACAATAAAGCTGAGGGAAAACAGAAGCAGTAGTAAGCTGGCAGTAGTGGAAACGTTTTATTATTAATTTATTGTCGTATTTAATTAAAATCAAAGAAACTACAAAAATAACGTCCTTTGATTTTGTCTACAAGAGACTAGAACCCCCGTTTAGGCGCGTGGGTTGTGCCACACTCACTCGCCTTCTGGCAACAGCCGGAGAATATTGGGGTTGGGCTTTTGGCCTGCGTGAATCCAAGTCCGGTGGATGACAGCTCAAACATTGATTTATAAAAGCACCCTCACCTTTTAATTAATTAAAAAAAGGTTTTTAATTAATTAGCTTGCATTAGTTAGTAATTCGTCGTGTAATATGAGTATAAAACACATACTGCCGTAAAAAATATATATATTTGTGCTTAATACTTTTGTCATATAATACTTTTAGCTTCAGTTAACTTTTTAATATTTTTGAATCCAAAAATATTATGCAAGTACTATATACGATTTTTATATTATTTTCTCATCATTTACCTATATTAGTGAACAGTAGTTGATATAAATTAATATTTCACATTAAAATACTAATTAATTAAAAATATTCTACATAATTTTTTAATAAATTATTTGATAAAAAGTCTGAAAATACATGTACATATTTTTTACGTATTATAGACCCTCTGCCATATTTTATTAATTATGACATTTTATTTGTACTTGATAATATGTGTGAATGATTTTTTTTTTTTTATCATCGAATTAATTGAATAAGTTGGTATGATGAGAACACCATCAAATAATATCAAAAAGTAGGAGACTCTATTAAGCGAAATACATAGACTTAATTTTACTCCGACCATTCACTCACGTGAATTTTACTCTTGTTAAAGTGTTAAAAAGTTGTGACATTCTACCCTACATTTAACTGTTTATTGACCCTTAAAAGGGAAAGTGGATTCCACGCGCCGCTGGGGAGGCAAAAAGGGTTCATGGGGCTATAAGTTGGGTGCGTCTTTCATGTGAGGGAAATGTAGGATTCACATCTTATCTGATGAGGGACAATCAAACCATGGGCTCTGGTGATCTGACGGTTATAACAATAAAGAGATAAAATGATAAATAGATGATGTTTTTACCATCTCTAAATAGTAAGAATTGTGAGGGCTTTTTTTTTTTGGCTTGTGTTGAGTTTAAATCAAAGTGAGGAACTGAGGATGTAACAAGTCAACCCGAAAATCAACCTTGTCAGTCCTGCTTTTGACTAGTGTGGAGTTAAGTTAGACTCTGGGTTGGATACATGAGTAAAACACTAAAATTAGCATGTATTTATGTTCGTTGCATATTTAGATTCGATTTTATGTTTTTTGTTTGGAATTTACATGTCTCAAATTAGAAACGAGTTTTGAGAGTTTGAGATTACAAAAAAAGGAGTTTTGAGAGTGATTACAAAAAGTTAATTATTCAGACGTTAATTATTCAGACAGCAAAGATAGAAGGAAATATTGACGATGCACGCATTGTGGTGATAGATTGTAGAAAGAAAGTCGTGCAAAGAAAATTGAAAATTGATCAGGCATTCAAATATTGTAAAATTTTAATGTATTGAAACTTAAATGCCAAAATGAAATCTCTCTATTGTTAGTAGAATTGTAATTAGTAAATACTATTGATGTGATCATTTATGATAGGATGTCAAAGTCAAATAGTAACAAATTAAGTTACTAATTAATTAGTCAAACAAAATCATTTATATTTTCATAAACATGCCAAGTTACCAATTCAGAATTAGCTCCTAATTTATTGAAGTTCATAATGGTATCATCTTTATTTTTATTTTTTTATCTTATAGTATCTCACAAATCAAAAGTTATAAAAGAAAACGAAACGTTAGCGTATATGTTTTTTTTTTTTTCCAATTTCTATCATTCCAATTCAAGTTCATATTAATCCATCGACCCAACTACAACCCTTAATTAAGCATCGAATATATCGTTCTTTTCCTATCTTTTTCGTTCATTCATGAGTACATATTATACTGTTCATCGTAACTTCTGTTATGAGTAGCTAGGATTTTTTACATGATTATTCTGTTCTTCCTTGATAGCATCTTTAGCAGACTCTCTATTGTGGCTCCTTAGCTATTTTGGAGAGCATGTTTAGTTTTTTATCTATTTTAGCAGCTCCATTAGACTCCTAAGAGCAACTCCACTGGTTGCTTATTGACCGGTCACCAGTTAGATTTGGTGAGTTGGTGACTGACAAACACCAAAAATCAGTTTCCACCAGGCCTTCCTTGACAAGCCAATATTTGGCCTTTCTTGACCCAGTCGAAGAAAAAAGGCACTGGGGTGACTAAAATCTTGACCGAGTCGAAGGAGGGTGCCAGGTCGGCCCAAAGCCAGACGTGGCTGACGCAAGCAGCATTGGTGGGGAGCATGATGCGTTGAAGACGCGCATGGAGGCCAGCTTGTTGACGCGTAGCAAGTGACGCATGATGCAGCGCCGGTTTGTCGCGTAGCGACAACAAATTCCACCGAGAAGGAGACGTGGCATCATGCTGTTGGGTTGTTTGAATATTTGAAACCAACGGTCAAATCATCTCGGCCGTTGGTTGCAATTGATTCTCTAGATCTGACGGTATTAAGCTGTATGATTATAAGGGTAACGATAACAAAACGGTAAGAAAAAAAATGTAAAAAATTCTAAAAATTTCTCTATAAATACCTACCATTTTTTTTACATCTCACACCCAAAAAATTAAATTTCATAGTTAGACCTTCCTTGTCTTCATATAGCTCTCATCATCCAAATTTGTTTATATTACCATCTATTTACATCAAATCTATTTCAATTTCCCAAAAAAAATTAAAAAAATCAGTGAACAGTAAATCTGACTAGTCAAGAAACTGAACGGGTGGAAACCCATGTCCAATGGCACTGAACAGTTTCTTGACTGGTCGACCCCTTGACATTTCTTGACTACGGGTGGACGTGCTCTAAGAGCGTCTTTAGTAATGCTAGTCATATTTTAGTCAAATTTTAGCTAAAGTAGCTAAAAAGTTATTTTAGCTAGCCACTTTAAAAAAACGTCTGCATCAGTTCTCTATATTTTAGCTAGTTTAAAATTTATATTAATTTTTAAATAAAGATTAAATAGTTTAATTGTATTTATAAATTACATAAAATTACTTAAAATGAATGTTTTAAATTATAGAGAGCCTCACCTCGCTCTCTATATTTAGGAGCGAAATAACTAAAAGTTATAATAGAGAGCTACTTAGGAGTCTGGTGCAGCTACTAAAATAGATTAAAAGGCTAAACATGCTCTCCAAAATAGCTAAGGAGCTAAAATAGAGAGTTTGCTAAAGATGCTCTAAGTGGCTCTCTATTATAACTTTTAGCTATCTCTCTCCTAAATATAGTGAGAGAGGGATGATGCTCTCTATAATTTAAAACATTTATTTTAAGTTATTTTATGTAATTTATAAATACATTTAAACTATTTAATAGTCATTTAAAAATTAATATAAATTCAAAACTAGCTAAAATAGAGAGCATTGATGCAGACATAATTCTAAAATGGCTAGTTAAAATGACTTTTTAGCTAAAATTTGACTCAAAAATGGCTAGCATTGCTAAAGATGCTCTGAGTTCCTTAAGTTTTTCATCAATTTAATTAGGAGCAGTATCTGTCATCGCACGTATGTTTGGTATGAATGTATGATCCAATAAGTAAATAATTCATTTGAACTGTCAAATCTCACCAACTCGAGTAGGCAACTTTATGCAAATTAATTAAGTACCAATAATTTTTCATTCAATTAATCTCCAAGCAAAATTTTATATAATTTATACCTAATCTGCAGTAATTTGCCTTAAAAACATATGAAATGGGTGGGTAACCAAACTATAATACCTTTTACTGTGTATGGTAAGGAATAATTGGCTTTCTTAATTATTTCCTTTTCGACCTAAAAGAGAAGCAAAGAAAAAACAAAAGGTAGTTATGAATTTTTCGTTTTGTAAAAGACAAAGTGAAGTAGTAAACTAAACACTCTTCAGTTCATCATCTCGGTGTGAATCGAAAACAGCCATCGATGAAGACAAGAAGGTTTCGACGAACCCTAATTGGCCAATGCAAAAGAGTGATGCTACAACTCTCAAAAAGCTGGTATGTAATATACATGAAAGTCGTTAGAGCTTGCTAGCTGCATGTGCATATATGAAGCTGCATTTTGAGCTAGGGCTGGTGCATAAGACACATTTCTAATAGGGTAAAGTACCCCAAAACCATGCATATGGGTCCTCAGATAAGGTTTTGCGGGTTTCAGCTGTCTGATAGACTCCACTTTGATGTCCTGATGTTCATGTCTAGGGTCGAACTTAAAAATTACACTTGTTTTCACTATTTACTAACAGAATTTGTGGGTTAAACCGAAATGACCCGCTAATGAATGAATGTTTAGTAGGTTAGCTCATTATCATTATCGAACTAAAACGTGTATGTTGACCGAAAACATGTGTTCACTAACTGCCGTTTTGGATTTTGCAGATTTGGGTCGATTAACGAGTTGCTAACTCTATGCCATGCTTGTTGAGAATCATCATCGTGTTCATGTCAATGTTTGGATTTTTGTTTTTCTATCTGGTGTAATAATAAGCTGTTAAAGGCTAAAAAGGAAGAGGATCGAATAAACCAGCTAGCGTAGATATAGGGCCAGCCATGAATCAATGATATCATTTTTATGATGATGATGATGATGATGATGATGATGATGGAATTGATGATCGATGAGGACCAAGTCCAGCAAGCAACCGGCAAGGATTGATTCTCATAATGTTAAAAGCCATATGGCAGAAATGATACAGTTTCCCACAGCAAACTGTCCCTACGTGGGTATGATGATTCAAGGAGCGCTTGAGAAAGAACACAAGTAAGAAAGGACTGCAAAGATGCGAAGAAGGAAAATGTTCGGTGAATTGACTAGGAGAGATTTAAACAATATCAATAGAGCAAACAAAAAAAAAAACTGTTTATTAGCTCCTTCTTGTGAGTTTATTTTAATTTTATTTTTTTATAAAAAAAAACGTCATTTTGCATGTATATATTATATATATGTTATCATTTTGTTTCTCAAATACTACACTTCTTGATGGCATTGTTAGTTTTTTAGACAGATTCTGCACATTAAAAAATATTTAAAAGAACAACAATATTTGGACTTTAAGAATGCCCAAAAGAAAATTGAAACTCAATATTAATTGAATGTGGCACATTACAAATCGTTTGCAATTTAACGATTTTCAGCTTTGAAATTTCAATATTCAAAAACACGGTAAGACTTTAGCTTGAAATCAGCAGATACATTAGTCCCCGGCCCCCTCACCCATATCACACATCCACAAAACTGATAATAAATAAAATCTCAAGTGGTATATATGGTATATCAAGCGAAGACAGGTTAGATATATGTCTTTTGTCTATTAACATATACGAACCAAATGGCGAAGCCAAAGTCCAAAGACATCATGTGACCATGTGTTTCACTCCCAATTCTCACTCTCTTTAATATAAACAAGAAAAACACATTGCATTTTAGTCTTTTTGGTCTACATAGAATTATTGATACCTGATTGTAGAAAGAATATATAGGTTCATCTTTCTGTGTTTCCTCCATAATTGATTCATTTTCTTTTTATGTATCATGCTCCATTTCTGTTATCTACTGCAATATATTCATGTTATGGCAGTACCCTCTCTGTCTCCGACAGCTAACGATAACAAGTTTCTAATTACTAATGTAACTTGATAAGCAAACAGAGTGAGGGTAAACCGGTAAAGATTCACAAATGCGTTAATAGGGATGAAGTGTTTTGGATAAGCAAAACAAGCTAACGTACATGGATGTTAGCTTTTATGCTAAAAAAGAACAATTCATGAATGTATCACCACCGAAATTCATGGAGCTACCTACATATCCTCGGAAGATAGATGGATTTTGATGTAGAATGAATGACAACCCGATTTGAAGAACAATTGGATTGTGCAAAAGGAGGAAAAGGAAAATGAAAGTTACCATTGCAACTTTCGCATTTGGTGTTTGATTCGATCGTGCCATAACTTTCCGGAAAGGGAATCGCACCAGGAACAAAACTCATTGCTATGCTACGACGTGTGGGCTTTTTTGGCGGGGTCGTTTAGGGCCTCAAAAATGCAATTTACTGTTTTTCAGAATTTTCGGTTTCTTAGTTTGTTTTGGGTTTGTTTTATTTTTACCCGTGGGCTGTAGAGTTTCATTGTTAGTCGCCCTAGGGTTTTTTTTTTCTCATATATAAGCAACCTTAAACGGCTGCAAAACTATCTTTCATCTTATTATCAATCAAATAGAGAATTTTCTCTTTTATCTCTGGTGGACTCCAGAACTCTTTGTTTAGGTTTATTGCTTGTAAACCTAGGTTACTGTTCCGACTGCGTCAAATTTTCAAGATTAATCAACTTACATTTATATGTCAATTATGAAGTTCAGATTAGTGGATGGAGCCATGAATGCGCTAGCTCATGATGAACTGATCGATACATAAACGTGCTGACGTGCATGCATGTTGTTCCTCGCACAACTGAACAACTGCATTTCCTGGTAGTTAAAGGAATTAAACTCGTCTGGATTCTGGAGTTGTAATCGATTAATTGAACAATCTCTGTGAGTTTAATTCGTATCTTTACTAATCGTCTGGATCAAGTTACGGATTGTGTATTTTTGATAAGTCATTAAATCACTTACCTATATATGTATATAGCATATATTAGTATAGCTAGGTAGGTAGTACGTACGACATGCATTGCTGATTGCTCTAGTTTAAATGGTAGAGACTGTTACTATATGTGGTCTGTAGCCTCCATCAATATACACCTAGCTACTATAGAAATCCTGGTATCCTTAATTCCCAGAAACAAAAAAACCGAAAGAGTACCGCATAGGAAGCTCTCAAGAAAATTGTTGGTTCTCACTTCTCTTCTCAGATCTTGATGTGGCACACATGGGGCGATCAATCTGTTGGATATCCCATGATACTACTCGAAAATGATGTTGCAGTGATGAAGAGTTCTATTAGGAGATGTAATAGTGGAGTTGTTTCTCAGTTGGATTTTCAGTTTTTCTACATGTTTAGACTAAGTGGATGTTTGTGCCCAAAATGCACATTGTTTTGGTATTATATTAAAACTAGAACAAGAAACTTGATTCTGTATGCAGTTTTATGTGGGATGTTGTGGAACAGATTTGTGGTCGTTGTAGGGCTTCTTTACTCAAATTGTAAGAACAAATGCATTAAAACCAAAGCAGGCCCAACAGTCACCACTCACCAGAGGCTATCAGAAAATTAAAACTAGTCTGTGCAGAATCAAAGAGAATCAAAGGGACAGAGGAACTTGACACGAGAAAAGGGTAGGCAATTTATGAAGGATTTTACCAGCAAAGTGACAGAAGCACAAAATGAGAAACCAAACAGGCTTTGCATTTATCAAGCTTATCCAGATTTCAGAGTAGTGCTTTGAATTGAAGCATTTATTTTTGAACCAATGGTTTTTGCTGTACTATGTCCTTGTTCTCAGTGAGTATGTTCATTTCAGTTCTTTCTAATTTCTTCATTTATTACTAATTATTTTCATGTTTCGTTTCATCCTTTTTGTGTATATATTGCTCTGTTGGTTTTCTAGGCTTTTATACTTTCATTTTCTTGTTGAGCCTTGCTGTTTCTGGTGCCCAAAGGAGCAAAGCTTATTCAGACCCCAAAAAGAAGAGGTAGCAAAGCCAACTCTGTGATGGGTTCTTGCAGCAGAAGAAGAGAGGATGAAGGCTCTGAAAATCCAGGCTTCTACAAGTGTGTTGATTACTCTGTTCTTTCAACAGGGAAGCTTGTATGTTCCCTCAACTTCTTCATAATCTTCTTTCTTTTAGATAGATTTTCTTCACTTTTGGAAAGCTGAAACCTTTATATGTTTCTCTAAGCAAAAAGATAGAAACTCCACATGCAATTTCACTTTCTTGTGTTCTGTATGTGTTGTAAAAGTTTTCTGCTTGTAAATCTGTCATAACCGTTTGTGGGGTTTTGGATTTGGCCACTAAATTAAGTTTTTAAATGCAAGCCAAAGAAATATACATGATCAAGTATTATAGTGGGTATTGTAGTCTTCTCTGGTGCAAGATTTTTGGCTCATCTATGGTGACTGTTGCTTGATATGATCTTTTATTATCTCCTTAGTAAATTAGTCTATATCTTGTATGTTGAACTTAATTGGCTAATTATTGTCATTTTAGGTTATGAAACCTAATGAGTCCTTAAAACCCAACCTCTACTGAATGCAACATAAAATCTAAAGAATCTGTCAACTGGTCAATGTACTTACTTCTTTATGCCTAGTTTGTATCCCACTTTATTCATTATCATTATTGGAGTACAAGTTTCTGCATGTTTGAGATAATCACATAACTATGATCAAAGGAAAAAAGAAAAGAAACAGGAGAGACATATAAGTTGCTTGTGCTTTTCTCAGTGATCAAGATATAAGTTGTTTGCTCTATATTCTGGTCTTAATATAATTTATATATTGATAATTGATTCAAACACTTTTGTTACAGAAAGTCCCCCAAGATTTTTGTGAGAATTTTGAAGTAAAGGTGCCTCATCAATGCCACCTTGAGACTTTTTCTGGATCTTGGCTTGTTGGTTTGAAAAGGATTAGTAGAGAGTTCTTCTTCAAAAAGGGTTGGAGGGAATTTGTAGAGGGAAATTGTTTGAAACTAGGTGAATATATGGTCTTGCAGTACATTGGACATGCAAAGTTCAATGTTGAAATTTATGGGCTCAATCGTTGCAATAAGATGTCAAAGGCTGGGAAAAGTGACAGGCTTCTTGATGATTTTGATGTGATTGTTGTGGACTCTGATTCAGATTCTGAAATTGAGTTTCCTAGTAAGTTTCTTTATCAACTGACAAACTTAATTTAATCGAAACTTTTCAGAAATCTGCCCTAACTTTTTTAATGTATGCAGGGGAACTGGTTTGTGGAAGAAAATTGTCAAGGAGAGGTAGACCTCGTAATTTAGCCACCGTAAACCGTTCTGGAAATCCCTGCTTCAGTGTCCAGATGTGCCAGACTCATGTGACCAAGGGACCATTGGTATGGAAACATGAACCCAACATATTGATGCATATATATATCAAACTTGTTTTTCTGACCAAGTATAGCAGTGCTTGTGATTACCAATCCCCAGTATCCTTATATTGATTCAACTTTAAAAACGAAAGAAGAGGCATTGCATTACTTTGAAAAGTTTCATACTTTTTGGTATCAGATTAGATTGATGTACCTTGTTTATCTAACTTTTGCAGCTCACACCAAGGAGCTTCATGAGGAACACACACAAGCCAAAGAAAGTTGAGCTTCAAGTTGGAGACATGGTCTGGGAGGTGAACTGGATCCATCCTTACCAGAAGTCTAGTAGGTTCAGTGGAGGCTGGCTACGTTTTGTGAGCCATAACGGATTGCAAGAGGGAGATTTATGTGACTTTGAGCTGATATCGAAGACAAATGAGGTTGCGGTGATGAACGTTTCTTTTAGGAAAATGTAGTATTTGAGTTATTTTTCAGTTTGGAGACATTAGATACTAATTTCTTAATGCGGTTTAGACTAAATGGGATGTTTGTGTAACAAGGGCACCTTGTTTTGGTACATTCAGAAGAACACAAAACATTGATTCTGTATGCATTATTCTGTAGGATATGGAATGGTATTGTGCTTTTATTGTGTTTGGATTATACCTTTGCCTTTCAACTTCAAGGGGAATATTGGACTCCCTCCATTCTTTTGCTAATATATATCTAATGATTCTATATAATTGTAGCAAAGACAGAGCAAAACAGAGTCCAATATTCATCAAGAAACTCAAGCAGTACAAATGAAGATAATCTATGCATAGAACAGAAGCAACTAGAGTAGGAAATGGGCTGATTCCTCAAAGTTTCTGGAAAAAAAAGAAAAAAAGATTCACAGTATGGGTTTTAGAGATGTCAGAGGCCCCGTAACCAAAGGCCGGTTTTCATAAAATACTAGTTTCGTTCTTTCAAGTTTCAACGTTATAGTAACACTTTTGTCTGTTTTTTTTTTCTTTTCTTTTTGGACAATTATATGACACCTTGTCAAATTGTTCATTTCTTACACTTTTTTGTAAATTTTTTGATTTGATTGTTATGTTCATGAGGCCAAAAATGTATACTTTTGATTCAAAAACTCTGTTTTGTTCCACCATTTTCTGTCAAGAACTCTTTAACACTAAAAGCCGAAAGGCTTTCGTTATCTGCTGGAAAGTTGCACATCAGACATCAGAGTTGTGGGAGCTCCAGGTCTACCGTGTAAATATCTGTCACTTAAGTCAGCAGCAAACCAATCAAGCTTGGCTGTCGACTTTCGGATGAGGCTAGATTTCCTTTGATAGATTATAGATATGTGTATCTCATTGGTTTCCACGACCGCCAACAACACAAACCCAAAGCCAAAGCCATTAAGAATTTTGGAGCCAAGCTCCATATGCACACACTCCAATCTTCTACTTCACTATCCCAAGTTTAAATTCAAACCCCTTCCTGTTTATTGAATCCCCTAGTTTGACCTAATGGCTTCCTTGTCTAGATTTGCTCTCAAAGATCTCAAGTTAAACACTTGTGAAGCTTACTATAGGCAAAGCTCTTCTTTATCATCAAGGAGGCTCCCAACCCATGTTGGTATGTTTGACTTCTGTGTTTTTTTCCTTTCTGGGATCGTGTTTTCTGTGCTTTTTGGCAATTGGGTTTAGTTTATTTGGTGATTTGGGAGCAAGAGTTTAATTCTTTTCAGTGTTCCCATCATGTGGGAATTGTGACAGTTCATTGTTTACCTCTGTTTCAAGTATTTTACTTTTCGAAAATTGATTGGTTTTCAGATGTAAGAGGTGAAATTTCTGTGCTTGAGAAGGGAAGAAGTTGTGCAATTCAAAGCAAGACATGGAGTCCAATTGTTGCTGCCGGTTCTTCAGTAGTTCAAACTTCAAGGTGTGTGATCTAGTGTTGTTTTGGTAGTGATTGATAAAATGAGCATATATGTTGATTGTTGATATGATCAAGTATAGCCTTTATTGATTAATATGCTGGTTTGTGGGAACAATAAGTTACCGTAGTTCACTTTTTAAGCAGACCCGAATAAGCTACATTGCTGTTCTTTAGTTATAGTTGGTCCTTGGAGACGTGGTATATACCAAAAGGAGAAGACAGAGCTCTTAAATTTTCAGAGAACTTGGCTGAAGCAATTTTGATAGCCCTATAGTTCTTAGTTGCTCTAAGTTTAATATGTTATTTGTTGTCAAATCCAAGTTAACTTATGTTTAGTTAAATCTTCACTCTTACTGTGATCAGGTTTGTATTGCTTTCCTAAATTCTTTTGATTTTTCTTTTTTCTGACCCAACCCACCAGATGGTACTTACCACTAACCAGTAATGCGTCCAAAACGTAAAATGTCTTCATTTAGCAACTAATTACAGAGATGGCTGCTCTTTTCATGCATTTTTAGGACTTCTTTATTTCGATAAGTAATCTGCGCCTCCTGATTAGTTACCAGTCAGTTCTACATTCTTTATATATTACTTGTATATGTAGGAACTCCAAAGTTCTGTGCAAGGCTGCTGCAAATGCATCTGGAGATCTTCCCAATCCTACTGGAATGAGTCAGTACGAGAGAATAATTGAAACTTTGACAACTCTATTTCCTGTATGGGTAGGTATCACATTACACTAATGAATATAATTACTATGATCCTGTTTTCTCTATTCAGACTTTCTTAAGCATACTTCTCTTCTGAACAATGTTGATCTCTGGAAAGACTTGCAAATTTAATTTCTACTTCCATGAAATAGGTCATATTGGGCACCATTGTTGGGATCTACAAACCATCTGCTGTAAGATCTATTTGCACACTCTTTTATCTATGACATATCAACTAGAGTATATCTAGCCTAATGTCGGGGTTCCTACAGGTAACTTGGTTGGAGACAGACCTTTTTACCCTTGGCCTTGGTTTCCTCATGCTTTCTATGGGTTTGACGTTAACTTTTGAGGATTTTAGACGATGCTTGCGTAATCCTTGGACTGTGAGTAGCATCTGCTTTCATTTAAGTCGGTGAACTTTGACAGATAGAATTAGCTAGTTGTAATGGTTATTAAATTTTATGCTGCAGGTTGGTGTAGGATTTCTTGCTCAGTACATGATCAAACCCTTACTAGGCTTTGTCATTGCCCTGGTAAAGATTTATGGCTTTTGTGTAATTTACTCTTGAAATGTAGTTTTCCTATGGAGTTTTTCTTTTATACCATTTGAGATCATATAACAGGTATTAGATTAGTATGTTCTGCAATTATATGTAAATATTTTGCTAGTACAGACCTTAGCACACCTGCTCATTTTTACCTCCCTTATTTTATGATCCTCTCTTCCCCTACAAAAAGGGGGAAGCTGTTCCCCTACAAAAAGGAGGAAGGTGGCTGGTTCTTCATATAAACATATTTTGGATGGTACAATGTTGAACACGACCTTCTAGTGTATTCAAGACTTTTTCTCTCTTTTCAGACGCTAAAGCTTTCTGCACCTATTGCTACTGGTCTTATTTTGGTCTCCTGCTGTCCTGGGGGTCAGGCATCAAATGTTGCAACTTATATCTCAAAGGGGAATGTTGCACTATCTGTTCTCATGACAACGTAAGTTGCATGCCATATAATTGTCTGAGAAGTTTATAGTTGTCTATCAAACAAAAATCTATAGCTTTTGCTGTATCTGAACGTCATGTATTAAATTATTGATTATCTTGTGGACTTTGTGTAGGTGTTCAACAATAGGAGCTATTGTTATGACACCTCTTCTTACCAAGCTGCTTGCTGGCCAGCTTGTTCCAGTTGATGCTGCGGTAAGTTCAAACATGATGGATAATCAGTGCGATACTGATGATCAGCCAATGTACTTAATCCATCTGTTCTTATGTATATCTGGTCATAGATACCATGTGATTTCGGAACCAATAATGAACAAAAGTTGTTTACACACTTCATCAGTTATGGGGCTGCAGTATGATAAAGTATGGTAAAGGGGATTCAACTATATTAGTAACAAAATGAAACATTTATTCAATATTATCTAAACTAAAGTAAAAAGATAACAACATTATCTTTATAAAGGCTCGTTTTACTACTTTGAAGTAGGATTGAAGATTCTCAGTACTACTTATACAGAGGTATTGACTTTGATATCTTTGTATTATCCTCTTTGCAGGGCCTAGCACTCAGCACTTTCCAAGTTGTTTTAGTGCCAACGATTATTGGAGGTAACTTTTAGTTATCATCAGAATATGAAAATGCATCTAGACATTTATGATATAATCTTCACTGGAGTACCTGCTTCATGTGACAGTACTGGCAAATGAGTTTTTCCCACAGTTCACTTCAAAAATAAGCTCAGTGACACCTTTGGTTGGAGTAATTCTCACCACTCTTCTCTGTGCGAGCCCGGTAAGTTTGCAAAATATATTGGATTGAGTAATTCACAATGGAAGTTTCAGTGGATAATGAGGTAACTTTAATTCTTATCATTTTATAGATTGGACAAGTTTCTGCAGTCTTGAAAGCACAAGGACCGCAATTAATACTCCCGGTGGCTGCTCTACATGCTGCTGCATTTGCCATTGGCTATTGGATTTCAAGGATATCTTTTGGTGAATCCACTTCTCGTACCATATCCATAGAGTGTGGGATGCAGGTAAAACATATTCCCTGTCAGTTTTTCCTTACTGCTTCCCCGTGGTGTTAGCCAAGGACGAACAAGATCATTGATCATATTTCCTACAAGGAAGTACCCTCTAATCTACGGTTTTGGTAATTTCATTTGCAGAGCTCGGCCCTTGGGTTTTTACTAGCTCAAAAGCATTTTACAAACCCCTTAGTTGCTGTCCCTTCTGCTGTTAGCGTTGTTTGCATGGCGGTATGGCTCTCTTTAAAATCTCTCGAGTTGAGTTATGGGGGTTCTCCAAACTACTAACTAAATTTTATTCTCGTAATTGTCCAACTTACAGCTCGGTGGCAGTGGTCTCGCTGTGTTCTGGAGAAACAAAGGCCTTCCGGTTGATGACAAAGATGATTTCAAGGAATGAGAAGTAGCCTCATCTTTTCCTAGTTAGAGATGGTTTTCTTTCATTACAAGGTCATGTTTGCATTATTAGACATCAGTTTTTTGTGATTTGAAAACTTTGGATTCAGGTCATTAGAACTCAGAAAATGGTAAAGAATGAAAGGGAAGGGATTTTCTTTGTTCTAGATTTTGGAAATAATTGAAGGCTTATGTTTTTTGTGTGGCAAATGTTGTGCCACAATCCAGGTTTTCTTGTGTGATAATTTCTTTACACTTTACAGGACCAGCAGCTATTGATGATTAG
This sequence comes from Rosa chinensis, assembly GCF_002994745.2. Lineage (NCBI taxonomy): Eukaryota > Viridiplantae > Streptophyta > Magnoliopsida > Rosales > Rosaceae > Rosa > Rosa chinensis. The sequence continues at coordinate 3,795,778 of NC_037089.1, forward strand.
TATTGAGTGTGACCTGTGACTATGTTTCTGGCATGGTTTTGGTGCTTAATTAGGCACTAAATCATTGATTATCAATCACTCAATCAAGTAATCACCTTGGTTATGAAACTGAGGGATTAGAAGGAGAAACCATCTAGATCTCAATAAATAATAAAGCGCATCATGATCTTCCCAAGTCCCAACCACTTTGTCCTTGACTTTTTCTGTATACTTTGGCCAGTCAAACTTTCTTTTTCCTCTTTTTCTGGGATAGATAAATAAAGACATTTTGACAGACAGGTAAATCAGAGAGTCCATTCTGACACTGTTAATAGTGTCAATCTCATCTCTAATAATAAAATAGCGAAAGAGAAAAGAAAAAATAGAGAAAATGTGCCCAACTTTTTCTGATTATTTTTTGAACCTCTCTGTTTTTGTTTGTCACTATCAGCCCATTCACCCCAAGATCGTTACAAAAACCATGTGCCAAAACTACTCATTTTATAAAGTTATTGTGAAATTGAATAAGGAAAAGATTCTACTAATTGAGTAATTATTTATTTATTTTTTTCCTACAAAACAACATGAAACATGAATCAATAAATTTGTCTCGATAAAAGAAGACGACTTTAATTTCAATAATGACAAAATGATTCAATCATATGAGTTGATATGAAATAAGTCAACATCGTAAAATCATTCTTTTCATAGCTAAATATAGGGGTTATCAAATAGTACTTAGAATCAAACACTAATTTTTGAAAGAAAAATCACATATTGAAATTTTAAAATTACTGGAAGAGTACAAATTTGTTATAAGAGTGATGATTTGGTCCCCATAGCCATAGTCCATAGAGGCATATTTATTGCATACTTGCCCACCAAAGTTTTGGATTTTTTGATTAAAAAAAACAAAAACCCATAAAGAAATAATTTTTTTTTTAAAAAGAAGGGCCAAAAAAAAAAGAAGAAATTCTAGCTTATTATTGACTCAACGAGGAGGCATGGTCTTCAACTTTTCTATTACAAACAGAGTGAAGAAGCCAGAAGAAGAAACTTTCGAAGAAAACAAAACCCAGAGAGCAAAAAAGATAGAGACTTTCAAACTGCAAAACGTTATCATCTTGTTGAGGAATTGAAATCATCATCATGGCTCAGGCCAATTGGGAAGCTGATAAAATGTAAGTCTTTGTAATTCTTAGGGTCTTAAATCTCTGGGTTCTTTTTCATTGTCTCTCTTCTTATTATTATTGTCGCACTTGGGCCTTAGGGGTTTTTGATTCTAGGGTTTTGGGGCACCATTTGTTTTTCTTAGTTCTCAATTGGGTATTTGTTGGTTTTTTTTTTTGGCATTTGGGGTTCAGTTTGTGTTGTTGATTGTAGTAATTGATTAAAGGATCAAGCTTTTGTAATTTTTTGCCTGTTTGGGCTTGAAGGTTGTTGTTTTATGATCTTATTCTCTAATGGGTATTTAGATTTTTACATGTTTTGGTGATCTTGTTGGCACATTTTGAGATGTAATTCAATGGCTTCTGGGGTCTGTTTGGTTGAATTGAGGGTTGGAGTTTGGAGATTCTATGTATTTGCAGTTATCTCATGAGGACTATCTCCAGAACATAAGCTGGTAAAGAGGAAAGGAGTTTAACTTTCAGTTTCTGTTGTAGTAAGATTGAGAATTTCCTCAACTAAGAACACTAAAGCTTAGTTTTTCTTTTCCAAAAAGAAAGAAAGAAAGAAAAAGCTTACTACCAGCACCAGCTAAGAAAAAGCTTATTGAGTGGAGCCCAGATCACAGGGAAATTGGAACCCCAGAAAGTTGTTTCTTTCTTCGCAGGGAAATATGGCCTAAAGTCTGCTGATGTTTCCTATGGGTTGTTTTAGTAAATAAACAAATTTGCTCAACTGGGTGTTAAGGTTAATTAATGAAAGAATTTGATCCAGATTTCAAAAACTAACAAGCTAAATTTTTGGCATTTCAATTCATTTTCTTTGCATTGATTCATGGTTTTAGCATCATGTTAGATATCATGTTTGGCATTATAAACCCTCTGTGTTTCTCAGAAGCGTAAAGTTGTTTGATTCTGACATGTGGGCATAATTCTGTTTGGATCATAGGTTGGATGTGTATATATATGATTACCTTCTGAAGAGAAATTTACATGCTTCTGCAAAGGCATTTCAAGCTGAAGGAAAAGTTTCTACAGATCCTGTAGGTAAGAACATGCTTATAATGCCAAAGTACATAGATTACAGAGATTTACTGCACATTGCATGTTCATATCCAAATTGATTTTTCTTTCTTTCTTGGATTGTACAATAATACCAGCTATTGATGCACCCGGTGGCTTTCTTTTCGAATGGTGGTCTGTCTTCTGGGACATATTCATCGCTAGGACGAATGAAAAGCACTCTGAAGCAGCTGCATCTTATATTGAGGTGGTTATTTTGGTTTTCTAATAGTTCCTATCTGTTTCTCAATTTATGTTTGTGGGTTTACTTGATACTTTTGTTTTTGGGAGGTTGCATGGCAAAACTGTTGCATCTTTTATTCGGTGCAACCGGAATGTTGCACTCTTTTGGGAGAACTCTCTTTAAGGATTATAAAGAATGAATATTATGAGATTCATGAACTTTTGATGCAATTATGGAGATCTAATGCCAGTTTTTGTTTGCTGTGTCAGACTCAAGTGAACAAGGCTCGGGAGCTGCAACAGAAGCCTCAGCAGCATCCTCAAATGCAAATGCAGCATCTTTTGCAAAGGCATGCTGCTCAGCAGCAGCAGCAGCAGCATCAGCAACAACAACAACAACAACAACAACAACAACAACAACAACACCAGCAACAACAACAACACCCGCAACACCAGCAGCAGCAGCAGCAGCAGCAAAGACGAGATGGGACCCAACTTCTTAATGGAACTTCCAATGGGCTTGTTGGCACTGATCCTCTTTCGAGGCAGAACTCTGCAACTGCAAATGTCATGGCAACAAAAATGTACGAGGACAGATTAAAGCCTCCCATACAGAGGGATGCTTTGGATGATGCGGCTATGAAGGTAATAAGTTTTACCTAAATTCAGAATGACTTTCGTTTTATCATAGATTCCTTTCATATAGTGAAAATATTCACCATGCAGCAAAGGTTAGGTGACAATATGAATCAGCTTATGGATTCAAATCGTGCATCATTGGTGAAAGTAGCCACAGCAGGTGGCCAGTCTCCCGGGTATTTCTCTCAAATATTTCATATTTATCATGACTTGGTTTTATAATGTAAAACATACTCTTCGCATGGAATTGATTTTTTACACAAAATGAAAGTTGTTGAACTCCTTCCATACAGTCAAATGCTGCATGGTACACCTGGAGGTATGTTGGGGAATCTTCAACAAGCTCACAATCGGAGTCAGCAACTTCCTGGATTGATGCAGGTAATGATCATTGTTGAGTCTGTTTTTTACTTCATTTTATCCTCACAATTCTTGTTTGCTTATTTTGGGACCGTTTTGCATGGTGAAACAGGACATAAAGAGTGAGATGATGAACCCCAGAGCTGCTGGGCCAGAAGGATCATTGATTGGTCTTCATGGTATTGATTTATATGTTTTCTCTACTAGGAATAACCGGATTTGATTTGGATATGAAACTTGTGTAGTGTAATCAACTAGTAAAATTCTTTGGCTTAGTGGAGAATTGTTGCTATTCAGTCACACGGCATGTAATTAGTATTGAAATCTGATTGGAGTGCAATTTTGTGTTTATAATCCTGCGCTTTACCAATGAATGATTCATTTGTTCATATTAGGATCAAATGAAGGCAGTAGCAATTTGACTCTGAAGGGGTGGCCTTTAACGGTAGGGCTCAGTGCTGATATTATCTTTTGCATTTCCCTCAATTCTGATTTGTAGTTTGTTATATATCTATCTTTTTCTTGTATTTCAACTGGATTGTCTGATCTTTATTTGCGCCTTTGTTAGTACATGTCTTCTTTTCTAATGAGATTTAACCTTTTTTTCTTTTTTTTTGTCTTTTAGGTTCGACCTGGAATTCTTCAGCAGCAAAATTCCATGATGCAGTCCTCTCAGCCCTTTAATCAGCTTCAGCTCCAGCAGCAACTTATACTTCAGGCACAACAAAATTTAGCTTCCCCATCTACCAATGACTTGGAAACTAGAAGGCTATCAATGCTCCTCAATAGAAATATACCTAACGTTGATGTACCTAACGTTGGATCGCCTGTTCAAGTGGGTTGCCCTGTAATGCCTGGTGCAGATGCAGATATGCTTATGAAGGTATAATTTATGGGTCTGAATTTGGAAAACCTCATGATATATTTATAATCATTAGACCTTGTGAAACTTTAAGCTTCCAGAACATATTGGTTTATATGAATAACCAACTTATCAGTTACAGCAACAGCAGCTGCAAAGCAACAATCAACACCAACACCAACAACAGCAACAGTATTCACAGCATCCATTTTCAAGTCAACACCCTCAGAGTTCGAATCAACACATCCAGCAGCAAGAAAAGATCACTGGTGCTGGCAGCTTTACAGCTGGTGGTAGCATGTCTAACTCCTTTCAAGGCAATGATCAGGTTTGTTTATATAGCTATAGATCCTTTCAATTATATGTGTCTTTCCTTTTCTTCAACTTGACCTTTTCAGAAAAAGTGTTTTGCAAATTATCTACATGTGCCACAGTTTTTTATGAATGCTAAACTACTGATTCCTTCTTTTTTCATAGTGAGACAATATGGATATTTTCTTTTTTACATGTGTTACCTTTCTATCCTTTATGACATCTATTTTAATTATAAGATTTGAACTTCATCATATTGCCTGGGTAAATTGTTTTTAGTCTGTATTTATTGATGCGGATTTGATCCTCTGATTAGAGCTGAAAATAGATATATTCGGGCTGGTTTTCTCATTTAGTTTTCCATGTTTGTTAAAGGCTCCAAAGAATCAAATGGGGCGAAAGAGGAAGCAGCCAGTGTCATCTTCAGGTCCTGCCAATAGTTCAGGGACTGCTAATACCACTGGACCATCCCCCAGTTCACCTTCAACGCCTTCTACTCACACGGCAGGAGATGCGAACTCTGTGCCAACTTTGGCCCATAATAGCGGTTCATCGAAGTCTCTGCTTATGTTTGCTTCTGATGGTCTAGGCTCAGTTGCCTCGGTGCCAAATAAATTGGTATGAAGCTAGTCATTGTTTTATCAACTTGTTTGCATGAATTGCATTTGGGGTGCTTATTAAGCCCCTTCTCTGTTCAGTAGCAATTATTGGCATGTACCACAGTGGGTCTGAGTCTGGTTGATATATTGGATGGAGAAATGTTAACCACATTTCTAATTTTCTCCCTATTCCTAGGTCTTGAGTTGTATTCCACCAAGTCACTTGTAGTAGGTGTAACATGCTAGGCTTGCCTCATATTACCTGTTATTGCCCTTTGAGAAAGTACAGACTATTTCGTTGCAGCAAATTGTTCTGAGCGCTTCATTTGTCAGTCATTAACTAGGGCTGTATATTGCAGAATGATATGGACCGATTTGTGGATGATGGATCTTTAGAGGATAATGTTGAATCATTCTTATCACATGATGATGCTGACCCTAGGGATAGAGTTGCTCGGTGTTCAGATGTCAGCAAAGGTACGATCAATGCTGACTTTTGTATTGATCTGTCACTGATACATCACAAGATGTATGGTTTTACTTATGTTATAGTAGAAACATAATAGAATGCTTTTTTTCTTAATGAAACTAGGCTTCACTTTTTCGGAAGTTCGGGCTATTACTGCAAGTTCAAGTAAAGTCGAGTGCTGTCACTTCTCAGCAGATGGGAAAACACTCGCCACTGGTGGGCATGATCGAAAGGTGAGCTAGTTAAATTAAAGTATTTATGTAAGGCTGGGCATGAACAACTATATATATTATGTTTTCATTCAAAAAAAAAACAACAACAACATTGCAATGTAATGGAAAAGTTTGAAATACTATTTCAATTGATATAAGGTTTCTGAAAACACAAAATATTCATTATTTCTTGATGGTTTTAATGCGCAGGCTGTATTGTGGTCTACAGAGTCCTTCACTGTAAAGTCTACGCTTGAAGAGCATTCTCAGTGGATAACGGATGTTCGATTCAGTCCTAGTATGTCAAGGCTAGCTACATCTTCCGCTGACAAAACTGTCAGGGTCTGGGATGTTGATAATGTTAGTAAATATACTCTTCTGTTTTCATGGTCAAGGCAATAGTTCTTTTTCATTTATCTCTGACTCAATCAAATATTGATTATGCAGTGCTATTTGCATTGACCTTGACTGTGTCTTTTCATTTTTTAGGTCCACGCCTTTTGTGATTGCTATCATTATGCTTGTATATGGGAACAAATTTTTGTTAATAGTAGCCAATCCATAGTTTCAAGTGAAATAAAAGAATTGGTCACTGATAAATTTTATTCGTTAAGTACTGCTCAAAATTGAATACAGAATCAACCAATTTGATTGTGTAAAATCTGACAAATGGTTGTTTGGATATCTTTCATTATCGTACTCTGTTAACTGCTGAACCGTCCATTTGTATTTAATCTAGTGTATTGAATGCTTATTAATTGTGCAGCCTGGCTATTCACTTCGTACTTTTATGGGACATTCTACAACTGTTATGTCACTAGACTTCCACCCTACTAAAGAGGATCTTCTGTGCTCTTGTGATAACAACAGTGAGATAAGATACTGGAGTATCAAGAATGGTAGTTGTATTGGAGTTTCCAAGGTATGACATATGAAATTAATTTATCTCCACTATATAAGGAACTAACATAGTTTGGTACTTTGTTTAGTCAGCTCCAATAATACTTTCTCTATTTTATCAGGGTGGTGCAACTCAGATGAGGTTTCAACCTCGTCTTGGAAGGATGCTTGCTGCTGCAGGTGATACTCTTGTATCCATAATTGATGTAGAGACCGAAAGTTGCACGGTTAAATTACAGGTTAGTTGTGAGCTTCCCAATACTATATAACATGCTTGGTATTGACTTTTAACTTGATCACAAACGGGCAATTGAGGTATCCACCACATTCTTGCTTGAATGAGGTGTATATCAGCATAATGCAGTTATTTGCTACTTTTTAATTTGACGACTTGAAGCAATTCATAAAGCTGTTCCTGCAGCTCTCCTGTCTTCTGTTTTTTCTTGGCTCAATAAGAAAATGCCCGATGGAATGCTTTCTGATGTTTATCTTGTGGTATTGTCATCTAGGGTCATAAGAACCTTGTCAATTCTGTGTGCTGGGATTCTTCTGGTGAGTATCTAGCCTCTGTGAGTGATGACTCGGTTAGAGTATGGGCAGTTGGCTCCAGTAGCAAAGGCGAATGCCTTTACGAGTTACCGTGTTCTGGCAACAAATTTCAGACATGCGTCTTCCATCCTACTTATCCATCATTGTTGGTTATCGGCTGTTATGAGGTGAGTCATAACTGCTCTATCTCTCCCTCACAATTTCATTTAACCAAGCATTGTGTTTAGATTACTTCACTTCTATATTGGGTTGGTTCTCTGATTCACATACTTGGTAAAGTGTAATCCTACTTTAAAGATAAACTTATTATGCGATGACTCGCTCTTATTGGAGCTACTAAATGGTTTTCTGCTTATTGTGAATTTGTGTTTATCCAGACATTGGAACTTTGGAACATGAGCGAGAACAAGACAATGACCTTGCATGCACATGACAAGCTAGTATCTTCTTTGGCAGCGTCAAGTTCCACTGGCATGGTAGCTTCAGCTAGCCATGATAAGTTCGTGAAGTTATGGAAGTGATTTAGTCTTTATCTACCATCTGCATCACACATCCTAAGAGTCGGCTACAACATGCTTTTGTTAGTTCTCTATATTGGGTTATACTATGTCATAGTAAGTACATAAGAGAGTTTTTAGATCTTAGCAGTCCCAGTTTAACCCATAGAAGAGCTTACTTGCGATGTCAGCAACAAATGCTTATAATATATGAAGTATCAAACGACGATGGTTTTGTTAGACAACCTCGAGCAATATGATGGCCCTCTGTGGCTCATGGTGCTTGGGAAACTAAAGCTTATTGGTTATCATTATCCAACTAACTAGTCATTTCGGCTTTCGGGTTTACTATGTGACAAGTGGACAAAGGAAAGAAAAATGCGAGAGTTTAAAAGAATGTACGCTAAGTAGGCTTTCTATTCATGCATGTATGGTGCTTGGTCCGTGTCATTCCTGATTAGATCAAGTGCCCTGTTGAAATGTGTTCCTTTGATACCAAGGTATTCCTTCCAAGTTACCGGTCGATATAGGGGAGGATGATCTTGGTCGATCAACTTCATCGGCGGTGATATCTTCACGTCGTACGGTGGGCTGTAGAAGTAGGCGATGGAGATGCGGTGATATAGCTCATTGACAACCGCACGATGCACTGCAGTCTTGAACCGGCCGTTGGATAGTATGTGCAACAAATCACCTACATTGACTACAAGTGCACCGGGGACCGGGTGAACCGGCACCCAACCAATCCCATCCTTAAAGACTTGCAGGCCACTTATGTTGCTTTGGTTTAGCACTGTGAAAATTGAGGAGTCTGTGTGAGGAGCCAACCCCATGGCTCGGGACGGGTCCGGACAAACCGGATACGAGTTCAGTTGCAAGACCTGTGGAAAATTTCTGCCGCTCTTTTTGGGCCGGTTCAGCCATTTAACATCTTCTTGGTCCAAGCCCAATGATCCAAGCAACAGCCTTATCAATTTTCCACATAGGCCCTTCATCTTCTTTTGGTACTCCTCCATTACATTACTGCATGAGTAGGCATCTTCAGGGTCAAAATGGTCATACACACATGGTAACATGACTAATATCTGATAGTCAATCGTCAAAAGCATGATTTAACTTGACAGGCAGGTCATGCATTTCAAGCTACGAATACGTACCAGAAGTAGGTTTGGACCGAGTGGTCATCTGGCCAGAGCTGAGCCGCATGTTTAAGCGGAGACCCGATCATCGTGAAACCCTCCGACCACATCAGCTTTGCGAAGTTGGCGGAAATGCGGGCTCGCCCGTAACCGGTTAAGCTCTCCGGTGATCGAAGTGCCTGGAGTTTTTGGTCCCTAGGCAGCTCAAACAATCCACGGGCTTGTAGCTCCGCTTCTTGGATTAAGTTCATTGGAATGCCGTGGTTGGTGACTTGGAACACACCCCATTGCTCAGAGGCAAGCTGTATGAGCGAGGCGGCATTCGGGTCAAGTAGGTCTATGATGGGTACGAGTTCTGTGAAGGGGTGGTGGTCCGTGGAGGAGTCCCAAGTGTGGGAGTCGGGTAATGTGTGGATGGAGTTGAAGTCGAGTGGGACGATATGGGAGAGGTTTCGGGTAGTAGTTGAACTCATGACTTTAATCTGAGGATTTAGCTACAATGATGATCAGTAACAATGTTGCAGCTAATTAATTAAGGGAATATGTTGGTTCCTATTTATAACTGCTTTGCTAATTGGGTAGTTATTAGTAGCCCTTGCTCGGCTTCGTTACCTTGGTACTAGCTAATTTTAGGTAACTCTGAATGCACAGATTTTTTCTTGTTATAGAGTTACACCATAAACGTCGGTGCCTGAAATTAATGAGGCCGGTGTCTTGTGAAACTGGAAAACGAGTTCTTTTACAGGCCGGTCACCGGCCTTCTTTCGATTTAGATCTTTATCTACATGGGTTATTTCCTCTTTAGAGAAAGCGTATAAGAATGGTGGGGATCGAGGAAGGAACTTGCGATGTTCACATAGAGTAAGTGGCACCTAGTTATAGCCTTTTATGCTCTACATGCCTGTCAATTTCTACTTCATTACTCGATTTGGCACACTGTAGGAAGTAGAACCATCCTCAATCGGTTCATACTTTAACGTTTTCTCTGAAACGGAATGATTCCCATGATGAAAAGAAAGACAACTGAGATGACTTGTAGATTATGAAACTCTCCACGAGGCCACCACGAATTAATACACCGTCAAAAGGTTATTCACCAAAATTATATAAGAAATTAATGTTTAGGGAAAATTTTAAGAAATAACAGTATTGATATCACTTTGGAGGTGTCATGCTAGCATTTGTGGTATATCATGACATTGTCAACACTCATTTTTATTGAGATTCTCTCATGCTATAATCTCATTATTAGTGAATTCATAACCTCCAATTTATAAAGAGAAGTCACTAAACTAAATGGTACTAAACAACCATTCATTTGAGGAAAACGTGGCTTGGTCGTTCTTGCATAGAGGCATGACTTGTCCGACAGTGCGCCCCCGTGGCGTCGTCAACCAACGGGCTAGAAGGGACGTAGTGTCTGGAGGTCCGTGGTCCAATCGGAGTGAGCACTACGGGGGCGTGGCGTCAACATCCAGATTGGCTGAGGGTGAAAGGGATGGGCGGTGATGGTTAGATGGTTGGCCGGTGGGGCTAGCGGCAACTTATCCAGGAGCAGAGCGAGGTCATTACAGTAGGGCGGCAACGCTGGGATCCTTTGTGATATGAGGATTCGGAGCAGATTGTTTGGATTTGATCTGGATGGGACAGATTGATCTCGATCTGGGGAGGGTCGTCGTCTCTTGCCGGCACGGTAGGGAGGATGGAGGGATGGATGTATGGTGCACCGACATGCGGCGTTAGGCAGGGTTCGGAGATGAGGTTGCAGGAAGGGTGGCGCAGGCTGGATGGGGGAGGCGTGAAACTTGCATTGTTCAACCACGACTTGGGCTAAGCGGTAGATGGGCCTGGGCTTTGACCTTTGACCCAGTTTATTTTTCTGTTTTGTTTTATTGTTATTTACTTTTAGTAGTATGTGGCTCTATGCCTACAATAAGTCCCTACCACCTTTAGGTAGGGCGATGTGGGCTTTGTCCCGGTATGCACACTCAGTGTGCCTTGTCTGGCCTAGTGAGGCGGCGTGCTATTTGGTTAATCAAATTGATGCAACCTCCTAGTGGCAGGATGAAACAGAGTGTTACCAGATTTATTTCCATGAGGCAACATAGTGGGAAAACTGTGTTATTTGTAATTATGCTTCTTCATGTAAGAGTTATCTTTCCGATATGTCAAAGCAAATAGAGTAGCCATTCGTGCACTCTTTGCTAATTGGTGCTTGTTAGAATAAATAGATTTTGTGGAGACTTCTGGTATTATTTCAGGACGTTCTCTCTATGTTTTTTGTAATCTGGGGTTTAAAATCTACATCCCCCCCCCCCCCCCCCCTTATATTCTGTTGTTTCATTAATTAAGGCTTGAGGACAGCCGCAACAGCCCATTTAAAAAATTAAAATAAAATCTCATCATTAGTAAATTATGATTTTTATAATCTATAACCAAATTATGGTTTGCAAAAATATCGAATTTTTTATTTTTGACAATTTTTTCCCAATTTTCAAATTGGAAAAATCATTAAAATTTTTGATATTTTTAATTACGGTCGCTTGAAACATATTCTAAAAACATGCATAAACTATGATGAAATTATGATAGGAAAATTTTACATAAAAAATGGTCTTGAAATGGTTTGGCACTCATGGTATACCATGCATGTCAAACCTTGTCAACACCTATTTTTATTAAGGATTAATTCATGTTTACCTACCTGAACTTTTACTCATTCTTCATGTTAGTTCCTGAACTTCCAATTTCATCAAGATTACCCCTGAACTTCCAATTTCATCAAGATTATCCCTGAACTCCCAATTTTCATCAGCCATGTCCAATTCTCGAAGCTCCGTCCAATTTGGACGTTCAATGATGATGTGGCAGGAGATGAAATTGCTAAATTCCTTTACTACTCCTTGTCAAACCTAAATGAGAACAAAATAAAAAATTCTTCACGGTTTCACCAACCATGTCCAACCCCTCACTTTGGTTTGATTACCCCATATCCCTAATGAAGCTCCTGAGTTGTCAACATCCGAAGCATCTAGGATCTTGAGAGCATTCCACACCTATTTCCCTAAACCATCGATTTATCCTCTAAATACTCCATATTGACATAGTAATTGTTAACATCTTCACAAGCATAAACAGAAGAAGAAAGAGATGGGTAATCATAGGCCTAAGCATCAGCAACAATATTGAGAAAGAACAAGTAAAATGAGACAATTTGAGAAACCCATCTCCATGAGATATTGATGCACATTGTGAAATCCCATATGCTCCTGTAAACAATGCATCAATTAATCCAGTACAATTTTGAGTGCATTTGGAAAAAGGCGAAGGTGTTAGATACAATGACTGACGGACCCTGTAGAAATGGTGGAGGTGATTGGAATGACCAAATTATGAAAGCTTGAATGACCAAATCACCGACCTCCTTGACGACTTGCCAAACGGCACTGGCCTCGCCTTCCACACTCTTTCTTAGGGCACCCTCCTCATCCTCTCTCTCAACCCCTCCTTCAAATCAACTCCTCCAACACTTCCCTCCAATCTATCCCTGAAATCACTATTGATCTCTGCCAACACCCATATATTGTCAATCTCTTCACCTCCCGAATCCTAACCTTCTAGATCGGCGGCCTCACCATCCTCGCCTGGAAAACAACATCGTCTTTGTCGACCCCTTGTTTACTCTACTCCCCGAAATCGACCTCTTCCGCTCCTCCTCCTCCTCCCCAGCCCAATCTTCCTCCGAAAACGACGATGTTTCCTAAGCCTAGTCCTCTGCCCCCACCATGAAATCCACGCCGCCCTACATCAGCTTGGAGCCGCACAACTCATCGCAACTCTACATCATCAGCTTGGAGCCGCACAACTCATCGCAACTCTACATCTTCAATTTGGAGTCCCACTCCCTCATGGTTCGCTGCCTCATGTAGGCCCGTTTCGCCATTTTGGGTTTAGAGTTCTTGGGTGAGGGAGCTTTGGAGGGAGGTGAAATGGAAGTCGAGGTCAAATCAGGTTAGAGAAGAGAGAAAGGACGTCAGAGTGGGATTGAAGGAAGAAGAAGATATTTTGTTTTTTGTTCTATCTTAAAATGACCATTTTAGCCCTTACAGTGGGCCCTGAACATTACATTCAACGTCAAAATTGGATGGAGCTTCGAAAATTGGACACAGTTGATGAAAATTGAGAGTTCAAGGGTAATCATGATGAAATTGGAAGTTCAAGGACTAACATGAAGAATGAGTGAAAGTTTAGGTAGATAAATATAAATTAATCCTTTTATTAATATTCTCTGGTGACATAATCTACCAATAACTGATCATGATTTCTATGACATGCTTTAAGTGACAATTAGTAAAATGTTAAATTTTCTATTTTTTTTACGATTTTTTTAAGTTGGCGAACTGGAAAAATCATTAAAAATAGTTCAATATTTTTGAGTTTTGTCATTTATAAAAGTGCTTAAAAATCATGATTAAGGGGTGGAAAGAGTTTGGTGTGAAAATAAAAACATGTGATTTTGACCAAAAATCTATGTGCTATAGTCCACGATTTTGGTGACAATTGATGGTTTATGACAAATTATTATTTTTGAGGTTTGTTTCCATGAGGTTAGAAAAGAATACAATATTTTTGGCGTGTTTAACTTCACTTGCATGGACACCATTAACCTCATCATCAGAAAATTCTCACCGAACCGCACACCGGAAATCCGGTAACCGACCGCACCGCACAGAATTTTCCGGCTTGGTAACCGAACTGATAAAAAACGGTGCGGTTTTGAAGTCTCACTGAACCGACCCAGTTCATAACAGTTGGGAATCGGATCCAGGTGGTGAACCTCCTAAATTAAACCCCATTTTAATTTAATTCTTGAATTGATTTTATTACTTGTCTAATTATGATTGGTTATAAACTAAGCTTCAATAGTCTTGTATGCACCTGATCTACACTCAAAACCTGGCCCCACGACCTCCATTTGCCAAAACTCAACACTCACTCTCTCTTTAGAAAACTGATACGGTCACCCACCTTTTGTCACCTGAAGTCAAAAGTAGATTCATCCTCATCTTTTTGTAACGACAACTTTTGCCAGCTAGCTGATAGGATAAGCATTGTAGGAATCTTTCAGCATATTTAAATTGTAGCCTTTCCCCATTTGCAAGTATGAATGAAAAAGTATGTTTTTGTTCAAGTAAATCCAGAATATGCATCTAGCCCAAACTAGAGGTTACTTGTTTTAGTTGAAATAGGGTTTATATTAGAGATATTCTCGGAGAATCTTAGGAGATATCCAATCAATGTACGATTATGTTTCCATGTACAACTCTATCTCTATGTTTGTAATCCTCTATATAAAGAGACCTCTATTATCAATGAAAGAACGACTCAATTTCTCTCCCAATTCAGTTTTCCTTAAACACGTTATCAACACGAAGCTCTAACCCTGAAACAAATAGTCAAACCCTGATTCAAGAAACTAAAAACCTTGAATCCGAATACAAAACCTTGAAGCATTTTCTGCCTCCATCTCACACCTTGAATAACTCGATTCCAGGAGTCCAGAACTGGCTGCAGCACCCCAAGAACCGGCCGGAAACCAACCGAACCGGCCACTGGAAGGTCCATATAACTCACAGTAAATATTCCACCGGTTCACCATCTTCCGGACCTCCAATTTCCACCAAATTTTGGTAGCAGAAGCCCGTTGATCTGAAGTTTCAGGAACCGGAAGAAAAAATTCCAAAAACTGGCCTAAAAAGACGTGGGATAGAAACTCCATCATAATTGTTGATGTAGTTGCGCATTTCGTTGCGCATGAGTTTGTTGAGTCTGATGATATCGAACCACAATCCGTTAATGAATAAATGGAAAGATTTGGCCTAAATGGAAAGATGCGATCCATGTTAAGATGGATTCTCTAACGAAAAGGAAGGTTTTCGAGCCAGTGATGCCAACACCTCCTAACATAAAACCTATTGACTAATGGGTCTTTGTTAGAAAGCGTGATGAGAAAAAGAGATGGCAATCTCGCCTTATGGTGCAAGGTTTCTCACAAAACGCCTTGGAATCCACTATGATGAGACATATTCTCTCGTAATGGATGTCATTGCACTCTACTACCCTGTCAGTTTGGTAGTTTCCAAAGAACTGAACATGTAGCTTACAAATGTAGTCACTATGTATCTATATGGGGATCTAGATATGAAATATACATGAAGGTTCATGGTGAACTTCATTTATCCAAGTCAAGTGGCTCTAGACCACGGAGTGCGTTTACAAAAAGGTTGAAATGCTCACTAAAGTGACTACTTGATTGGGAAGGGATATGCCCACGCGTTTCCATAACAAGTTTCGGATTCTATCGCAGTTCATGTTGGACATGATCTTCATTAGAAACCCTTAAAGAGTTAAGGGAAACCGCCGAACACTTGAAATCAGATTTTGAGATGAATGATTATGGGATAACACGATTATGTCTCGATTTGGAACTTGAGCATCGTGTCGATAGATGCTTAAGCATTTTGACAAGGTCAAACCTTCAAGTACCTACATGATCGTCCTTAGTCTTGATCTTGAAAATGATCATCTTCGTCTGAAGGATGATGACGAAGATGTGCTAGAGGCAGAAGTGCCTTACTTAAGTACAATAGGAGCATTATTATACTTAGCTCAATGCACAAGACCGGACATCTCATTTGCAGTGAACTTGTTAGCTAAGGTATAGCTCTGCGCCAACGCGACGCCATTTGATTGGTGTAAAAGATATCTTTCGGTACTTGTGATGTACGATTGATATGGGCTCATTCTATCCCTATAGAGAGATGATGGATTCAGACCCATCACACACCAGGAACGCCGCCAACACGGGCCTACATCCACTATTCCCATCCCAAAACGACATAAGTGTTTTGAAAGGTTTTGCTGATGTTGGGTATCTCTCTGACCCATACAAAGGTCATTCCCAAACTGGTTAAGTGTTCACCATGGGAAAATATCTTGGAGGTCTACATAACAGACCTTAGTCACTATATCTTCGAATAATGCAGAGATTCTTGCTCTTCACGAAGTGGTTCGTGAATGTTTATGGATTGGATCCATAGTTACGCATGTTCGAACAATTGTGGTTTGAAGTCTACCACAGATGAGCCTACGAGCATTTAAGATAATGCTGCTTGTTTTGAATAAAGAAGCAAATACTACATCAAAAGTGACAACACCAAGCATAATCAGCAACAATAGACTCTCCTCAATATCAAAGTGAACTAGGTTCGATCTGAGGACAATATGGCAGACTTGCTCACTAAGTCATTGCCTAAATTCCACTTTTGAGAAACATATTGGTAGCATTGTTTGCGGAAGTTATCTGAACTCCAATGACCGTAGTCGTCAGGGGGAGATGCAGACATCAGGGGGAGATGTCTACATGTATGGTCTCGAAACGTGAAGGATGTGTTGTGCTCTTTTTCTCCTTCGACCGAGATTATTTTTGTCCCACTGGGTTTTTGTTACTCGGCAAGGTTTTTAATGAGTTAACGAGAGAAACACCACGTTTGGGTGGCACAAGGGGGAGTGTTCAAGTAAATCCAGAATATGTGTCTGGCCCAAACTAGAGGTTACTCGCTCTAGTTGAAATAAAGTTTATATTAGAGATATTCTCGGAGAATCTTAAGAGATATCAATCAATGTATGATTATGTTTCCATGTACAACTCTATCTCTATGTTTGTAATTCTCTATATAAAAAGACCCCTATTATCAATGAAAGAATGACTCAATTTCTCTCCCAATTCAGTTTTCCTTAAACAATTTTGAATTTCTTTGTTTTTTATTCTTTCCTTGCTCTAGTCCCTACTATTTGGTATCAGAGACCATGAGTCTTCGTGGCCTGCAAAATAGCACACCGTCTCAACCAATGTCCTTGACGACGGTGGCTATGTCGTCGGAGCCACCCATCACCTCCGCAGCCAGCTCTAGCAACTCTCCCCCCGACCTCCATCCAGGCCGTCTCGAGCCTAATCTTTGACAGCATCAAAGCTATAGAGATTGTCTGTAACCAAGATCCAGCAACCCAGTCTGTTATCCAAGCCATCCAAGCTGGTCAACCACACAAGAAGGGCTTCTCAATGTCTAATGGCCGCCTTCATTACAAAGATCGAATCTTCATACTGGCTTCATCCGATTGGCGCTACAAAGTCATCACTGAATTTCATTCATCATTAGAGGCTGGCCATAGTGGTTACCTGCGTACATTCTTGCGTTTGGGCCGCAACTTTGCTTGGCCGGGCATGCACCGTGATGTAAAGAGGTTTGTAGCAGCTTGTGATATTTGCCAACGACAGAACTATGAGACTCTCAAACCCCAGGCTTACTCAAACCCTTGCCGATGCCGGCACATACATGGGTTGACATATCAATGGATTTCATCTATGGCCTCCCTCTTTCAGATGGTAAGAATGCAATCATGGTGGTGGTTGATCGGCTATCCAAATATGGGCACTTTGTTGCTCTGACGCACCCATACAATGCTCCGATCATCGCGGAAGCCTTCACCAAAGAGATATACCGTATGCATGGTTTACCTTGTTCCATAGTCAGCGATAGAGACCCTATCTTCACAAGCCATTTCTGGGAAACCTTATTCAAACTTCAAGGGACGAAATTGTGTGGGAGCTCGGCCTACCACCCTCAATCAGATGGCCAAAATGAGGTTGTAAACCGTTCCATTGAACATTACCTCAGATGCTTTGTGGCTGACAAACCCAATTCCTGGTCCAATCTACTCCACTGGGCAGAATGGTGGTATAACACCTCTTTCCACTCCACAATTCAAACCACTCCATTTCAAGCAGTCTATGGAACACCACCACCAACGGTCAACCATTACCTACCAGGCTCCACAGTAGTACACGCTGTAGACATAGCCTTGCAGACCCGTGATGAGCTTCTCTCTATGCTCCGACAACACATGTTGACTGCCTAGAATAGGATGAAGCAACAGGCTGATAAGAATAGGACCGAACAAACCTTTGCAGTGGGAGACTGGGTCTATTTCAAACTCCACCCCTATCGCCAGAAAACGCTCATTCCCAGGCCTTCACAGAAACTAGCTCCACGATACTACGGTCCCTTTCAGATTACGGCCAAAGTCGGCGAGGTCGCCTATAGACTCCTACTGCCACCTCAGTGCAAACTCCACCCCACCTTCCATGTCTCGCTCCTCAAAAAGAAGATCGGTGATCATACCCAGGTCTCCACCATTCTGCCTCCCTTTGGAGATGATGGCTCAATCAATTGGACCCCGGCCTTTGAAAGTCCTCGACATGACCATTAAGAAGAAGAGGAACGAATCAATCACTAAGTGGCTTGTACAATGGACAGGACTGCCAGTTGAGGACGCGACGTGGGAGGAAGCCCACTCTCTGATGAACCGCTTTCCACACTTCAGGACCTGAGGACAGGCCTGCTCTTGAGGGGGTAGGATTGATACGGTCACCCACCTTTTGTCACCTAAAATCAAAAGTAGAATTCATCCTCATCTTTTTGTAACGGTAACTTTTGCTAGCTAGCTGATAAGATAAGCAATGTAGGAATCTTTCAGCATATTTAAATTGTAGCCTTTCCCCATTTTCAAGTATGAATGAAAAAGTATGTTTTGAATTTCTTTGATTTTTTATTCTTTCCTTGCTCTGGTGCCTACTAAAACTCTCCCAACACTCTGCTCCGATCAAATCTCCCCGCCTAATCCCGCCAAAAAAAAAAAAAAAAAAAAAAAATCTGCTCCGGTCCCCTCCTCTTCTCTCTCCTCTCGGCCGAGAGCCTCTGAGGGTAAGCTCTCTAAATCTCTTCTCTCTTTATTCGATTGATTTACTGTTTTCTTGTCATCTCTGCTTGAAGATGTTTAGATTGTTCTTCTAGAAAACTCATCACAATCAAAATCGAATGAGGAGGGTTTCGATATTCTTAGTTTAGGGTCCGAGGTTCTGGGTTTCAATGTTGATGATTTAAGTGGAAATTTGAAATTAGGGTCTCTGAGCTTCATTGTTGTTCTGGGTTTATGAGTTTCATTGTGGCTTTCAAGTGTTGCAGATTAGGCATAGTAGGGCTTCTGTTCATAGTTTCACACTTTCATTGTTGTTCTGGCTTTCTGTTTTTAATTTGGGGCTTTTGTTTTGTATATGCAGAATGATATGGACCGATTTGTGGATGACGGATCTTTAGAGGATAGTTTTGAATCATTCTTATCAGATGATGATGCTGACCCTAGGGGTAGAGTTGCTCGGCGTTCAGATGTCAGCAGTGGTACGATCAATGCTGACTTTTGTATTGATCTGTCACTGATACATCACAAGATGTATGGTTTTGCTTATGTTATGCTGAACTGCTTTAACATTTTCTTTTTGAAACTAGGCTTCA
Source organism: Rosa chinensis (assembly GCF_002994745.2). Lineage (NCBI taxonomy): Eukaryota > Viridiplantae > Streptophyta > Magnoliopsida > Rosales > Rosaceae > Rosa > Rosa chinensis. The sequence continues at coordinate 3,815,118 of NC_037089.1, forward strand.
CTTTTTCGGAAGTCGGGGTTATTCCTGCAAGTTCAAGTGAAGTCGAGTGCTGTCACTTCTCAGCAGATGGGAAAACACTTGCCACTGGTGGGCATGATCGAAACGTGAGCACTAGTTAGATTGAAGTATTTTTGTAAGGCTAGGCTGGCATCAACAACTAGAAATATTATGTTTTCATTCAAAAAAGAAAAAAAATAATAATAATAACTTTGCAATGGAATGGCAAAGTTATTATTACTATTTCAATTCATATTAGGTTTCTGAAAACACAAAATATTCATTATTTCTTGATGGTTTTGATGTGCAGGCTGTATTGTGGTGCACAGAGCCCTTGGCTGTAAAGTCTACGCTTGAAGAGCATTCTCAGTGGATAACGGATGTTCGATTCAGTCCTAGTATGTCAAGGCTAGCTACATCTTCCGCTGACAAAACTGTCAGGGTTTGGGATGTTGATAATGTTAGTAAATATACTCTCCTGTTTTCATGATCAAGGCAATAATAGTTCTTTTTCATTTATATCTGACTCAATCAAATTTTGATTTCGCAGTGCATATTTGCATCGACCTATCAATGAATTGATCTTGACGTGTCTTTTCATTTTTTAGGTCCACGCATTTTGTGATTGCTATCATTATGCTTGTATATGGGCACAAATTTTTCTTAATTAGTAGCCAATCCATAGGTTCAAGTGAAATAAAAGCTTGGTCACTGATAATTTTTATTTGTCAAGTACTGCTCAAAATTGAACACAGGATCAACCAATGTGATTGTATAAAATCTGACAAATAGTTGTTTGGATATCTTTCATTTCTTTGCATTATTACTGTCGTACTCTGTTAATTGCTGATCCATCCGTTCGTACTTAATCTAATGTATTGAATGCTTATTAACTGTGCAGCCTGGTTATTCACTTCGTACTTTTACGGGGCATTCTACAACTGTTATGTCACTTGACTTCCACCCTGCTAAAGAGGATCTTCTGTGCTCTTGTGATAGCAACAGTGAGATAAGATACTGGAGTTTCAAGAATGGTTGTTGTGTTGGAGTTTCCAGGGTATGATATATGAAGTTAATTTATCTCCACTATAAGGAATTAACATAGTTTGGTACTTTGTTTAGTCAGCTTCAATAATACTCTCTATGTTATCAGGGTGGTGCAACTCAGATGAGGTTTCAACCTCGTCTTGGAAGGATGCTTGCTGCTGCAGGTGATACTCTTGTATCCATAATTGATGTAGAGACCGCATGTTGCACGCTTAAATTACTGGTTTGTTGTGAGCTTCCCAATACTATATAACATTCTTGGTATTGACTTTTAACTTTATCACAAACGGGCAATTGAGTTGTCCACCACATTCCTGCTTGAATGAGGTGTATATCAGCATAATGCAGTTATTTGCTACTTTTTAATTTGGCGACTTGAAGCAATTCATAAAGCTGTTCCTGTAGCTCTCTTCTGTCTTCTGTTTTTTCTCGACTCAATAAGAAAATGCCTGGTGGAATGCTTTCTGATGTTTATCTTGTGGTATTGTCATCTAGGGTCATAAGAACCTTGTCAATTCTCTGTGCTGGGATTCTTCTGGTGAGTATCTTGCCTCTGTGAGTGATGACTCGGTTAGAGTATGGGCAGTTGGCTCCAGTAGCAAAGGCGAATGCCTTTACGAGTTACCGTGTTCTGGCAACAAATTTCAGACATGCGTCTTCCATCCTACTTATCCATCATTGTTGGTAATCGGCTGTTATGAGGTGAGTCATAACTTCTGTATCTCTCCCTCACAATTTCATTCAACCAAGCATTGTGTTGAGATTACTCTACATCTATATTGGGTTGGTTCCTTGATTCACATGCTTGGTAAAGTTATTATGCGATGACTCCCTCTTATTAGAGCTACTAAATGGGTTTCTGCTTATTGTGAATTTGTGTTTATCCAGACATTGGAACTTTGGAACATGAGCGAGAACAAGACAATGACCTTGCATGCACATGACAAGCTAGTATCTTCTTTGGCGGCGTCAAGTTCTACTGGCATGGTAGCTTCAGCTAGCCATGATAAGTGCGTGAAGCTATGGAAGTGATTTAGTCTTTATCTACCATCTGCATCACGCATCCTGAAATAGTTGGCCACAACATGCTTTTGTTAGTTATCTATATTCGGTTATACTATGTCATAGAGGGTTTTTAGATCTTAGCAGCCCCAGTTTAACCCATAGAAGTGCCTACTTGCGATGTCAGCAACAAATGCTTGTAATATAAAAGTATCAAACGACGATGGTTTTGTTAGACAACCTCGAGCAATTTGATGGCCCTCTGTGGCTCATGGTGCTTGGCAAACTAAAGCTTAATAGTTATCATTATCCAACTAACTAGTCATTCGGCTTTCGGGTTTACAATGTGACAAGTGGACAAAGGAAAGAAAAATGTGAGGGTTAAAAGAATGTATGCTGAGTAGGCTTTCTATTCATACATGTATGGTGCTTGGTGTCATTCCTCATTAGATCAAGTGCTCTGTTGAAATGTGTTCCCTTGGTACCAAGGTGTTCCTTCCAAGTTACCGGTTGATATAGGGGAGGATGATCTTGGTCGATCAACTTCATCGGTGGTGATATCTTCACGTCGTATGGTGGGCTGTAGAAGGAGGCGATGGAGATGCGATGATATAGCTCATTGACAACCGCACGATGCACTGCAGTCTTGAACCGGCCGTTGGGTAGCATGTGCATCAAATCACCTACATTGACTACAAGTGCCTGGAGTTTTTGGTCTACAAGTGCCTGGAGTTTTTGGTCCCCAGGCAGCTCAAACAATCCACGGGCTTGTAGCTCCGCTTCTTGGATTAAGTTCATTGGAATGCCGTGGTTGGTGACTTGGAACACACCCCATTGCTCAGAGGCAAGCTGTATGAGCGAGGCGGCATTCGGGTCGAGTAGGTCTATGATGGGTACGAGTTCTGTGAAGGGGTGGTGGTCCGTGGAGGAGTCCCAAGTGTGGGAGTCGGGAAATGTGTGGATGGAGTTGAAGTCGAGTGGGACGATATGGGAGAGGTTTCGGGTAGTAGTTGAACTCATGACTTTAATCTCAGGATTTAGCTACAATATGTTGCAGCTAATTAATTAAGGGAATTAATATGTTGGTTCTTATTTATAACTGCTTTGCTAATTGGGTAATTATTAGTAGCCCTTGCTCGGCTGCTTTACCTTGGTATTAGCTAATTTTAGGTAACTCTGAATGCACAGATTTTTTCTTGTTATAGAGTTACACCATGAACGTCGGTGCCTGAAATTAATGAGGCCGGTGTCTTGTGAAACTGGAAAACGAGTTCTTTTACCGGCCGGTCACCGGCCTTCTTTCGAATTAGATCTTTATCTACATGAGTTATTTCCTCTTTGGAGAAAGCGTATAAGAATGGTGGGGATCGAGGAAGGAACTTGCGATGTTCACATAGAGCAAGTGGCACCTAGTTATGGCCTTTTATGCTCTACATGCCTGTCAATTTCTACTTCATTATTCGATTTGGTACACTGTAGGAAGTAGGAAGTAGGAACCATCCTCAATCGGTTCATACTTTAATCAGTTTAATGTTTTCTCTGAAACGGAATGATTCCCATGATGAAAAGAAAGACAAAGGACATGACTTGTAGATTATGAAACTCTCCACAAGGCCGCAATGAATTAATACACCGTTAAAAGGTTATTCACCAAAATTATATAAGAAATTAATGTTTACGGAAAATCTAGGGTGCGGCTATTGCCACCCTACCATTTTCTTAGTTCACCCTACAAACATTTGAATTATTGAAAGACTATATTATCCAAATGCAAAATGACTAATAAGTACACCAATTTTCTAAAATCTAAATATGTAAGGAAAAAAAATTATATATATATAAGTAATTAATTAAATACAAAGACTACTTAATTTCTAATTGGATAACATTAATCTTTATCTTCACCCAAATTTGAATTTATTACTATCTTTTTGTCTTTTTGTTACTTCTTCATTGTTAATTCGTTATTCAATTCACAAAACTATTATTTTTAACTTCATCAAAATTTTTGCAATATTCTTTGTGAACACCAAAAGTAAAAATTTAAAACACAAAGAAAAAAAAATCAATCTCTTCTTCATTGATCGTAGTTGTAAATTTACTAATCTTTTTACATGGATTGAAATAGAGAACGTTGAAATTGAAAGAAAAAATTAAAAAAATTAGAGTAAATCAGATTATGATTTTATTAGGAAATTTTAATAAATTTTAATCTTTTTATGAGTATAAATTAAATGAGATATTTTAGTTAAAAATATTTATTTTTTAATTGGATATGTCATATAAGGATATTGTTGGAAAGGGAAATGGGTTAAATAAGTAAATTTAATAATTGAAATTAAAATGTAGGGTGAAATGAGCAAGTAGGGTGAACAAAGAAAATGGTAGGGTGGCAATAGCCGCACCCAAAATCTATACTATTAAGAGAAGAGAACTTGCTTTCGAAAACTGAAAATTTTTACTAATTTAACCTTTATGTATTAAAAAACCATCAAATATAATTAATCAATAGGGATAATATGGTAAATTGTAAAGTAGAAAACAAAATAATTAAAAAAAATGTAGTGGTTGTACGAGAAGTTTTTCCACTACTTTTAACTTCTCTTCACACACATAATGGGTAGGCTCTGCTAGTTTTAAAAAATAAAAGTATTGATATCACTTTGGAGGTGTCATGCTAGCATTTGTCATACCACAAATGTCAACACTCATTTTTATTGCGATTCTCTCATGCTAAAATCTCATCATTAATAAATCAAAAATGCTTGAGATCCCAAATAATTATACCAAATATCAATACCAAATGATGTGGCAAGTGCCATATCATCAAACTATTTTTAGCATGTATTCTTATATTTTATTTTTATTCTTTAAAATGGAAAGATCAATAATTAAAAGTTATTGTTGTTTAATTAGAAAAAAAATGTATATGATAAACAATAACAAAAGGAATGAAGAACCCTAAACCAACCCCTTAAATCATGGAGACTTTAACATGCAATTGTAGGAAAAGGCCATCAACCAAAACAGAGTAAATAGAATACAAAGTTGTGTATGACTTAATTCATTAGTTCATTGGCAATTGAATAATGATCTATTATATACTGCTAGTGGTGGTGGGTTTCATCCTACTGGAAATAGAGATATGTAGTGATGAAGCAAACGAGAAATAGTGATTTTCAATTGATGGCCAGATCCATCTCTACTGGGTTTCAAATGAGTTTCAAATGAATTTAATATGAATTCTCATATTGTTAGACGGAGAAAGAAATGGTTGTACTATTATATACACGGTCTCCCAGATTTGATGTAATTTCTTTGAGCTATTCTCTAGATTTCTTTGCTCTTTTAATTCTGCAGATGTGGTTGTTATGTTTGAGGAATGGCGGTAGCAGATTTGGTTGTTTGGTGAATCACGTTCTTCTTTTTTGCTGATTAATTAGTTTTCTAGATAAAATCAATGAAATTTGCTGAAAATTATTAAATTGAATGTCATGACACGTAAGACGCCAACTCAAATGCCATGTCATTTGATATTACTTTTTGGTATAATTTTTTGGTGTCTGTAGCACTGCTCTTAATAAATTATGATTTTTCGAATCTATAACAAAGTGATGGTTTGCAAAAATATCAAATTTTTTATTTTTGACCATTTTTCAGGAATTTTCAAACTGGAAAAATCATTAAAAATATTTAAAAATTTGATATTTTTTAAGTACCGTCGCTTGGAACATATTCTAAAAACATGCATAAACTGTGATGAAATTATGATAGGAAAATTTTACATAAAAAATGGTATTGAAATGGTTTGGCACTCATGGTAAGCCATGCATATCAAACCTTGTTAACACCTATTTTTATTAATATTCTCTAGTGACATAATCTCACCAATAATAGATCAAGATTTCTAGGACATGTTTTAAGTGACAGTTAGTAAAATGTTAAATTTGTAAAAGTAAAAATAGATTGGAATTGGTTTACTCATTTCATTTCATAACCCCTTTATATAGGGAGAGAATTACAATGGAAAGAACAATTACAATGATGACATTAACTACTGATTGGTTCGTAATCCATGCTGATTGATGTTAATCGGTAATTGCTTGATTCCCTCTCCGTCAATCACTTTGACGAAGGCACACAATATGTTTTTCCTTTAACACTCCCCCTTGTGCCAAGTCAAAGAATAAATGGTGCATGAGTTGTTGCCTCACTAAAAACCTTGCCAAGTAACAATAAAAACCTTGTGGGACAAAAATACACATTGGTCGAAGGAAAAGAGCACAACGCACCTTTTACATTTGAGTATGACATGTGTGTGTTAGACTCCCCCTGACGTCTACACCTCCCCCTAATACTTACATTAATCTAGGGAGCTTGGAAAGTCTTCGCATTCCTATGCTTTTCACATGTTTCTCAAATGTGTCCTTAGGCAATGATTTGGTGAACAAATCTGCCACATTCTCCTCAGACCTTACTTGATTCATTTGAATCTTGAGGAGAGTCTGTTGTTGCTGATTGTAGGACAACTTTGGCGATATGTGTTTTGTGTTATCACCCTTAATATAACCTAGCTTCATCTGTTCGATGCAAGTTGCATTGTGTTCTTAAATGCAAGTAGGCTCTTCAGTGGTAGAACTCAAACCACTAGTCCCTCGAATATGTGCAATGATAGTTCTTAACCATACACACTCAAGAACTGCCTCATGTAGAACAATGATCTCTGAGTGGTTCGAGGAGGTAGCCACAAAGTTTTGCTTGGTTGATCTCCAAGATATCGCTGTGTTCCCATTGGTAAATACATGACCAGTTTTAGTGTAGTGAGTGGCGTTTTCGCCATCAACATTTCCTTTAGGGATTGCAGTTCCATCTGCGGTCCCTCTTGTCTCTCTGTAGGGAAAGAACAGTCTCAAGTCAATGGTTCCTTTTAGGTATCGAAAATGTTCTTGATACCATTCCAGTGACGCTGCGTTGGCGCTGAGCTAAATCTAGCTAACAAGTTCACTGAGAATGCAATGTCTGGTCGAGTAAATTGGGCTAAGTACAATAATGCGCCTATTGCACTTAGATAGGGAATTTCAGCTCCCAACACTTGTTCGTCATCTTCCTTTGGACGAAATGGATCTTTCCTTGCATCCAAACTTCGACCGATCATGGGAGTGCTAGCAGGATGTGCTTTGTCCATGTTATATCGCCTGACTTTTGGACATATGCAGACTGGTGGATTAATATTCCACAAACTCGGTGTTCTAGTTCAAGACCTAGATAGAATCGAGTTTTCCCAAGATCCTTCATCTCAAATTCGGATTTCAAGTAGCTCGCGGTTTCTCTTATTTCATCAAGAGTACCAGTTATGACATGTACTACTACAATTTGCAAATCCGGAACTTGTTTTCTTTATAAATACCCAGGGGCATAATTCATCGTTCTTATATCCCTTCCCAATCAAGTAGTCACTTAGACGGGTATACCACATCCGTCTGGATTGTTTCAATCCGTAAAGTGAGCGTTTCAACTTAATTGCAAACGCACTCTGTGGTTTAGAGTCACTTGACTTGGGTAATGTAAGGCCATTAGGCACTTTTCATATATATCTCTGAATCTAGATCCCCATAGAGATATGCAGTAACCACATCCATGAGCTGCATTTCCAGTCCTTCGGAAATTACTAAGCTAACTAAGTAGCGGAACGTTATAACGACCATTACGGGAGAGTATGTCTCCTCGTAGTCAATTCCAGGGCGTTGTGAGAAACCTTGCGCCACAAGGCGAGCCTTGTACCTTAGGACTTCATTCTTCTCATTACGCTTTCTGACAAAGACTCATTTATGTCCTACAGGCTTTACACTTGGTGAGGTTAGCACTACCAGACCAAATACCTGTCTCTTTGTCAGAGAATCTAATTCTGCCTGGATTGTTTCTTTCCATTTAGGCCAATATGCTCTTTGTTGACATTTTGCAACAGAGCGTGGTTCGATATCATCGTGCTCTATGGTTCCTTGAGCAACAGTATATATATCATCAATGTGTATGGAAGATCTTTCTATCAACTCATACGCACTCTCATAATCCTCTGAGATTTCTTTGTTCTCTGGAATCATTTTAAACATCGGAGCGTCCTCCAGTATTGATTCATGGACATAACTATAATCAGAGACAATCTCATGAGAGGGATTCTATACATTGATGATTGGTTTGTGCCTTACTCACCCTCTTCTTCCTTGGGTGAGTGTCAATCGAACCAAGTGACCTCCCCCTCTTCCTTGGGGAGCCACGGCCTCAACCACACCTCCACTAAGTGCGGTTGCAGTGCCTCTATCTGCGGCACCGTGCCCCTTGTTGGGGACTTCTAACCTTGCAGGCACATTTGCAGCTGGTATATGTGATCTCGTCACTTTTACGATATCAGTAAACGCATCAGGCATCGAATCTGCTACGTTCTGAAGATCGATTATTCTTTTCACTTCACTTTCACTTTATGAAGTGCGGGGATCAAGATGAGACAGAGTAGGGACAAACCACGACAATTCCTGTCGTTCCCTTGGAAAATCCTTTTTCCTATCTCCCCCTAACGACGGGAAGACTGTCTCATCAAAGTGACAATCCGCGAATCTCGCGGTAGAGAGATTGCCTGTCAAGGGTTCCAAATAGCGGATAATTGTTGGGGATTCGTATCCAACATAGATACTTAATCGTCTCTGAGGACCCATTTTGGTGCGCTGTGGGGGCGCAATAGGCACATATACTGCTCAACCAAATATGCGTAAGTGTGAAGTGTCAGGCTCATATCCAGTTATCAATTGGTACGCAGAAAATGGTTGGCTAGCTGTGGGTCTTTAAACGAATAAGGAAAGCTGCGTGCAATATTGCATAACCCCATGCAGATATAGGCAGGTTAGTGGGCATAACCAATGCCCTAGCCACCATCTGTAGCCTTTTGATGGTGGCTTCTGCGAGACCATTTTGTGTATGCACATGGGGTACAGGATGCTCTACATCGATCCAAATAGATATGCAATAATCATCAAATGCTTTTGATGTAAACTCTCCAGCATTATCAAGCCTTATAGACTTGATAGGGTGATCAGGGTGGTGAGTCCTTAAACGTATAATCTATGCTAGGAGTATTGCAGCATTTCTTGTGGACAATAAAACGACATGTGACCAGATTGTCGAAGCATCCACCAGAACCATAAAGTACTTGAATGGTCCGCATTCTGGATGGATAGGTCCACAGACATCTCTTTGTATCCTTTGTAAGAATGGAATGTTTTGTTTTGTATCTTTAGCATAGGAAGGTCTCGATCCTATTTTTGCTAAAGATTGCAAAACGAGTGATGTGCCTTTGAAATAGTCAATGAGGCATAATGGGAGGGAGGTAGTGCTTCTGGTACTTCATAAAGCAATGACTGCATTTGAGCAATCCTAGAATCGACACCTTGCAGTGTGGCGGATTTTTCTCCTATTTTTCACTCGAAAGAAGGGATGTCCGTGTGAGTTCTTGAAAAATACGGATTCACATGTCACGACCTCGGTGCCATAGGCGGTCATGGAAAAGCCTGTATGAGTCAGTGTCCCACATTTCATTGTTGGTGACAGTATAGGATTCAATGATCCGAATCATAGTGAGGTACAGTCCACTAAATCGACTCATAAGTTTCTCTAAGATGTGTTTCCTTCCACAGTCATTAGATGTAATATCAAGGTATTCAGTTCCATTCTCACGGTGTGTTTTTACATGATAACCGTTGGCACAAATTGCTTTGAAACATTAACAAGGTTCGATTAGCTCTTGGTGCATACAGAGCATTTTTGACTTTAAATATATATCTCAGATTCTTTAGAGTAATGCTATTTTAGTAGAATGATAATCTTTTCATTCTAATAATAATTTTTTCTCTAGATGTATTGCTTTACATCTTTATATTGCAATTTCGAACCATGTAAATATGTGTATAGAAAATAAATTTGAATAAATTCAGTACTTCAGAATAAAATTCGAAATTTATTAATAAGCCAACGATAATCAAATCAAGGTCTTGTTCTAATTCATCAAACCATTATTGAAATAAACTTTAAGACCAAGTAATAGTCTAATTAAGAATGAAGCATTATGCCTTCACAACTGTTTTTGGAAAATAAAGTAAATAAAGCAGATCAGTCAAAATCTGGGGCATCGGTTGACTGAGCAAGTTCCTTGTTGCCATTAAAGTCTGCAATTGTGAGATTGACGTCTGGGTCATGGTCTCCTTCTTCCATATAGTGAGCATCTTGTTCTTTAGACTCCCTATACCTCTTGTAATTGGCTGCTACTCTGTTGCTTGCTTGGCAGTTCTTGTACCAATGCCCAATGACTCCACACCTATAGCATGGTTCATTGCCAACTCTATTCTGTTTGACTGAAGGGTTCTTAGGTGCCCTTTGCACCTTGTTTCCATGACCACTAGCGCCACCATCTCTGCGCCATACATTGGAAGGGCCTCCACGGCCCATATCACGACCCCCATGTCCCTTACCACGTGGTGCATTATTGTCACGTGGGTAGGGATTAGCACATCCAACCCCTTTTACATTGGGGTTCTGTCCACCTTTCACTTTGCCATAATTAGCTTCAGGAATTTTCTTTGTCCCAACAGGCCTGGCATTGTTGTTCAAAAGAACCTCATTATGCCTCTCAGCCACTTGCAGTAGGTTGATTAGCTTGTTGAAGGTTGTGATTCTTTTGTTATCATACTCCAGCCTATACTAGTTCGCTAGTATAATTGCTGAAGTAGGAAAAGTGGAAAGAGTCTTCTGGATCATATCATCTTCTGTGAGTTCCTTTCCACAGAAATTTAGATGTGCTTTTAGGCGCAACATGTCCTTGTTGAAGTCATTAACCCTTTTGTAGTCAAGCAAGCGGATTTCATTCCACTGAATGGTCAGTTCTGGGAGCAAGGTGTCATGAATGTTCCCAAAACGTCCCTTAAGGGCATCCCACAGTTCTTTGGGTGTCTTCAACTGAAGGTATTCCCAGCGTAGGTTAGGATCAATGTGTCGCCTCAAAAACATTAAGGTATTTGCTTTCACCTTATCAGACGGTCCATCGTCTTTGGGGTCAGTGGGAGTTTTGATGGTGGCAGTGTTGTCTCGTGCCACAAAGGCAGTTTCTACATCGGAAACCCAACGGTGGTACTCAAGTCCGTCTGAGTCCAAAATGTCAAACTCAGGTCGAGTTGGATCAGCCATCTACATAAACAAGAGAGAAGAAATAAATTACGCAGTCATAAAGACATCCACGTGAATTATTTTCTAAACGTATGAATTAGATTTCAAGACCAAGATTCATAATGGTCACATTTTTTTTCGATGCTATGTGAAAATACTTTATCACAGTAGTGTGTGTATAATGCGCATGAATTTTCATTATCATGGCCAAACGGTATTGATATGTTTCATTAAAAATAATCATAGCACATTTAAATATAGCATATAAAAATAAACTACATGGCATGCTCAAATTTCACAAATATACAACAAATTATATACTACACATAATAATAGCAATAATATATCATGCGTAAAATAAAATGTAAACAATAGCATAATATAAAGGCATGCTTAGGAATAATTATATAAGAGTAAATAAAATTCACAAAACATGCTCACAATTGAATAATAAAAACATAAGCAATAAAATATAAAGCATGCTTAAACATAATTATAAATCATGCTTAAATATAATGATATAAAACATAAATAATAAGGCATGCTTAAAACAAAAATTATCTAATTAAACATGCTTAATAACAAAATAAAATAAAAGCATAAACAATAAAGTATAAAGCATGCTCTGTTAAAATCATAAAATAAAATAAAGAAAACATACTTGATTTCGAGAAAATAAAACAATCCTAGCGCACGCTCGTGTTGATGCAGGCGTGCGTAGCGATGTTTTTGGGCTTATGAAACTAGGCCGCTTTCTCTCCCTTTTCAGCAGTGGGCTTTGTTTTTTTCTCTTTTTTATTAGCCTGCTTTTTTTTTTCTTTTCTTTGGTTTTTTTTTCTGGGCTGCAGAGGCCTGCTCTTTTTTTTCTTTTTTTCTCTGGGCCGCAGAGGCCTTTTTTTTTTTTTTTGGAAATTGTTGGCCCGGGTCCTGTTCTTTGGGCAGGGTTTTTTTTTTTTTTTTTTTTTTTTTTTTTTTTTTTTTCGCGTCTTCTTCTTTCTTTCTTTTTTTTTCGTCTTCTTCTTCGTTTTTCTTTTGTTCCTTTAGTGTACCAGTGGAGGCAGCGCCGGCGACTCCTATTTGGGACACCTTGAAGGCGGGGCTGCAAGGTTGAAGGCGAGCTGCGGTGTATGGGCACGGGGATGGGCGATAGATAGGGAGGCCGATCTTGGAAGCCGGAAGAATGATTTGATTTGGCCGATCTGTGGGGCTGCTGGGATCGGAGGCAAGGTGCAGCAGCGCTAGTATAGGGAGCAGCGACGGAATCGAGGCTGGAGGCTGGAGGCTGGATGCCGGTGATGTGCTGCAGGCGGCTTGGGTGCGGAGAGCAAATTGCTCTTGGGTGTGCAAGTGGTCTGCAGGCGGGATCGATGTGGGATCGAGGTGATGCAGCTGTGTCTGGGATCTGCTGCAGAAGGCAGGGCAGGGGTGCCGGGGCTGGGTTGGGCCGGAGGCCACGCGGTCAGATGGTCTGCCGGTGTTCCCTAGGGAGGGCAGAGGGCAGGGCTGCTGCAATGGGAGAAGAGACCAGTCTGGATGTTAAATTTTCTATTTTTTTTACGATTTTTTTAAGTTGGCGAACTGGAAAAAGCATTAAAAATAGTTCAATATTTTTGAGTTTTGTCATTTATAAAAGTGCTTAAAAATCATGATTAAGGGGTGGAAAGAGTTTGGTGTGAAAATAAAAACATGTGATTTTGACCAAAAATCTGTGTGCTATAGTCCACGATTTTGGTGACAAATGATGGTTTATGACAAATTATTATTTTTGAGGTTTGTTTCCATGAGGTTAAAAAAGAATATAATATCTCAGCACTCTTCGCTAATTGGTGCTTATTAGAATACATAACTTTAGTTGAGACTCCTGTTATATTGTAATTTTAGACCCCCCCCCCCAATATATTATGCAGTTTCATCAATGGTTAAGGCTTAAGGGCAGCCGTATTTTGGCCCTTCCTTTCAAAAAAACAATAATACAATATCTTTAGCGTGTTTAACTTCACTTGCATGGACACGATTAGCCTCCTTTCCATGAATTGAGAGCGGACGCTATTAAACTTATCATCAGAAAATTCTACATTTGTTGAAGGATATCGACATAATGTGTGCCTCTACAAATTAGGGTTTAGAGTTGTAATAGGAATGTGTTCTAGGTATTCAATTGTAATCAGATTCTATTACCTTTTTGGGTACCTTGTAACTCCCTATTTAAAGGGCTCCTATTATCAATGATAACACACAATTCCATTCTCCTACAACACGTTATCAGCACGAGGCCTAACCCTAGCCGAAAAAAAAAAAGAAAAAAAAAACCTAAAACCCTAATCACTAAAACTGCCAAAAACCTCCAGCTGCAAGCCTACTGCCGCAGCTCCTAGCCCACACTAGCCTCACTTGCGCACCTGCCTCTACAGCACCTACGCGCCCCTGCAGCACCTACGTCCCCCTGCGCACGCATCCCTGCTGCCCCTGCAGCACCAACACACACCAACTGCATCCTTCTCCTTTTCTGTGCACGTCAGTCTGCTTGCAGGCTCAGAAACCTCTTGATAGGGACCTCAGATAAAAATATTTCCTTCATGAAAGTTGTTCGTCTCTGCCTCTTCTATCTGACCTCCAAATTTCAGCCCCATTGGAGTAGTTTTGAGACCTGTACACTATTCGAAGTGGGAGCTGTTCAGAAGCAAACCTGCTGCAGAAACTGCTGCTTGCTGCTGAGCAGTTTCTGCTGTCCAAAACTGCTGCAGAAACTGCTGCTGAACCTGCTGTTTGCTGCTGCCGCCGTTTGCTGCCACTTGTTGCTGCTGCTTCCCCAACACACCTGCTCCAACACGCGCGTGTTCTCAAGCCCAGAACCATCACGTAAGTTTTTGTAATTAAAGTTGCTGCTTTCATGTATTTTAAATTCCTTTTATTTTCTGCAGAATTTTGGAATATATGAATATATAAACATGGTTTTGAGTATTTAACAAGCGGAATTGTGGGGATTCACGCTTAACGAACTAAGAGTGTTTGTAACCAATGAACTAAGAGTGTTCATAATTAAACGAACTAAGAGCGTTCGTAATCAATGAACTAAGAGCGTTCATGATATTCGGACTAAGAGCGTCCGAATTGTGACCATATTAAAACATCATTGTTTGGTCTAATCCAAAATTTCTTGGAAATCGTTTTCTTGGTACCATTAAGGCTCGGAAACCTTATATTAGTTGTCGTGGAAGTTTTTACTCCGAAACTAATCTATTCTCCTTCATCTTTGAATGTCGAATGCAAACATGCAAAAACCCGACTTCACTAATCCAGATTCAAATGACATTTGTTATCACCGATGGGTGAATAACGTCAAGAATCACCTCACTACTAATGAGATTCTGTGGAGTAGAGCTCACAGAATATGAATTAATTGAGAAATCCTCTCAACCTTCCCCGTCTCAGCATTATTGGTTGCAAAGCAATATAGGCTTGTGTGCAATGCTAGATGGATTACAAGGTTTCATCAACTTATGTCATATACTGAGTAAGTTGACAACATACTCGTGAAAACCATAATTCAAATGCCCGTTGGAACTAAGAGCGTTCACGAGGCGAATTATAGCGCACCTAAAGAAGGGCGCAAGGAGCGGAACCCTAAAGTTAGGGGACAACAAAATGGACGTGTGGGTCCATACAACCGCCCCACAAAGGAAGGAAAACCGCGAGATACATAGACACGTGGCAACATTGGCCAACGTGGGATCCATGGAGGATGTCCAAATGCACAAGGTGCATCTCAATTAATGAGTGAGGTAATGCTATAGATGTGGATCTTCAGAGCATTGGTTTAAGCGCTAGAATGTGAGTGAAAAAAACAAAGCTGCACAATACTAGGTATATAAAATATATGAGAGAGCATGAGGCTCATCTCGCAGCTGAAGGAGATGATGGAGATGACAATGACGTCAATCTCATCATTATGGACTTCAAATCTGACGAGGAAAACAACAATGTTGATGCCGCAGATTTTGATTAAATAGTCTTTCATTTTCCAAGAATTATGTAATGGCAATTGTGCCTTAGTCAATAAATGACAATTGTATTAACTCTTTCTTATGTGGCTGACCCAATAAAATGTGATGTCTAGAAAATTCATTGAGCTTATTGGTACTTAAGAGAGCCTCGCTCCACCAACATCTCTCTCTACTTTCCTGGTCATATTTGATTGGAGCTACCAAACGGATAGAGTACTACAATGTGTCTTAGTTTGATTTTATTTTGGATTAGATTTTGGAAACTTTGATGTAATCATTGGCTATTAATAAAGTGTCAATTCTTTTACTTAATGTCTTGGACATACCTTAATTCGAACTTTATTATATAAGAGCCAATGGTTTTCATGTGGAAACACATTATGAGAATGGACAGAGTTCTTTTGCATCACCTCTAATGACTACAGACATAAACGAGTATTAGAGAAACTTATGTGTCGCTCTAGTGGGTTGTATGCAACCACTATTTGAGTTATTGAATCCAACCATGTCATGAGAGACGACTTATGGGATTCTGACACGTATAGGCTTTAACATGATGATCCTTGTATTAAAGACTTTACACGGACATCCATTTTCAGAACGAAGAAAAGTAAGAACCAAGAATTGGTTCGAGGAGCTGCACGTGGGCCTCATGGCGCCATGATTGTGCAAAGACGGGCCATACATGGCCGGCACCGCCTACCCCCTGCGGCAAATACATGGCATTGACGCCATAAACTCCTCTCTCTACTTCTCAAGTCTATTGTGACATTATGGCTTAACCAAAACCTTTATTGGTTGATTATAAGGCCCATGTTTCATTCTGTAAAGCCTGTTATTTAGGATTGAGACCATCCTATGCAAAGGAGATTGGGGAAATAATTCCATTCTCACAAAGAATCTAAGGGAATTATGTGGATTTGATCAACCAACTTGCGGACCGTATAGATGTTTTATGGTGTTGGTTGATACGCAAACACGCTGGTCCCGTGTTGTGCCATTATCCACTCATCATGCTGCTTATACTATACTCCTAGCACATAACATATGGCTACGGGCTCACTACCTAGATCATCCCATCCAGTCAATTTGACTTGATAATGCTAGAGAGTTTACATCGACAATTTTCGATGACTATTGCATATCATTGGGTATTGATATTAAGTATCATATCCCCATGTACACACCCAATTGGTCTCACGGAAAAGCCACCATTAAATGACTACGATGGTAGTCCGGACATTGGTAATGCGCACCAATATTTCCGCTTGGGTTATGCAATATCGCATGCAGCTATGCTAATTCGTCTATGACTCATAGCAGCCACTCAACTTTTATTTGCGTTACAGCTAGTGACTGGGTTCGAGTCTAATATCTCGTCTTTATGCATATTTGAGTGTGCGGTTCATGTGCCAATTGCGCTGCCACAGCGCATCAACATGAGTCATTGTAACGAATGCATATATATATTTGTTGGACATGAGTCTCCAACTATAAGTCCGCTATGTAGAACCCTTGACAGGCGATCTCTATTTCGCTGGATTTGCGAATTGTCATTTTGATGAGACAGTCTTCTCGTCGTTAGGGGGAGATTAGAACGTCAATGTTCAACAGGAACGACAGGAATTGTCGTGGTATGCCCCCACTATGTCTCATCTTGATCCCCTAAAAGTGACGAGATCACATATACCTGCTGCAAACATGCCTGCAAGGATTGATGTCCCCACAAGAGGACATGGTGCCACCCAGAGAAGATGGGTACTGCACCACTACCATGGATGGTAGTATGGTGACGCCACAAAGGTGGCATAATGGCGTCATAGGCCATGGGTTCCGCTAGAGAGAGTAGGAAACCCATAGGTTCGATGGATTCTCGCCTTAAGAAGAGAGCGAGTTTGGCACAACTTGATCCATTGATCATTGATACTCAAAATCCGTCTCATGAGAATATTTTGGATTGTGGTTATGTCCAAGAGACATCGTTAGGGGACACTTCAATGTTAGAACCAATTCCTGAAAATATAGAGATCTCTACGAACTACACTAGTGTACATGAGGACGTGGAATTATTTAGACCAATGACATCGAACCTTACTCCGTTGAAGAATGCCAACGTAGAGAAAATTGGCTTAAATGGAAAGATGTGATCCAGGTTGAATTGGATTCACTAACGAAGAGGAAGGATTTCGGGCCTGAGATGCCAACACCTCCTAACATAAAACCTATTGACATTAATAGGTCTTCGTTAGATAGCGTGATGAGAAAAAGAGATGGTAATCTCGCCTTATGGCGCAAGGTTTCTCACAACGCCCTGGAATCGACTACGAGAAGACACATTCTCTCGTAATGGATGTCATTGCACTCCACTACCTTGTCAGTTTGATAGTTTCCAAATAACTGAACATGCAGCTTACGAATGTGGTCACTACGTATCTCTATGGGGATCTAGATACGGAATATAATGAAGGTTCTTGTGGACTTCATTTACCCAAGTCAAGTGGCTCTAGACCACGGAGCGTATTTGCAACGAGGTTGAAATGCTCACTAAAATGACTACTTGATTGGAAAAGGATATGATGAACTATGCCCACGCGTTTCTATGACAAGTTCTGGATTTGCAATTGTCGCAGTTTATGTTGATAAACATAATTGGAACCCTTGAGAGTTAAGGGAAACCGCTGAACACCTGAAATCCGAGTTTGAGAGGAATGACCTTGGGAGAACACGGTTTTGTCTAAATTCAGAACTTGTATACCGTGTCAAGAGACATTTTTGATGTATTCAAAAATGCACTCCCATGGTCGTCTGTAGTCTTGGCCCTAAAAGGGATCCGTTTCGTCCCAGGGATGATGACGAAGACGTGTTAATAGCAGAAGTGCTTACTTATGTACAATAGGCGCGTTATTGTACTTAGCACAATACAAGACCGGACACCTCAATTATTATGAACTTGTTGGCTAGACATAGCCCCGCGCCAACGCAACGCCATTAGATTGGTATAAAGACAATCTTTCGATATTTGAGAGGTACGATTGATATGGGCTTGTTCTATCCCTACAGAGAAAAGAAATGACGGAAGTATGGGATCGGATCCCACAAGGCAAAATGCCACCTTCCGTGCTCCTCCTCCCCTCTATCAAAATGACAACATGCACTTCTAAATACTGAAGTGAACCAAATCCGATCAGAGGATAATGTAGCGGACTTATTTACTAAGTCGTTACCAAAATCCACCTTCGAGAAACATGTGAAGAGCATCAGATTGAGAAAGTTATCCGAACTCCCATGATTGTAGCAATCAGGGGGAGATATTGACATCAGGGGGAGGCATGATGTCTACATGTTCGATCTCGAAGAATGAAGGACGTGTTGTGCTCTTTTTGTCCTTCGACCAGGGTTATTTTTGTCCCACAGGGTTTTTGTTACCTGGCAAGGTTTTTAACGAGGCAACAATTAAAGAGTCATCACCAAGTTTGAGCGGCACAAGGGGGAGTGTTGAAGGATATCGACATAATGTGTGCGTCTACAAACTAGGGTTTAGAGTTGTAATAGGAATGTGTTCTAGGTATTCAATTGTAATCAGATTCTATTACCTTTTTGGGTACCTTGTAACTCCCTATTTAAAGGGCTCCTATTATCAATGATAACACACAATTCCATTCTCCTACAACAACATTCTCAATATGCACTAAGAATTGATTAGAAGAAATCTTCACATACTAAAACATCCAACTTTTTTACATAACTTTATATTCTGTAACACAAAACAAATACCAAAATCATGAATACCGTTTACACATAAGAATTTCCAGCTACCCAGTAGCTGTTATTTGCATACTCTAAAAAACAGTTAATTTGTTCTCTACCTGTAGCTATACACACTTCATCAATAGTTCATTAGAAGCTCATGTGGTTTTCATACTATGAAATGAACTAATCACACGTATAATAAAGATGATGTTTACTTGTCATCATCTCCTCTGGAAGTTGAATGATTTTATTGCATAGGCAAAAATTATTGCGAAAAGTATGCAGAAACCGAAGACCATAATTCCGGCTACACCTAGGAAATCATGCCTGTACCCAAAACCAACTTTGAGGAACTGCCTTACTGGCATTGTTCTTTCTCCATCTGCTAGCTTCAAAAGACTGTCATCGTCACCGTACTGCGAAACAAACAGGCCATACAGACTCCAGGCTACAGGGTTTGCCCAGTAATACCATCTCCACCATACGGGAATTCTCTGAATTAAGCATTATATATACCAAGAAGTTATTGCATGTGTTAGAGAGACTATATCAACGATGTTCTAATTTAAAGCACAAACAAAGAAAGCAGGGCAGTCATTTCTTTTACCTTGTGAGGAATCATGAAGCCGCTGAAAAGATTCCATAGCATGTAAAATGGAGCAGCAATTATGGCAGCTACGTTATGATTTGGTGTGACGGCTGTTGTCATCATTCCGTAAAAGGTGAAGTATAGCATTGTGAAATACATGAAGAATAAGTACCAAACAAACTTTAAAAGTGTCCAGTCAAATGCAGCCGTGGAGTAGAAAATTGTGCAGTAGATGACCGCTTGCGCAAACACATAAGGGAACTCTATTGCAACCTGCAGAAGGTCGATACATGATTGCGTAACCTTTAGGAGTATCAGGTATTAACCGTATTATGCCTTAACAAAGTGGAAGAATGTAAACCTGAGCAAATGCAAATGGTAACGCCGAGTACATCCCAGCAGCTCTCTCTCGATATGAGACAAATCTTTCTATAGAAACAACAGGTTGAACAGCAGTGGCATTGGTGACTCCACTAAATAGGATTGCTGCATACAAGGATCCCATGGCATTTAATAAGTCCTGCTGGGTCTCCCTGTGAACAATGAAGTTGTAAATGATATGATTGGTTCCATTGTGAGGTTACAATAAGTCAATAGATAGGTACAGAAAAAGAAAGAAACCTCTTAGCCCCGAATCTCCAACAAATTGTTCCTAGCATCAAGGAGATGATGACGGTGTAAAAGAAACGAACTGCAGTGTACTGAGGGTTTCGCCAATAAGACAGATTTTGCTTCCATAGACAAGTGAGAAATTGTTCAAATGATGTCTGAGAGTATTTGGTTGGAAAGTTTAATTCTTTGGAATTAGTACTCGGCTTGCTAAGGTTTTCAACCAAATCTTTGTTATGTCTGAAAAAAAGGAAAGGCGGTATTATTAGATGAAGAAACACATAAAAGCTAACCAGCTAAAATTCATGGAGAAGTTTTCGTACTGAAACAAATTTGATCTTCTGTAAATTTCTGCAAAATCCACCCCCAGACGGATTTCTTCAGTTGAAGAAGTAACATCAAGCATCCATGCAGCAGGATTATATCCAGGCCTGATCTTTTGCACTCCTTCAATTGCCTGCAGATATAGATATGCATATGTCACGTTTGTAATCATTAAACACCTGAAAGTGTAAATATTCTAACATATATCCTGGCATGCATTATCTGACCTCAAAGTACTTGATGAGTTCACAAGAGTTGGGTCCAAGTGGACCAGCATATATGAGCTGACCGCCACGCTTCAAAAACAGAAGCTGCAGTGACAGATGATATTATTAGGGGATCAATCAAATATTAACGCAATATGAATTGATTAGATAATATGCACTCTGTAAGGAAGTCCTTTCTTTTTCCTTTTTTCAGATAGGAAGCTGTACTAGCCATAACAGATATAGGAAACGACAGAAACGTAATACAAAACATGGATAGACCATGAGAGAATACCTCATCAAAGGATTCAAAAATGTCTATGCTAGGCTGGTGGATTGTGCATACGATAGTACGTCCAGTATCAACTATATTCCTCACAGTCCTCATCACAATGGCTGCAGACCTTGCATCTAACCCAGATGTGGGTTCATCCATGAATACTATAGATGGATTAGCGACCAGCTCCACTGCTATAGTTAGCCTTTTTCGTTGTTCTGTTGACAAGCCATTCACCCCCGGTAAACCAACCAGTGCCCCACTTAATGGAGTGAGCTCCACAAGTTCCATCACCTCCTCTACAAAAGCCTACAATTTTTTTCTCTCAATATTTTAGATACTGGAATGATCTTATGATGAAGACATACAAAGAGAGTAAAGCATTTTACATGAATACCTTCCGTGTATCCAAGTTAACATCTGATGGCAAGCGAAGCCAAACAGAGAACAGAAGCGATTCAACAACAGTCAAGCACGGGGAGTGAATATCAGATTGCTCGCAGTAACCCGAAATTCTTGCAAAAGTTTCTTGTCTTTTTGGATGACCAGATATATGTATGCTTCCTTCTATAACCCCACCAGTTTTTCGACCAGCCAATACGTCCATGAGGGTGGTTTTACCAGCACCACTGACTCCAACCAATGCTGTAAGCACCCCCGGCCTAAATGCTCCAGTGACATCAACCAAGAGCTGCAATCTCTCTTCTTGAATTCCCTGCTGCTTCAATTCCTGTAGTTGTACTTGGATCAGAAAAGATATAGTCAACATGTTTCCGAGAGTAGGTGGTGCAAATGAATACTGTTAAACACTCACCAGAGGGACATCGACGTAGTAATTGATATTGCTGAAAGACATGGAAAGTGGCTGAAATGGGAGGACCATTCCTCTCTGCTTAAAGTATTTTCCTGCATAGAAGATCACCAAGAATGAGGAAACTAATTAAGACTAACACGTATTTAACTGAACAGGACTATATAAAAACAAATTCAATCTTCAAATTAGTTTACAAACCATTAAGTGACTGTGAATGATTCAAGTACTGTCTCAGCTCAATAACAACACTTTCTCCTTTTCTTCTCCTTTCTCTCTCTTCCAGCTCTTCCTTAGACACAACAGCTTGTTGCTTCCCCAAGGCTTTAGTATATGTTGAACATCAATTTTATTAGGCTCTATCAAATTTGTTTGGCTAGCTATATGCAATGCCAGAAGTAAACTGAAGATTAAATAGCATTTATGAGCAGAAGTGACTTACGGTTGAGGTAAGCAAGGAAGAATGTGAATAGTAAATTGAATAAAACTGTATAGCCAAGCAAAGCACCAGCACCAATCCAATACCAGTATCTCTCTGGAAACAAACTGCGTGCTTTTAGTAATGACTGACCTAATGAAAGACCGGTCTCATGCCCATGTTCCTACATAAATAACACAATAAGCAAATACTTATGTTCTGAATAGACTCTTAGAAACTAACTCAACATATAGATAAAGTGAAATGAATCTTCATATTGGCTCTTGCCTATGCATATCCAGCTTTTTAAAAAAGTTTGTGCAATGAAGCAAAACTAATCACAATTTAAGTGAATATTCTCTTGTGGCACAGCACAATAATAGAAGATGGCAATGGTTTGGTTAAGAACTCATATAAGAAAAACCAAATGCAATGAAAGGATAACATATCCCACTTTATAACTCTCATATATATATATATATATATATATATATATATATATATTACTGGTATATTTACCAGTACAGCCACCATGTCTCTCCTATGACTAGCAAAATAATTTTTATAATTTCTATAGTCCAAATAATGAACGGATAAATGAAATGTGAAGTTACCGTGTTCCAGGAGTGTCCAAGGAATTCATTTACAGAAGCAGCATTTTGAGCATACATCAAAGGAGAAAACCAGAAACCCCAAATCCACCATTTTGGTATATGATCTGTCACAATTGAATAGAGAAATGAATTAAAATATGAGATCACATTGGAAAGACATAGAAATTGACAAAATGTTAGTTTTACCTCTAGAGACGATGTATCCTCCAAGAGCCATTACAACCAACATGGCAAAAGATCCAAAGGTGTTGGCAACTATCATATTTCGACCCAAGGATCCCATAAGACGAAAGAGAGCTGTGGACATCTGGTGCAGAAGGAAATATACCAAGAACTGCCCAAAAAATCTGCAGATTCAACAAGTAACCTAAGAATCTCATGCCATCACTAACTTTCACAGTTCATGCCAAGTACCAAGGAAACATATGATTTACCTAGAAATTGCGGGATCATATCCAATGACGTAGTATGTGATTGCCACCCAAAGTCCAGACTCTATGAGTGAATTTGGAATACTCAAGAGCCAGGAAGGAAGAGTATAGACCCAACTTGGGTAGAAGTGTAAGTCCCTATGCTTGTAAAGCACTGGAAGCTTGGCCACCAACATTGGCACCTCCGTAAAGCCATTAAAAAGAATAATAACCATGGAAAAGTATAGTGCCCCGAGATATAAGCCTCCATCATCAATTGTATCATGGTGCATTTTTGTCCGGCAGAAGACACTCATTGTGATCAAAGCAACCAAAAGAAGCTGGAAGACAGAACATGGTACTTGTAAAATCAGCAACAGATGACATTTAACCTTTCAAATGATTAAGCTGGCTAAATAATGCCTTTTGAAGAAACAAATAATTGAACAATTACCTGAACAAATTTGAAAATATAAATAAATGCATTCCGCTTCATCAGTAGCATTTGCCAGTTAAAGCTTGTCTTCAGAAGCTCCTTCCTCTTCATGCCATAGAGAGAAGTCGCCAAAGCTGCAGGGTGGTTATAGCGTTTATCAAAAGGAACTTTCAACTCTGCAGACAAATTCTTCCCATCTTGAAATGAAGGAAAAGCTTCAACAAACTTTGCTGGTGGTATATAGCGGTATGGAAGATCAGGATTGGACCAGTACTGCTCTTGGTCCTTCTTTGATATAACCTGTGTACAAGAGAAAGAACAATATATCAAACACTATAAAAGAGGAAAGAAATTTTAAAACTCGAGTGGTTCACAACTTACTTCTTGCAAGAAGTCTGCCACATTCTTTCGGCGGGGACATCTAAACCCCATGTATGAAAAGAAATCAAGTGCAGATTCCCGGGGTCCCTGAAACACTATCTGGCCCTCACACAAAAGTATAACATCATCAAACAACTCGTAGGTCTCTGGAGCAGGTTGAAGCAGAGATATAACAGTGGTGGAATCAAGTGCACGAGTTGAATGCCTAAGATATTTGATTATTTGATAAGTAGTGGAACTATCGAGCCCAGTTGATATTTCATCCATGAACAACACTCTTGCTGGACCTACTAGTAATTCACCTGAAAATCACATAGTTGCTTTATCAGCAAATAGCTTTACCTCACTAGCACAAAAGAAATAGCACCCAAAATTGAAACACCAATTATGCACCTGTAGTAAGCCGCTTCTTTTGGCCCCCTGATATACCTTTAAGCATTTCGTCTCCTACCAACGTATCAGCGCATATGTCCAACCCTAAAATCTTTGTCAGAAATATGTTAGTACTAGAAAGAGAATGAAACAAGAAATCTTGATACAACATAGTAGGAATTTCAATAACTGGAATCGAGAAAATACCTTCATGATGTACTCTACAACAAGGCTTGTCTCTTGCTCTCCAAGAGCTAATGACTGGAAAACAACATTGCGTCAGTAATCACTACATAGTACATATTCAAAAGAATCAACATCTGTAGCAAGAACAAGTACCTTCATGAATATATCAAGATCACCATCAGGTTTTATCCCCGCAATCTTTTCTCTTCTTGCTAGTTCTACTAGCATATCTGTCACCAAACATTCATGTCAACACTTCATCAAACACAAACCATGCACAAATAAGTACACATTTCCCAAACCTTACCATATTTGAATCCAACACCTTGACACCGTCCTGCAAAGTCAAGAGTCTCCCTTACAGTCATCTCCGCCGCAAACCAGTCCTGTTGACTGACATAAGCCGACGTCCTCTGCGGCACAAACTCGTTTAAGCCATGGCCATTGTATGTTGTGCTACCTGACATCTTCAAAGTGATCAAACATAAACAAATGAGTACTAATAATTTAAGCTGAAGTCGCAAAATCAGCAACTATCATAAACTCCATGAGCATGCAAGATACACAAGTTAAACCACTACCTGAAGACCAGTTCCAAGGCGTCCGGCGAGAGCCAATAGTAGCGTCGTCTTGCCGGAGCTCGGCGGACCCAATAACAACGTCAATCTGAAACACAGCACCAAAAATCTTATTAAAGTTCACTGGACTGAAAATTCAGCAACTCAGTACTACTAGTCGAAGCTTAGATAAGTACCTTGAAGGTCTTATAATCCCACTAATGTTGTCTAAAATCGTTAATTTGCTTCTCTTGCTCCTTAATAGCCGTAATTGCCTCAGAAGTGACTAAAATCACATTCAGAAAAATACAAAAGTCTAATCCGTTATATGCATGGGTAACGAAAATTGACTCAGAATTAAAGAGAGTACAAATCTAGCTACCTCGGTCATATTGAATACGAAATTCGGAATAGTTGGCAGTGCTCTGCTTCCCACATGGACGAAAGCTTCAACGTTCAATTTCTGAAACCGCACCTCGATCTTCGGAAACTCCAAATCTACTCTGTACACCCGAATTTGATCCAAATTTTAAGAATCAAAACTACCAAATAACAAATTAAAAACACAAAAGTTGCATAATTTAGAAAGAACACTCTGTTTGATTGCTGAAAAAAAAAGTGAGTGAAAGCAGAGACTTGAGCAGTAACATTGGTATTGTTATTGCTTGAATTTCTCCGTTCTTCTTTTGTTCAATATATTTCTCAGCAACCAAACAGACTCAAACCACCAAAATATTTCGAGACAGACGCTTACGCGTTAAATCGGAGTCGCATTTTCTCAAAGAAGTGCTCGGGGTCATCTTCAGCCGAGTTAACAAGCCGATCAAGCAGTAGCTTCAGCTCCTGAGCCTCCAGCTCGCTGACGTCAACCTCCTTGGCGTCTCCCACGATGTTCTTGAAAATGCCACGTCGGACTCTGGAGTATGTCGGCAGCCTCTCCAGCGCCGCCCACCGCAGCGCCTCCTCGTCCTCCCCCTCCACCCGAAACGACGCCGTCCTCGCAAACGCGTTCTCCGCCGAGTTCCACATTATTATTTCTCCGGATCTTGAGATACTCAGAATCTCATCATAGCTAGTGTTTTAGAGAGAGAAAAAATGAAGATGCAGGGTTTGATACTTTGATTGATTGGGAGGGGATGGATGGACTAGTGTCGTCTCTGATCAGCTGAAAATGGTGGTTGGGGTCTCTGCGCGCATTTAATAGCCTCTTGGTTTCTCTCTCTAAAGGGTCTTGGTTTTTTGTTTTTGGTTTGGTTCTTCTTCTCCTTCTTCTTCTCTCTCTCTCTCTAACGAGCACGTTAAAGCGTTTCACAGTTTTTGCAGGGACAGGGAAAACAGAGAGGGTCGCATTTAATAGCCGCGGGAAAGATGCAAAAGGGCACGAGGCGTCTTTGAAACGCCCCAGCCCCACTCGCGCGGTGTCTCCATTCGCTCCGGAAATGGACATTCTTATTCATCCGACGGCTGGAAGTGGCGCGTAGGGTCTTAAGTGGGGATGATTTTGAATGAAACGGCGGGGAAGCCAGGAGGGATTACTGGGGTTTAATTTTTTTTAACGGTAAGTTAAAAAAACGGCGGGTAGGAGGGTGTCGGCCGTTTAGTTCAGAAATATTATTGGAAAAACAAAGGTTGGTGTTTCACCTTTTAACCCCAAAAATGGGTTTCCTCCTAGAGTATGGAAAAAGGTCTACTGTTTTCTCGCCTAACCTACCTACTAAACTTTTTCAATTATTGCATGTTATAATGTAGCCATTAATAGATTTAAGGTCTAACGATACTGATCGTAATATTAATTTTTTTTTTTAAATGTTACTGTTTACATAAGTGAAGTACCTAACTAAAACCACACTTATTGCATGCTAATAATTGAAGCTGCCCGTCAATGGAGCCATCAAGTCACCTGAAGATTATATATGATATTAGAGCTCTTGCTAAATCTTTGTCTATTATAACTTTTAAACTTTTTTTTATAAAGGAACCTTTAAACTTTTTTTTATGGAGACAAATTTTGTAGCAGATGTCATAGCTAATCTAGGGCATAATTTCAATATTACTAGTGCTTTTTGGACCAATACGGTTCCGAAAGATGTCTCAAATGCCCTGTTGTTTGACCGTGTTAGTTGTGGTTGCGCCATGGGCTTCCAAATTAATTAATAATCTTTTCGTATAACAAAAAAAAAAATTTAAGCTGCCCGTGAATCTGTGATGGATAGGTAATGATACTTCGGATGAGTCCATTGCTTTTGAGAGCTTCAGTACACCACTATGGCATGGCAGTTCTTACCATAAAACGAAAGTATATTTTGAAGTATTACCAAAAGAGGAACTCAGAGAAGTTGACTTTTGTATAGCATGTGTTTGTCTGTGGTATTGTATGTGAAACTCCAAATAACCCCAGCTAGCTATGATCTCAGCAAGTCCTACTATATGTGATCATAAACCAGTAAATTTAATTGCCAATCAAGCTTACTACAATTCTAACCAAATAATATTCATTCCACATATATATTATACCATGTCAATTCAATGATATACAGGGCCTTAATATTACATGAATACTAGTCTTGTATGTTGATGCAGTGCATGGGGGTAACTCCATGGATCATATATGGTTTCCTATTTACAAGATATAAGAACAATTCCAACAGCTTCCCTATAATTTTTATATTTAAAAATCAAAGTTTTAACCTATTTTTCTTTTCAAACTCCAATAGATTTTCTATTTTACAACAATCTCTAAAATCTCCATAGTTCTTCCTTAAAATTTTAGAGATTGCTGTAAATTTAGGGAATTTGGTTTTTTCTTTCCTCACTATTCCTAAAATGGGGATAGTTATATGAAATTTGTTGAAGCAAAAGAGTCTCATTTTTCTTTAAATTAGTGAAAAATCAAAATATGGGCCGGGCTCTAAGTGAGGGAATGTGGTTGCTAGCTTTTCATTCTCAGCCTCTAAGCTAGCTCAGGATTAAATCTTAATAAATGCATTCAATTTGGAAGGTAAGAGAGAGCTGTATACAGAAGAGGGTTTTGCATCCATCTATTTGTCAACTCAATTAGAAACTGGTCAATCAAGAAAAGGGTTTTGCTTCCCTTTGCTTCCTGCGCGCCAACTGCATTCTGCATTTTATTCCATTCGCATGCAGCTAGCTACTTGTAGTTGGCAAAGAGGTTGAGATATTAATGGTAGTTAAATGCTTGAGGACCCGCATGCATTGAAATATGTAACCGTAGCTACAAACTAATTAATAATACTGCATAATTATATCCAGCAAAATATATATATGATCAATTAATATATACATGTGTGTATGAATCACCGGAAGAAAAAAGAGGAAAAACCCATGTGATTACAGTATGTGGTTTCCAGGATCGAAAGAAAATTCAAGCATGTGATCTAACTTCTGGTGGTGGAATTTATTGCTCTGTGAGTTCATGATCGCTGTGCAGAACTTAATTTGACAAAAAATTGGTTTGAAATTTCAATGTTATTGATTATTGACTATAACTCCAAGAACAACATAAATGGCGATCGATCAAAGAAGTTTTCATGAATCCATCTTTATCTGCTGCAAGAATATTCTTGCAATATATGAAGATCGAACTAGGGTTTATATATATATATAACGCATAACATTTTTTCTTGGGATCGGATCGAGCAGCTTGGATTTTTTCATTATTTTGATCCAATCGAATTTGTACGTCCATGGCTTTAATTTGGTTGGGCATTTTGCTCGGCCAATTTAGACAGGAAGGCATGATCCAACGTTAGTAATCCATCAGTCATTGCTTGCTTCAATGCATTGCTCTCTGGCACATGCATATATCATATATGTGTATGTGTACTTTAGTCTCGATCGGATGTGACTAGCTACTTCAATTTCTCATCATCTTGTCTCGGATGGCTGCACCCACAATTGCGGTTCAGTTACAATGAAGCTTGCATGTCCGAACTTTGCACAAGGATAAAATAAAAATAACACCGTCCAAACAGTCTCATTTTTCTCATTCATGATCTGTAAATCTAAAGATATATAAGCATAAAAGACTTGTATACATATGCGTGTCCACGAAATTGAGAAGTCAAATTAATTAACCTCGTTATTGATCTTAACCATCGTCTACTGCTCTAGCAAAACATGTGGTGAAGAAATTGAACAAAAGGAAAGTCTACTGGTTGGTGAGAGTGGTTTACAAAATCACACTTGTCCTTCATGTAGCGACTCGTACACCATGAACTGAACTGGTACACTTATGGTTGCTAGTTATGATAGCAACAGTACCATATTTAATGTACCTGTTTCGTAATCTATATTCAAGAGCATACTTAAATTCTATTCAAGAACGTATTTGTTCTCCAGGAGGAACAAAATTTTGGTCATCCACAACGTATCTGCCTCCATCTACTTCCAATTCCACGTAAACTTCAGTGGGATCATATAATTGAAGCAAACAAAGACATTTGCAATGCTCGGTTGCTGTACAATTTGGGCCAGATCGGGACCTTAAATGTTGTCAATTCTATCAAATGGGCCCATCCACCCGTGGCCCAATTTACACTTCCCAGGGGCCGGGGAATTTGCATGTGCATGGGGCGGTTTTCTACTTTCCTTTGCTTTTGAATTTTTAATCCCCATCCTGTTCTTCATATTTAACACTACGTACAGAATTCCAATTACTCTTTTCACCAACCCAGCAAAGTAACAGAGAGAGTAGTAACTCACCACTGTCACCAGTAACCACTCCCTAAATTATTAATTTGTTTGGTTGGAGCTAGTGGCGTTGGGTTTATTAATTAATTTGTTTTTACTCCAACATCTTCCCCATGCATCTTCTTCGATCTCTCTCTCTCTCTCTCTCTCTCTCTCTCTCTGGATGTCCACCTCTTTGCTTGGTAATCTTCGCAGCGATGGACTTCCAAGTCCTCCGGTGGATTTTTCAGTCAGGTCCGAATCGATGCTGATGATTGAGTTGGCATATTTATACGTTACTTTGTGGATCAATCATTTCTACCATGCTAAACATTAAGTGCCTGACTTCTTTCGTATTTAATTTGTATATGTTTTGATATCTCGTCTGAAGAGTTTTTTCTTAAACTGAGTTCTCGAAATTAAAGAAACACATGTTTCATGTTTATAAATACAGTGGCATTTTCTACGTACTCAGATGCTGACGTTTTGGTTCCTAATTAAACTGCATGCAGGTATTGGTATTGATTAAGCTAGGATCACAAGTTATTCATATCCGATTGTTGAGACTGTTCAAAGAAGCCATACCCCCGGGAGCCCTGGCTGCATCCGGTAGTGGAGCGCATGATAGTTTTCTCCTCTCCAATTCAATTCGATTTATATATGACGGTTGAAGCTCTAATGAGCGAAGAAAAGATTGAGTAGGATTTGGTACCGATATTTTTCAGCAAATCTGCCTAAAAGACAGCAGATAGTAGGAGATAGAGATAGGCTAGCTGTGTCCATTGCAGACAAATTAAAACTAGATCGATTAGTGAATTCTACTTCTTTTTTGTTAGTCATTTTCCCATATGTAAATCTTGTAAACACTGAGGAACTCAAAACTGCTATAGGTTCTTCATCTTGATCATGTACAGTGATTGATCCAGCCTCAATCTACAAGCCACCATTCATGCCGTACTAAGTGACCAACCAATGTCGTATATAGTTGCATGCTATAGATTTATCTCCAATATTAAAAGATTAAAGTTCACATCTAATGGAGAATTGCATGATCACTTGGTATTCAGAAAATGCATATCAACAAAGTACAACAAGATGCTCTGTTGGTTATGATTTAACCTCCATGTAAATCTACGACATATATACAATACTTCAAGCCCCATCTCTTAGAGGATGCCTAAGAGCCAAAATTCATCATACGTAGTGGAGGCAATGTTGAGTCACCAAGTACAGTCCATCGCAATGTCTTTTTTTTTTTTAATGAATTTTCTTCTTTTATGACTTTGGAAAATCATAAAAAACAATTGGGCCAAAATTTTTGAGTTTCGTAAGTGCAAAAAATGCTTTAAAATCATGATTTGAGGATGGAAAAATGTTGGTGTAATTAAAAACATATAATTTTGACCCAAAAAACCCTGTGCTATAATCCACAATTTTAGGTAAAAAATCAATTTAGTTTGTGTCCGAAAACTCATATGGTTGGTATCCAAATGTGTTAGAACATCATTAATTCGTTATCGGAACACCGCATAGTTTGTCCAGGTCGGGCCCTTAAATGTTTACTACCCTATGCATAAGCCGCTCCACCAGTGCGGCCCGGCCCAATTTATACTTCTCAGTTCTCACACCGTTGTCTGGTACGGTATCTGGGCCCTTAAATGTTGCAATCCAATACATAATCCTCTCCACGAGTGCGGCCCGGCCCAACTGTGTACTTCCCAAAACGATGTCGTTTAATCTCACCATTTACCCCTGCTCGTCGCAGAAACAGAACGAAGAAAATAGGGCGCGCTAAAAAATGGAGGAAAGCTCCGGCGCTCTGTCCGACGCCGCAATCGAAACCCTAAGAAGCCGAGGATGGTACTTCGGCGGCGACTTGGAGCAAGTCCAAGCGATGATCCTGATCCACTCCGCTTTGGCCGACGACACCCGGACGGTGGTGAACTCAGTCGAATCGGAGCTCCTCAACATGGATCTCAAATCCGTCGGAGCCAAGTCGTTGCCCGACCCGGCCACTCTTCGCAAGTCATCTCATCTTCTCGGTCCCAAAGTTCTCCAGGCAAAAATACACCTTCATCGAATATTCGAATTATTATGCTTAGGCTGTGTTTGGCTGCTTAGAAATTTATGATTTTGTTTGTTTGTTTTGATCAGATAGCTTGGGTTAGAGACATTACGAGTAGTAATGTTGACGATTTTGCGAGGAATTCTAGTCGGCGGCTTTTGAAACTTGGTCTCAGTGATGGACATGGTGAGGTAGCAGCTATAGAGTACTTGCATATCCCTTCATTCTCCGACGACGTCGTTCCGGGCACTAAGGTAGTGTGTGGATTCATGCTTGGAAAGTTCAGCTTGATTTTTAAGTATAGGCTGCAGTGTTTGATTCAATTCTTATGGATTTAGCTTTTAGCATGATGAAGTGAGAATTGAGAAGCATTAATAGTTAGGATGATACCAAATTAAGAAAATCTATCGAAAAATTAAGTAGTTCTTTGTTTCGCTTTGTTTGTCTTGGAAATCCTGATAGAAACATGCTTAAGCTGAAGACTCTTAATGGAAGAACCCAAGAAATTTGTATATTTGTCAATTATTTTATGGAGTGTACCATTATTTGCTACACAATAGAGCTTTTTCGCACCTATATAGGGAGAAACTTGCAACTATACTTCATCATTCCCTACTTACTGTGTTTATTGGATATTGCTGGTGGTGTAAACCTCAATATGAATTTTAGGACATGTTTTTAGTGTCTGAACCGTAACCCCAGTTTCTTAAGTTACTTATGTGAAGTAACCTGAGGGCATATATGAAGCCTGTATCTGAAGTCATTACTTACCGTTTGTTTATGTGTCACTGCCTTCTGATTTGCAGGTCCGCCTGGAAAATAAAGCTATTATACGAAATGGGATAGTATGTTTGACTCCTAAAGTCTTGACCGTGTTAGGAGGTGTTGTTCAGTCCCTTTATGAAGAATGGCAGATGAATAAAAAATATTCAGGTTTTTCGCGTTCAACTCTAAGGCTTTCAAAGGAAAGCGATGGTAATGGCCCTCCTCCATTTGAGAAGTTGCAAGTTGGGGCACCCAAAACTCAGTTTCCTCGGCAGGACAAGTCCTGTCAGTATTCTTGAGCTATTGATTATATAAGATTTTATAAGTCATTATTTGTCTCTCAAAATAATCTTCAGCCACTCATTATTAGTAATGCATGCGTAACTCATAGGCAGCATGTGATGATTTGCAGATCAGTCTGATGTTAACACTAAGAGCAGCGATCCTACTATCAGATCTTCTGAGATAAGACCATCTGGAAAGCAACAGCAGATCCTTCTTTCAAAGTCAAATGGTATTGATAACCCTAATAAGAAAAATGACTTGGATGTCAATCTAAAGACGGATTCTGTTAATGAAAGAACTGAAGAGAAACCTAGTAGCTCTGCAACAAGGCCAAAAGAAGGTGGAGCTTCATATGTCCAGCCTGCAACTTTTTCTTATTAATGTCACTAGTATCACTACTTATCACAAATTAACTACATGCAATAGATTTAATTATTCACTAGTATCATGACATGCTAATGTATCCATGGCTTCTACAGTTGTTGAAGCTGTCCCTGTTCAAAACCAAGCAGCAGCACAGAAACTCCTCCAGAAAATGAGTCATCAAAACCAGGATAGTAGGCATTCAAGAGGTAGAAAATTTAGAGGCAAGGGTAGGGAGGAAGAGTCGGAGGTATTCACTTTGGAAGAATGGGAAAAGAGGAAAGCTGGGGCAAAGCCTTCCATAACCGCCACTTCTGCAGTTGTTCATCGTGATGAGGAACTTGCTTGGCGGCTTCAAAATCAGTTTGATTTAGAAGATTCTCATGTTAGTTTTCTCGCACCATTGAGTCTCATTTTGTTATTGTTCTTCTTGTTGTCTTCCAAGGTTTTGAACTTTTGATGTCATTATGCTGTGATTTCAGGCACAAATGGGTCCTCAAAATGTGGAGGCAGAGGATATTAAATTGAGCATGTTTAAGTATGAGAAGAATGACGACTGGGGTAGTGGAATGGGAAATGAGAGGAGAGGGAGAGGGAGAGGAAGAGGAAGAGGGAAAGGGAGAGGAAGGGGAAGAAGGGATGACGATGGTGAGGGTTATGGAATGGAACACGGGAGGAGCGGAAGTGGGAGAGGATGGGGAAGAAGGGATGATGATGGTGGGGGTTCTGGAATGGAACACGGGAGGAGCGGAAGTGGGAGAGGATGGGGAAGAAGGGATGATGATAGTGGGGGTTCTGGAATGGAACACGGAAGGAGCGGAAGTGGGAGAGGAAGGGATGATGATAGTGGGGGTTATGGAATGGAACACGGAAGGAGCGGAAGTGGGAGAGGAAGGGATGATGATAGTGGGGGTTATGGAATGGAACACGGAAGGAGCGGAAGTGGGAGAGGAAGGGATGATGATAGTGGGGGTTATGGAATGGAACACGGAAGGAGCGGAAGTGGGAGAGGAAGGGGAAGGTGGAGCAGAGGGAGATGAAGTGGAACATTTGATTGAATTTTTGTACCTCCTATTTGATGTTCCAATCTTTTTTGTTTTGTATCAGGTAGTTCTTGATACATGGTCGTGGTGAAATCTCATTTCTTAGTGTATTTTGCCGGTTTTGCTTCATTTGCTCTCATTACTCGACAGAGTTTTGTCTGTCGTTTCTTTACGTCATATCTGATGAATTGAGGAGTTTTGTTGTTCACGTACGAGTGTCGGTTAACAATACCACGGAAAAGAATTGTTTTCAAAAAAATCTCCATGGCTACCGAACCTTCGTTAGCCTTATCTTAAAGCTTAAATGGGCGTGTCATTAATCCTAATTGTTTGCAAGTTAAAGATGCCCAAATCTCAATTAACCAAGCATTTAAAAGAAGCATATGACATATCGATCGGACCATTTTGGTAGGGTTAAACTTGTTGACATCATCGTGTGCGCCACATGGGCTTCATTCTCTACTGCTATAGGGTCCAGAGTACTGCTATAGAGTCCTACTCTGGACCAATGAAAACTAACTAGCCGCCCCCTGTTCCTACTCTACTACCAACTTATTTGAGCGTTCCCAGCTTCCAATTTTAAATTGCTATAAAGCTTTCAACTTTAACTAGCCGTCGTCTTCTTCTGCTTCTTCTTCTTGCTTCGCACACGCACTTGTCGTGAAGCGTGTCCGACTCTGCTCCGATAACCATGGATTCACATCTAATCCAGCCGTTGATCGCGTTCCTAATCTCGACCTTCGTGGCCGCCCGAGCCTACCGCAGGGAATCACTCGACTTTTCCGGCGCAATCGCCGGCCTCGCGGTTATGACTCTTCACATTGCAGTCGGATACAGGTCAGCCCAGATTCTCCTCTGCTCATTCCTATTAGACGCAGAAACCACTAAAGTTTTCATCTTGTTTTGCTCCGTGCAGGTACGGAGCTGTGTTGCTCGTCTTCTTTTTCACCTCGTCCAAGCTCACCAAGGTTGGTGAAGACAAGAAGCGTAGAGTTGACCCTGAATTCAAAGAAGGCGGTCAACGGAATTGGTACTACTGTTCAGGGTTTTCTCTGCGATCATCGTCCTTAATTTTGTTGTTTCTGTCTTTTATTGAAAGGTGGTTGCCTTTTTTTTTTTTTTTTATTCGTTTCTTTCAGGATACAGGTTCTATCGAATGCAGGGATTTCCTCTGTTTTGGTTGTGGGGCTTTGGACGCTGACGGGTTTGGAAGATAAATGCCTGGACTCGAAGGAATCGGTACTTGTTACTGCACTGATGGGTGGGGTTATAGGACACTACGCTTGCTGCAATGGAGACACTTGGTCTTCTGAGCTTGGAATTCTTAGTGATGATCAGCCTCGGTTAATCACAACCTTCAAGGTTGGTGTCTTTACTTTTCATTTCGTTTCTGATAGAATGCTTACGTCTTGCATGCAATTGCAATTGCAATTGATTGCCTCTGCTCTGTCTCTCGTTGCAAATGTTTGACCTCCTTGAAGTTGCTTAGTTTCGGTATGTTTGCTTTGTGTTTTTGGTTGCACTGTGTCTTCTGATTTGGTTTATCTTTTTGGTACAAGTTGCAGTTCTCGGTTTAAGCTTTATTTCAAAAAAGTTGCGATTTTTACTATCTTGTTCTGCCTTGCTGCATAAGCATACCCCATTTTTGCCTGAACGTTGAAGTTATGCCTATGTGCCAATGATTGTCATGAATTTGTGGACACATATCTACCAGCTTTGCCACTTTCACTCAATGGTTGTGTTATAGACGCGTGCACACCCATTTGTCTCACGTATTCTTGTAGAAGCCTTGTTTGCAATGCGGCTAGCTTATGGCTGGCGGTTTTGTAATATCTCTTATTCTTTAGCTGTGACAAGATGACTAGTATAGTAGTAAGTTGCCCTTACTTTCAGAGGTGGGATGTGGGTTCATCCAATCGTGATTGGGGTCATGAATTATGGATTTATGGGAAAAATATTTGGAAGGCTAGAAGGAAACAAATTAGTTGGCCACTTGGATATGTAGTAGACTACACATGCTAATTTAGCTACGCATTATTGGCAGCCTGTGCGGAAAGGTACCAATGGCGGAGTTACTAAAGCAGGATTACTGGCAGCTGCTGCAGCAGGCTCTGTTATCGGACTGGCGTTTGTGCTTGTTGGCTTTCTCACTACAAAATGTACATATGACGTAGCACTGAAGCAACTGTTTGTAATACCTCTTTCTACTCTTGCTGGACTTTTTGGTAGTGTCATTGATTCTCTTTTGGGAGCAACACTGCAATTCAGTGGATTCTGCACTGTTCGTAACAAGGTAAGTTAAGACAAATGTGATTCAGTTGTTATTAAGGCCAGAGTTGTATCTGCTGAGCTCAGTTTATTTCATCGAGTTTATTCTTCAATATGATGCTGAAGCAAGCTCTTTCTAACTGTTTTTTGTAGGTTGTTGGGAAACCAGGACCTACTGTCAAGAAGATATCGGGTCTCAATTTTCTTGACAACAATGCTGTGAATGTTGTATCAATCCTGATAACAACAATCATCACTTCCATTGCCTGCATTTACGTCTTTTGAGACCGACCGGTTCAACTCACTGTTATGAGTTGTTCAGACAGTGTTGATGCACCGCACTACGGATCCATGTACTAGCACCACAGTGTGTATCTTTGCCCATCTGAAAGAGGGTGTTTCTAGGCTAACCCTAAACCCTAACTACGGAAAAGTGGGGTTCACAGTGTTCTGCAAGCTGATTTTCTTACATTCATGAATTGACATAATTTACATGAAGGATCTTTGTTAAGCATAAGCTATCAGATAATGGTCGTTACCCAGCTCAGTCAATATTTAGAATACAGAAAGTGTGCTTGTACTTTGATTCCTTTCCACTTTCCATCATGCATTATCTTCTTGTTACTGAAAGTGATGTAAAATTCTTGCCTGGAAGACTAGTTCATGACTCTGCCAATAAGGTGTTTTTTTTTTTTTTTGAGAAAAGATAGAATCCATTAATAACCAAAAGAATTACAAAGCATTGGAATAATCGGTTGTGGTATCAACACCACGACACATATTCCTACCAAGATCCATAGTTATGGGTCCGTCACTAATAGTAACATCCATGAACCGAAAAGGTCCAACCCCTAACCAATTTTTACGCCTATCACCCCAGGCTACAAAGAAAGATAACCAATCCCGAGTGTCACGATACGACCTCGTCACCAACAGCCAGACGAACCACTCCACCCTCTTCCACACCGTGTCCATAAACCGCCAGACCACGTGCAAGGGAAATCCACCTTTCCGTTGATAACCAAACAGCATCGAAATTCTACCATATTGTTCCCAGGAGTAACACCATATAGATGGCTCCACAACACGACCAAAACCTCCAAACCCTAGCTCAATTGAGTAGGGACGTTTTATTTGACCTAACCAAAAACCTGAAACTAAAATCCTAATAAAAAATTGACCAAACACGGCGGCCCGGCCCAACCTCCACTTCCCGCAAGGAACTATCGCCGCCCTCCTCCAAACTTGCTGCCAGCATTCTCCATCGTCACCACACCGCCGCCTTGCACCACCACGTTGCAGCAACGTATTCCTACGCCACCGCATCGCCGCACCACAAAGCCGGCCACCCCCAAACCTGGTCGATGTCCGAGATTGAAGCCCAGAAAGGGGCGAACCATCTCCGAGCTCGTCCCTGCCCTGGGATCGAAGCCCCAGCCACCTCCGTACACCCTGAACCATCCGTGACGCCAGGAACAGCCGCTGGCAATCACCCCTTCGCTGTTCCTTGTCAGATCTCACCCATGACCCAAGGGGAGGAGATCTCACCCGATCTGCCCCGTCCAACGTCAAACCACCTTCCACCATCCGTGAACCAGGCCTCCGCCAGAGATCCATGCCGCTAGCCCGGGAAAACTTCCTCTCCCGGACCGGAACGCAAACGGCAGGGAGCCGGCGGCGTTCGGCCGGGAGAGGCGCTCTCTCTCTCTCTCGAAGACGCTCTCTCTCTCTCTCTCTCCTTTTTCTCCGCGCGTGAGGCGCGTTCTCCAGTTAGTAGTCTTAGGTTTGATTTTATGTTTAACCTAGTGTGGCAGCAAAAATAAGCTAGGAAGGAACTCTGATCCTTTGCCAATAAGGTGTTAAAGGTCATTGACTTTCAGAAAGATAAGTTTTTGCTTGACCTTGGGATCACTAGTGTTTTGAAGAAATTGCTCTCTACTTGGTGTGCTCGGTGGATAAGGCAAGTGAGGTTGAGCATAGCAAGTGAGGCAAATGGTGGGCATGCTCGTGCCTATGTAAGAGAGGCTAAAGATGCCCGTGTCTCGTGAGGCTAATAGCGTTTTAGCCATTTCTTTACACTGACAACCTTCATTTCGTTTTCCTCTCCCAATTCTCATTTAGGACCGTTGGAAAATTGAGCTCGATAATTTTATCCATTTCTTAAAATGACAAAAATATTTGTCGGTAAAGATCGTTCTCAAGTGCTTTTCTTTAATGTTTTTATGCTAGATTAAACCACACAATTTACTTCCGGAGCTTGTAAATCATGGGCCTGTGATTCTTGAGGCTGTACAGAAAGTTACTGCAGTTAAACAAACCGGACTGGATGAGCTTGTCCTCATCTATCATGGGATCCATCATATAATCTTTTAGGTATGGACATGAGGAGTAGCCATCCAAACTTTTTGTAACGCATCGTCAACAATATACGGCTCCCTCTCATCACTTTCATGATTACTTTTTCATGAGCTTCAGGTGAGACTCATGGACTCAGTGATGCTCTTTGGATTCTAATCCGGTACCCTCCAAACGAAGATAGAAGTCAATGGCAGCAAGCAACACCAACTCTTCTCTTTTATTATTTTCATACAGCTGTATGATTCCATTTCAACAAGGATTGTAGATGAAGATGAATTGAATTATCATATCGTGCAGCATTTGGTTTCAGACCAGAACAGCAAGCAAAACCAGATTAAATAACACGCAGATCAAATGTACATTCAGTTTTGAGCAAGCGTCAATTCATGGTAACAACATTCGGATTTATGTCCTAATCTCAACTCCGCACCCAGCTAAAAAATACGGTTCATAAATTTAACAGAAGATGTTCAAAAGGGAAAAGAACAACAAATTTAGCTATACATCGATCTTCTATTGGCATTCGAAAGCCAATGGCTTAATATTCATAAGCATGATCACCATCTACTTGAAACGAAAAAGGCAGAATACAACTTCCAAAAGAGGTGTCAATAAACACGACGGCAAGCAAAAGGGTCGGTCTGTTACGAGCTTCAGCACAGCAGGATCACCATCCACAAAATTCAAAACAACATCCAGGCACTAATACTAATGCAACTCATTGTTATCCCAAACTTTTGTCCATCCAACTCACAACCGATTCCTGGTACTCGATTAATCCTGTTGCTTGGGAAATTAGCAGACAACAGGACAAGTGGAAGGCTTGATGGGAGCTACAAAGTTACAAGCTACAACAGGTTGAACGCCAGCAGCAGTTTCCAAGCGTTCCCATGTTAACCTTCGCTTCTCGGCTGCAGAATTTGACTTTATATGTTCCTCCTCCAACTTACATTGGCAGGCAAGTACCAGCTCCTCATCCATCTCGCAAAACATCTTCCTCACATTCATTGTCAGGTTGAGCACCGCTTGATTCCAGTGGTTTTGGGTGTTTCGCTCAATAGCTGGGAAGACAAGTGGCAAAATCACCTGGCGGTTATGCCCGATAAGGTTAAGGATGTGCTCATTGTTCCATAGCAAGTGAGCTCGCTCAGCCACCTGAAAAGGAAATGTGTCATAAAGCAAAAAAACCAAAGGAAAAGGGATGAAAATGGTACGAGTAACAGCTTCATCAATCGAATGATCCCTAAAATGTGATGCTACTAAATATCTACAAACATGGTGAAAAATCTAGAAAACCAAGTCCTATGATGGCAATACGGGCATCAAGTTGGTAATAATTACCTGGTAATGGGAACTATTGAGGCAGCATCTAATTCTTCGGAACAAAGGGACCATGATCTTTTGGAACTCGTCCATACTAGTCATTTCCAAAACCTCTTCTAACTCACTTAGAAACATCAACTCCTTCTGGCTATTTGTTACTGGCCAGTACTTCAACAATCCCTTTATAACAGTGCTAGCCAACTTCGGGTCCTTCTCTATAAACTGTACAACGCAATATGTCAATTGCTGATGATAAATTCCCACTGATTTTGGTTTGTGTAGAGGAATCAGAGCCCTCCACAAAAATATCTTGTGCTCCTCCTTCAATGGCAAAGCAAACCCGCTAATTACACTTCCAAAAATCTCCAACAGCTCAGACATACCATTATGCCTTTCAGTTTCAAAAACAAAACGATAGATGATATTGCTGACAGCTTTTCGTATAAAAGGTCTATGCACCATGAATTTTCCATAGATCCTATGCAGAATAGTTTTCAAGCAGTCTCTTTCTCTTGGGTCCTCGGAATCAAAGAGGTCAAGTAATCGTACGATAAAAGAATGATCTACATGCTTTTTCGCCACCTTTATGTCAAGCGAATTGTAACTGATAAACCGAACCAGTAGATCATACACAATTTGCAGATGTGACCAAGCAGGATCAAACATTGGTTCTTCATCTTCGGTTTCACCACCAGTAAAATTAGATCGGTACTTAGGTGGGAAAACTCTAAACAGGTTGGTTGCACACATTTTACACATTGCAGATATTGCTGGTTCATTAAACTTTGCAGATCCAGAAGAAACAAAATCAACAAGTTCAATCAACGTTTCACGCTTAAGATCTTGCTTAGCTGGATCGCTAGAATCAATGATCTCGCAGCAAACATTCAACTTACTGATAAACAGATTCTGCTTCTGTGGATTTGAAACCTCTTTGAAAGACAGATGAGGCTCCACTACCTCTGCTCCAGCTGAAATGCTTGCTGGGAAAACAGCTGAAGACACTCGTTTGACAACATTTAATTTGCTTGTAAGAGAACTCCCACCAATTGTACATTGGAAACCACTGCCCAAATTGGGACTATTGTTGCCAGAATCACTCCCGGTGGAATCTAGTGACTCTGATTTTGGCTTGCGAGGGAATTTGCTCAGAATTTGCTTAAGCATGGTGGAGTCCTACAGAATCAGCGAACATTTAACATGGATCAATGTTATAGGCGCAATCAAGTCAACATAATAATGAGAAGAAGAGAAAAGGTCAGCTTTAAAATTGCTAATTACAACAGGATTTCAGGCTATTGTACGTTATCTACAGCTTTCCATAACATTAACCTCTATATCTCTTAGATATATCAGCTAGGAAATAATCCATATATGTGGAGT
Source organism: Rosa chinensis (assembly GCF_002994745.2). Classification (NCBI taxonomy): domain Eukaryota; kingdom Viridiplantae; phylum Streptophyta; class Magnoliopsida; order Rosales; family Rosaceae; genus Rosa; species Rosa chinensis. Next base: position 3,856,857 of record NC_037089.1, read on the forward strand.
GGAGTCTAAACACAGTAGCTATCATGTCCAACAAAATGATGTAAAACTAAGATTGTTAAAACCAATATAAAGTCTTCAACTGCAGAAGTAGTCCAGGAGCAAGAAGAAGACCACTTAACAAGGCTAAGATGACAGGTCATTATGACTTATGAAGCTAAAGGCAGAAAACCAGTGTGATGAAACTGAAACTGAGCCGTACACAACGATTTCTCAAGGCATTTGACTAAACAACTTCAGTGAGCTCATGGACTGTAAACATATTTAAAATAAATCTTTAAACCAGAATCGGGACAGGATAATCCATCTGAATGACCACATTTCTTTGGTAAACCAGAACTAAAGCCTATGCGAGTAATGAACATTTTCCAGCAATGCTAAATTCAGATCAAACTCAAAGCAAAATTCAAAACATGAATCATCTTTGGCCAACAAAATCCTCATAAACACTTACTTCAGTCTTATGAAAAACAAGCTACAAATACAAGACTCCTTTTGGCAATAAGTTTTAAAATAACAAATGCAAGAAAAGTTGTTAGATTTTGGTACAGCAACAACTGAAATCCAGATCTGGAACAGGAATATGAGAACCAAAGAAACAGAGTGAACTCCAAAATGGATCTACACCACAGTACATGTGATAAGCCAAGCACCAACCCCAGATCATACTTATCCCGAAACCCTCTTAAAAACCAAGACCAGGCCTTGATCTATACAATGCATACAATAAAGTTCATGTTTTTAAAGAAAAAACGGAACTTGGGTCTATGAAGTTAGCTACAATGAACATCAAGAAAAGAAAGAAACCTGTATTTTGAGCTTCTGGGTATGAACGTAAGAGTGAAGAAACAGCAGAGAGAGACCCTTTTCAGCAAAGCAGAGAAGCAAAGGAGGAGCTCATGATAGCCTCAAAACCACCCAAAATGTAATCTTGGGTGAGAAAGCAAATGACTTTACTTTAAAACGAAAACAAACCTACACAGAGAAAGGCCGTGTTTGGCTGTGAAAGCTTTCACCTTTTGAAATGATATCGATCTATAATGATACCCTTTTGAAGTTGGACTAAGCTTTCTCAACTCTCACCTCCATGGAAGATCAATAGGAGGTCCTCCTCGATTGAAGAGAAGAGATGGTGTGGCATTTTCTGAGAAAATTGCAGGCACCAGTCTCCCCCAACACACACAAGAGGTAAAGAAATAGTTTAATGGGGTGTTACACAAATCAGTATATAAAATATAAAACCTTGAAACTTTGGGTTCTGTTGGTAGGAAGAGGAAAAAGAAATTGACAATATTCTCAAGCTATGTTTGGCTGAGATGAATAAGATCTGAAATGGATTTTCATTTGGTAAAGCTTTTGCAATTATTGCACTTCGTGGGGTACCCAATGCAGCCTTATTTGTACCAGGTAGTAGCACCGACCCTGTTTGTTTTCCATGGATTTACTCATCCTTGATTAACCCCAAAAAAATAGGGATTACATTTAGATAGGGATAATCCGAAAAATTACGAGAAGTTAATTTCACTTCTGCAGTGAGTTGTTGAAGTTGGTTACTTATTGCAAGACAGTCAAGTTTGGGAGAATGAATTGTCATTAACGGCCCTGTCAATTTTTAATTTTAATTTGTTTGGTTCTAAATGTCTAAGACGTTTTTTGTGTCTCGTTTTGTAGTAAAGAAAAGAATCAGTCTAAAATAATTTTCATTCTACTTTAGTAAATTGTTTAGCATAAGTCGTATACTTACGGAACTCTGAAGATTTGAACCATTACATTATTTACTATTCCAGTGTGCCACATACATTGTATTAATCTAACAACATATTTATAATTTCAATAAACAACTCAATTATTGCGTCTTTAACCAATGGGTTATATTTTGTTTGATCAAAACTCTAGTATTCAATTCCAAACAAAGAAAATGACAACCATAATGATACTTTGCTTCATCATTATGGGCAATCCATGGTGCTGGGACTTTAGGCTCAGAAAATTTAAGTAAAGTGTTAGTCTTTGATTAACATGTTCAGAAAAACAATGAATCAATGATGGGATCAACATGATAGCTAAATGACAAAAACAAAGAGCCTGCAGTGAGTCCCCTGCTGCTTGTTGTGCCTAGACCCACAGGGACACGGTGTCCCTTTATAAGTTGGTAAAGGGGGAAAACATAATTGAATATACAAAGCAAAGATCAAATTGATTAAATACAGAAAAAAGGGGTTGAACCAAGATTATTGGCTTCAGAGAAGCAGAGAAGAGAAGGATCAAAATTTGCTTGTGAATTCTTACGAAAAATTTGCAGCTAAAGTTGGATTTGAGCCTTTTAAGTGTTTAACAATACAACGGATAGCACTGTAGCAGGGGTTTGGTTTTTTCAATTGGGCTGGTAACTGCCCAGGCCACTGGCCATCCCGTCTAGTATTCTTCTTGTATTAATTTATGTAGGAATTGCTCTGAGTCTCTGACCTTACATATACAGCACATTCATCAAATGAATAAATAAATAATTTTGTTTTGTTTATCAAAACTAGCTTTGGTTAATATAATGGCAAATTTTATTTTGAAAAAAAAGGGGTACATCTTTGACAGAGGGAACAATTCGTAGTACTTGGCGCAGCAATAATTGCATATATGAATTCAAATGTATCTGCTTTTATGAGAAAAATGTTTGTTACAGTAAATAAAGGCCAAAACACTGAAACAGAGTAAAATCATGTGAATATGTGAGTTCTCAATGTTGTAGTCTTTACCTTAATATTTATTAAACTTTTAGTTTGAAATTTTGAATAAATATTTCAATCTTTTGGACCTATTTTAATACGAGTTTAGTTGTTACATTCATAAATCAAAAATAGGGCCATGGGGCTGGTGGACTCATTTTTTAAGAATTAATTGAGCATATGAAAATTGGATTTTGTAAAACTAAGGAAAGTAAATCCTTCATGAAGAACAAGTACTATAGTAAGACATTAACACAAATCAGGTCGAACTTTGAAGTCTAATTAAAACGATAACAATAATATTGACAAACTCGTAAAATGAGGTTTACACCTTTAGTTAATACAATTTCACTTTCAAGAAAAATCACTATCATTCATACCTTTCGAGCGTGTTTTAAGTAAATCATACTCCTAAGCAATCACTGAATTAGTCGTGTATTTACAAAAATATAGATGCACTACTGCAAAAACATAATTAAAAAAGTACAATGATGATCATCATATTCTCGACTTAGCACAGAAAAAATAGTGAAAGTAGGGACGTCTCTGGTCTCTTATATATCTACATATATATCACCTATCACCATATATGATGGATCCTGTACGTGTGATCGATGATCAACTGGAATCTTTAGTACTTGGATCGATCATATCAATTTCTGACCGCAGCTTCTGAACTTTTCATCAACCGTATACGCTTGCACGAATCTTTAAACATTCTGCACCCAATACTATAACTCAGTTTTTGGATCTTAATCATCAACTAAATTTACATGCATGTTATACAAGAAATATATGCACTATAGCTTACTTCCAAGGAACGTCTCCAACTAACATCCAGTCATTATCCTTATCTTCATATGTCAGCACATATTGATTATATTCCACTGTTCCATTCACTACTGCATGCTCCATAAAAAGCATCTGTTGCTTCCTATCATCCTCCATGTACTTACCTATATATATATTAAGCATGAAGTACCACTAATTAAGTCCATATATGTACTTTATGCAATGAGCAGTTTGTATGTGCTAGCTAGCTAACCGTTTATGGTGAAGGAAGTGAAAATTTTCTCCAAGGCTGTTAATAGCTCCTCGTAACTTTTATACATCTCTAAATCTACTTTCCGCAGGTAAGGAGCTCCATCAGCACCGACTTTCACATATTTACTGCTGCTGTTGTTCTTCAGGTTCTTCGAGTCCAAGGCCTTATTTCTCGTCGATCTCACCGGCGGCCACCCAACTACTTGACCCCTTCAATCCCCCAAACACACACATTACACAAACACTATGGTTAAGAACTAATAATAACACACAAAAAAAATAAAACACATAGAATTTATACGTACTTTGCAGTTGGGGCTTTCACGGCAGTAGTACTGGTACTGCTGGAAGAGTACTTAGCTGCTTCCATCGACGGCCCATCATCCAATTTAGCTTGGCCACGAGGCTCGCGATCTCCATTAGAGCTTTCCAGGTCAAGGTTGTTGAGATCATCATCGGTATCCATGAACCCACGTTTCATCGAGCTCTTCATCAACTCTCCGAAGACCACTACACCTGTTGAACAACCACGGCTTCCACCACCAGGTAATCCCAAGGTCAGCTCAGTGTCCTTGTAATTCATCGTCATATTCCACCAGTTCACGTCAGCTTTCCGGCGAGCCCAGTACGTGTAAGTACGGCGTAGGATTTGTTCCTTGTTCTTAACTGGTACGTATGTATCAGATCCAAACCCCCGCGCAACTCTGCTACCTGCACATTTTAGACATAAATAGAGCATAAGCTAGAGGTGGGGGGGGGGGGGGTAGAAGATTCAATCACCAGTAAGGAAAAGCCAATGCAGGGAGGGCACGTGTGGCCGGTAAGGCACCAATCCTTACGGTTGCTTGAATTTTTTGGCAGCAGCAGATTAGAAGTTTGTGCCGTCTGTCGGTACATTCAATCGGTATCAGTTCCTGTCACTCTCGGCCGTTTTATATAAACAGTCATACTAGCTACTATATTTACAGAGGCCGGAACTGTCTTTGTTTAGTTATATAAGGAATTTTCACATGAGCCGTATCCATATGCATTGCACTGGAATCAAATGCATGTGTCAAGGATATTCAAATGCATGTTCAAGGATATTCTATCTTTTAATTTTTTATCATATATATTACAACTATTGCGTAGTGAAGATTCATTCGATTCAAGCAAGAAACGCAATTGACGCAATTTTGCAGAAAAACTAGGGCTAGGTCAAGAAAGGTTTCAATTTTTGCCTTTGATGTTATTTTTCCATGTAGTAAGTGGTTGTTTTAAGACTGAACCTTCTCTGACTAACAAACTTTTATATATATAAAGAAAATGATATTCGAATAGAGTAACTAGTAGTACACTCTTCGCTAATTGGTGCATATTAGAATACACAGGTCTAGTGGAGACTCATGTTGTTATTCGGGATGTTTTCTTAATGTTTATTGTAACTTGGGGTTTAGACACCATGTCTTTCCCATTATATTCTGCAATTTCATTAACGAAAACTTGATGGTAGCTGCACGAGCTTTTATTTTTTATTTTTAAATGATATTCAAAAAGTTATTAATGCTTAATAATCAGATATCCGAGATAAATTAATGATATATATCAAATTAGTAACTTGGATCCATATCAACGTACAAAAACTGAAGTTGCCAAGCAGCTAACCTAAAAGTGATTCTAAGTTTCCAAATCAAAATTAGGAAGAAGTAGCAGGGCGACAAGCATGTGACAAATGTTGGATTGTCGGCAATTCGTTGCTTTTCCATTATTTCATTTTCATGTGAGTAGTGTGAATAGTGAATATACTTGTGAACTGTGATCGATCACTAATAAAACCAGCAAGCCGCACACAGCTTTAGCCTTTCCTTTTATGTAACAGTTTTAACTACTTTATTAGATTAGTTGGATGTTCATTATATGTATTCCAATTAAACAAACCATGACCTAACTGGATTCAAATTTGCTCACCCCATCAATACTTTGGTAGTGATATGAACTATATCTCTTTTTTAGACAAGTAGATGATCAAATCAGCATACATTTCTTCTAATGCATAGCATTGTTGTTTTCATCAATAAAGGCATAGTCAATTAGAGGAAAAAATAAGGCAGATGACATCAAACCACTCAATATAAAACTGTCATTTATTATAAAACATAATTATAGTTAATCATGATGTTTTATTAAGCTAATCAATTTTAAGTATTAAATTAATTATACATGACGTGACAAGTTTTAATTGGGTGGTGATATCACCACAAAATAAAAATATTGATATCATCCCTAACTAGGTCTCGGGGTAAGATAATGGTTAGGTTCATTGGATTAGACGTCTATCAATTAATAATCATATCCCAAAATTCCAATCTAGAGTAAGTTTAGATTAGTTAACTGGATTGATGTGAATGCTAACCAAGATAGTGGTTAATTATGCGCTCTTTATCTCCTATTGATCGAGCACTAATTGGGATTGTCATGCAAGAATATTTGAAATTTCACCGTTTTATATACCACATCGCCAATTTCTGCGAGATTAGCGTATTTAAAATTACCGAGTTAGGTTTTAGTGTGTCATGTGATCCAGGTCTAATTATTAGTGACAGATGCTAAGAGCCACTGAGGATTTATTTTACCCCCACCAGTGTAATGTAATTCTAAGCAACAGAAGCCCAAAATAAAGAAGGCATCGGCCGATTTGGATTTAGACCCTTAACAGTATAACAGTTAGGCACTTGGGCAGGCTTTTAAGTTTCTCAATTGGGCAGGTAATGGCCCATTTTCCTGCAGAATTCTTTTTCAATTCGTATTAATTTTCAAGCGAGTTTACATATATCACCATACAAGCACGCTGATATATGATCCTCATGATCAGCTGGATCCTTTAGTACGTACTTGGTTCATATCAATCATCCTCTAGCTAGCTCATGCTTTCTGGAATGGATCGACAGTTCCCATAACTGCAATAATCGACATCGATCAGCATCGGATAGTCTTATAGTACATATTACTTGTACTAATTAAGCATGGATATCCTGTAATAGGCAATGAATTAAGTAGCTAGCTAGCTAGTAATACCTAGATATGATCGGACGTAATGCATGAACTTTGTATTCCTGATACGCTTGCATGATTCCTTAAGCATTCTGCACCCATTAGTTCAATTATTAATCGGAAAAATTATTAAGTCACGTAACATAATTATATGCTCTAATACATGAAGTAGCAGTAGCTAGATATATAGCTTACTTCCAAGGAACCTCTCCAACTAACATCCAGTCGCCATCCTTATCTTCATAGTTCATATGTCACTACATAAAGCTTATACTCCTCCACTGTTCCATTCACTACTGCATGTTCCATAAGAAGCACCTGTTCCTCTATATACCCAACTGAATTAAGTGCTATGCAGAGACCGTCATAAACATTTATATATACTTATGAATTTAATTAACCAATTCATAACTATAGCAAGTATATATGGCAGTACTGCTCACAGCTTACGGTGAAGGTAGTGAACATGTTCTGTAAGGTTTTGAGTAGCTCCTCATAACTTCCTGTTGATGCAAAATTTCGTTTGTATCAAGTCAACAAGGTTCCGTTGAAATCCGAGGTGGGGTAGTGGGGTAGGATTTTGGATGTGGGGTTTATCTTCTCTCCATAGGGTTGACCGGTTGACTGGTCGATTCAACATGGTGTTGGCCTGTCAGGCTCCGATGATCAAATCAAAAAGTGAGAAGGAGGAGAAGTTTTTTTTTGGTATTTTGGAAAGTGATCAAGAGACCCCAAATGAAGGAAGAGTCCTTCTTTTTATAGGGCTTGGAGGTGGTTGAGGTACACTGTAGGAGCATGGGCTTGGCCCCGAAAATAAGGGTGTCAGCTCCTTTTTTGACATGCCATCAGCATGGGTTTGGTCGACTGGGTAGCAGAGTGGGTGACAGATGTCACCATTTTGTGGTCTTTTCTAATCACATCATCTTCAACCCACGTTCATGGCCATGCTGGTCATGGGATTGTAACACTTGTCCAATTAGGTGAGATTTGCTCCTTGATTTGAGTAAATCAAGCTCTTGTGATTTGTGAGCAATCTCATGTAGAGGGAGGCTTTGACAGTCCAACTGAGCAGTGTTGGTCGATCATGACATTGCAGGCTTGGGTGATGACCGAGCTATAAGAGTGACCTTCCAGTTCTAAGACCCATGGCATTCGAGTAACGAGGGTTGGAAGTCGAGGCTGAGATTTATTTAGTTGTAATGTATGATTGAACATTTTTGTTCGACATTTATTATTTTGTTGTTGTTGAAAAGTCAGAACCCCTCGTGGACACTTTGACTTTTCAACGCATCTTACGTGTACAAGGTTTGAAAAGTCATAGACATTACCCTGTCCAAATTCCGACACGAACACTTCCATACATCTCCAAATCTACTTTCCTCAGGTAAGGATCGAGCTCCATCAACACCAACTTTTACATATTTCCTGCTGCTCTTCTCCAACTCTGAAGTCTTCTTTCTCATCGATCTCACCCGCGGCCACCCAACTACTTGACTCCTTCAATACCGCAAACATGCACACAGTAGATATATAAATATACGTATAGTACACAAACACCATGGTTAAGGACTAATGATAACATACGCATACAGATTAAAACAAATATAATTATGCATACTTTGCAGTTGGGGATTTCACGGCAATAATAGCAAACTGCTGGAGGAGTATCTAGCTGCTTTCAACTTCACATCACCCACTTTAATCTAGGCCATGAGTCTCTCTGCAGGTTAAGCTTTCTAGGTCAAGGTCAAGGTCTCCATGAACCGACGTTTCATCAAGCTTGTTGATGCCAATTTCGGCATCAACGAGTCAACGGAAGATCCATTGAAATCCAAGTGTAAGGTGGTGGGGTTGTTTTCTTCAAGTGGGCCTATCTTTTTCTTCGATTAGTTTGACTACATGAGTAGCTTTGGTCGTCTACTTGTGATTGAAGGTATGCCCTGTTGGTCCTATGCCTAGTCTTGGTCGTCCACCTCTTGTGACTGAATGTATGGCCTCAGGCTTCTTTTGCCTGATGTTGGGCATCCAAGCTCCCTTGTTGGGTGAAACAGATAGTTTGGCCTTAGGCTTCCTTCGTCTGATGTTGGGCCTCCACGCTCCTTTATTGGGTAAAGCTAATGGTCTTGCCTTGGGCTTCCTTTGCTTGATGTTGGGCGTCCAAGCTTCTTAGTTGGGTGAAATTGATAGTCAGATCTCAAGCTCCCTTCACTTGACGTCTCGGGATTCCTCCGCTTGACATTGGGCATCCAATCTGTGGCTTGGACGTATATCAACCTCCTCTTAAGCATCCAGTCTGGCTTGGGCGTACAATATCCTCCACCTGACGTTGGGCATCTAGCTCCTCGAGTTGGAGAAGCTCCATGGAAAAGACCTGCAAATGTGAAGAGATGGAAGATTATCGGAGGACCAGCCTAAGGCCGACCAAACACACTTCGATGCCTAAGTTAGATAAGTGTGTTTGAACATTTATGGAGATTGGAGAAGAAAGAATGATGCGTAAGCATCTTGACATAAGAATGAAGTAGACACGTCAATAGAGAAAGAGAGAGAAGAGATTATGCATTTTGGCATAGCTTTGGGAGAGAAGAGAAAGTTGAACCTCCCTTTCTGCTTGTAAAGGAATGTTATTTATAGGAGGAGAGTGGTTGAGGTGGAAAGGGAAAAGTATGGGTTCTTCCCTAAAATCGGGGTGTCAGCTCGTAATTCCTGCTTACTGACACTCCAAGGGATGGGTTTGACAGATTCAGTGACACGTGTCACCTCAATGTGTTCTGGTTTGGTTGGTGAAGGGTCAAGAGACAGGTGTCGCATATCCAAGCTTCCCTTTTCCTTGAATTAACTCCTAGGCCATGCCTAAGAGCCATGCTTCATGTCAGAACTTGACACTTGGCATGGTTGGCGAGATTTGGCCTTAGTTGGTTTTATATGTCTCTTCATGATGACTACATGTTATGAGCCTGGAGGTCGATGCTTTAGCCTTGGAGCTCGTGGTCATGATCCTTAGAGGTCAAGGGTTTTAAGCTTAGAGGTCGAACTCTTGTTCTTGGGGGTTGAGGCTCTTGATTCCTTTGGATTATGTTTCCCTGATAGTGAGGTCATGATATGATTTTGTCTTGCCATCCAAGATGGTGAATCAATCATATGGTGACAGTCCAAGACTTAAGAGGTGGAGATCCAAGGTTGAAGACTTGGAGTACCAAAGTGAGGCATCTCACTAGCCATGGTTATTTATGTCTTAGGATTATCTTTTCTTTCTCGACGAAAGGTTTAAGTGTTTTGAAAGGTCAGAGTCTTGAGTGGACTCTTTGACTTTTCAACCCACTCCACGTACTCTTTGACATTTCAACTCATCCTACGTGGAGTGGGTTGAAAAGTCAAAAGTATTTGTCGAACCAAATTATGACATCAACAGAGCTCTTCATCAACTCTCCAAAGACTACTACACATGTGGAATAACCACGTCTTTCCCCACCAGGTAATCCCAAGGTCATCTCAGTGTCCTTATAATTCATGGTCATCTTACACACGTCAACTTCCGGCGAGTCCGTCTGATTGAAACTTACTTAGGGTTTCTTGTTGCTACGTTACCAAATCCAAACCCGCAACGCTTTCATCTATATGCATGGAACGTGTGGTTGTATGTTAATTTGCTCCTTTTGCTGCCGTGCATGAACATTTTATGTACATAAATAGAGGAGCTAAGGTAGCTAGCTGGTCGAAGATTCAAACACTATCAAGGGACGAAGCCAATTGGGGAGGAATGTGTGGCTGGTGATCAGGATACCACTCCTTACTATTGCTTTGAATCTTCTCGGCAGCAGCGGATCAGAAGTTTGAGCCGTCTATCGATACATTCAATCCGATCAGTTTCTGTCACTCTCGGCTAGTTGATCATATATTACAACTATTGCATCCTGAAGATTCATTCGATTCAAGCAAGGAATCAAATTACCGCAATGTAATTTGCAGAGAAGCTAGGGGTAGGTCAAGAAAATTGAAGGGTTTCAAGTGGACGATGTATATCAAATTAGTAACAACTTTATAATGAGTTTATAATGAGTGCCAATTGTAGTAAACTAACATGTTTGTTAATTTGGATCCCTAGAGTGTGGACTTAGACAAAGTCAAGTGGCCAAGTAGCTAACTTGGATGTACGTTCCACTCAATCGTCTCAACGCTCCAAATTAAACCAGGAAGAAGTAGGGCGACAAGCATGTGACAATCAATGTCGGATAACAATATTCTAGCTAAAGGCGTTATGTGAGTAATGTGAATAGTGAAGATAGTTATGAACTTGTGATCACGATAAAGAGTTCCTCATAAAACAATCAACTCCTAAATGCATTATTACAACAATATCGACCCGCAACTGCGCAACAGCAGGCGGGAACTCTTTCTAGTTCAATTCTAATCTAGAGTAAGTTTAGATTAGTGAGCTGGCATGTGATGTGGGATTGTCATGCATATAAATATAAAGGGTTTTTTACTTCAACGGTGTCTGGACACTTAGGAAACTTTTATGGTCTTTTCCAATATACCCAAAATGCGCCTGTATTTTTCCCAACTGCCCAAAACTTTTGTATTACACTATTGCTGATAGACAAAGACTAAAAGAGATAGTGTTTCTGAAAAAATGTCTTTTGTATCCTATGTTGACCCTTGGTTTTAACAATATTGTTCGACCAAAAACTTTGTCCTAGACGACAAAAATTCAAACAAGACTAGCCTTCAACATGCCCAAGTTTTTCACCTAACAGCCTCCTGCCTAACAGTTACTTTAACAGGCAGAATCCCTGCTGCTTGGTCTAATTTTTGGTTCTAAGACTGATTTTTTCAGAAGAAAAATACTATTAGGACTTTTGGATTTCTATAGGATGCATGCATTTAGAAACATGAATGTCAACGATGATTACAATGATAATAACAAATATTATTATGAAAATTTAATGCCAACTATATTAGTTGAAGAAGTGGGTGAGCAACCATCTGAATTTATTTATTTAAACATACATGCTAAACATTCAGAGCCTCATTCTCAGGTAAACAGTAAAAGGCTGTTTAGCTATCCATAAGAATGAGATCAGGTACTTACTTGATAAGAACACACTGCTTCACACTTTAGACAGGAATGGAAGCACACTGCTATACTAGTTGAGAGAAGACTCTTCTACTCAAATCTGTTTTTTCGACTCTAGAACTGATCTGGAAATTTTCGAATGCCTTCTAAGAGAAGCTAAAGCTCCTTATATAGGGAGCGGAACTCAAATTACAATTGAAAACATTAAAATGTACAAGACAACTCCGTGACCTTTCAGCTTTTCTGAGTGCTCCTGATGATGGAGGTCGGTTGGGAAAAGCAGAAAAGTAGTTGGTGAAACGTCTCTTTTTTTGAATTTTTTGCAAAAGCAAAAGTAGCTTTTAGAAAAGTCTAAAGGTCTACAGTTGCAAGTTTGGTGCTGATTCTTCACCTGTAGCTTCACATGTTCTCGTCTGTTTCAGAATTGTGGCCAAAGACAAAGGAGTTGTTGTCTGCCTGGGCCATACGAGTGGTTGCGGCATTGTCCTCGACGTCTGTATCAACATACATTTTGTAGTGGTTGTCATTTTCAAGTTTTTCCACCCAGTGCATGCATGCCATCGTCGAGTTTATCTCTTTTCTGGTGAGGGATAGGAATAGGTCACTGCTGACTACGTCAGGGTGATCGTAAGCAGTGATAATAATCTTCTCTCCTACTGCCAGGAAGGTATTGTTGATATCTTCAGAGATGATCTTTTTAATGTATTACAGGGCCATGGCCTTCATCTAGGGAATGCTTGAATTTGTTTGACCATTGTACCCTACACAGGCTGGTTGAAGATATTTCCTTGAGATAATTCTCACATAATGATATGGAGAAATATATTCAACTTCACCGTTTGCCTTCTGGATCCATTCTGGAGGAGTGGATCTGAACTTCAAACGAAGCATACAGTCATTTTTCCTGATATTTTTGACTGTGTTGACAATGATAGGCGGCAAACCTTTCAGATCATCATTTTTTTTAGTCCACAGATTATGGACAAAACCATTTTCAACAAGCCAAAGCTTGTGTTCTCAGGGATGTTCACTCTGAACATTTACCAGGTATCTTCCAACATATGGTCTTGCGACGATGAAGAGGGTTGGAGGAACTTGATCTTCTGAATTGTGACTTCCTATCAGACTATGGAATCCATGCCAGTTTGATTTATTGAGTGCCATGATAGGGACCCTAGCACTTTCAGGGCTTTCTAGGAAGTGAATTTTTTTTTTCTTTACAGCACTTTGCTGTGTATGAAGCTCTTCCACCTATGGTCTACCATTTTCGTAGAGTTCTTCGGCTAATGCAAAGAGAGCTGGGAACATTAGACCACTGCTTCTTTCTTGAAAGGCAAATAACAGATTATCTAGGATTGCCTTCTGGTGGTAAGCTAGTCTCCTGCCAGTTCTGAACACAGGAGTATCAAAGGTTCTTAATTCATAATTAAAAACATTTATAACTCCAGTTGGAGTTGGTCTGCTTTTTGGCAAAGCAGCAGCCGTCAACGGTCTCGATAAGCCTTTACCGTCTGCCGTTTGAGACGGGCTAGCCAATCCTTTACCCTGGGATTGATCAGTTGAGGCTAAGCCTTTCGAGCTTAGCAGAAACCTTTTAAGGATTTTTTCTTTGGGATCCTCTTCCGGTTCTTTCCCAGTTCTTCTGCTTCTGGGATTACGACCTTCGTCGTCATCTCTTTGGCTGAACATTGCCATTTCTCTAGTCAATGCATCTGGAAGATAGTTCTTGTTTCCTGCAATTAATTCAACAGTATAATCATATTGGTTAAGAAACAATTGCCAGTTGGTTAATCTTCCTCTATCAGCAGCTTTATCAAGTTTAAAATTTTTGAAGTTCTTTACTTTAGCACAATCGGTGCGGACAGTAAAGAGTTTTCCAATATAAGCTGGAGAATTTAAAATTGTTTTCTTGACAGCCAAGATTTCTTTTTCCCCTGTGGGATAATTCAATTCTGCAGGGCTGAACTTGCCACTACAAAATTTGCAGATCTTTTCAATGTTAGTTCCAGGCGCTCTCGCTAGAACTACACCAGACCAGTAATTATCACTCGCATCTGTCTGGAGGATAATTTCATCATCTTCCTCTGGTTGCTGTAGAGGAGGGAGGTTTTTACAGAGATTTTTTATCTGCTTCACGATTTTTTCATCATCTTCTGTGAAGTTCCATTTTCTCTTGGAACTTGTCTTAGGAGATAACATTGCTGTTAACCCTGAGATTTTAGGGATGAAATCTCTCCCATAATTTATGACACCAAGGAATCTCTCTAGACTCTTAGCATCAGGAATTCTGTCTGGAAACTGCCAGATCTTTTCAAGAATATGAGGTTGGAGTTTTATCACTCCATTCTTGATGTTTATTCCTAGGAAATCAACTTCATCGAGGATAAAGAAGATCTTCTTTTCACCTAGGATAATTCCGTGCTGAACTATCAGCTTTACTACCTCATGGAGGTGTTTCATGTGTTCTTCTCTGTTTTTGGAGAAGACCAGAATGTCATCTATGTAGACGACGCAGAACTCCGTAACATGTTTGAAGATGTTGTCCATCTTTCTTTGGAAGATTGAGGGAGCTTGCTTTAGACCAAAAGACATTACCAACCATTCATAATGACCTTGTGGTGTTCCAAATGCAGTGAGAGGAATGCTCTCAGGATGCATCTTGACTTGCCAGAAACCCGACTTTGCATCGAATTTCGAAAAGACTTTGGCTCCTCTGAGCTGGTTAATCAATACTCTTACTTGAGCAATTTGATAACCGTCTTTGACAGTCTTCTTATTGACATCTCTGTAGTCAAACACCTTTCTAGCTTTTCCTCGTAGTTTTTCTGCATGATTTCTCACGTAGAATGCTAGGGCATGATGAGGGCTAGTGGAAGGTTGAATTAATCTCTTGTTCAGGAGATCTTCAATATCATTTCTAAATTCTTTTTTATCTTCCTCTTTGTACTGAGGAATGGCTTTGACATGACAGATGGTATTCATGTCATGCAATCTCAATTCACAGACCACTGGGTTTTTTTCCCAAAACTTCTGAGGATTTGTATCCACATTCTGCTCGAGTAGTTTCTTGATTTTTTAAAGAGTGGGAATTTGCTGAGACTCAAGCTTGTTCTGAAAGTGCTTGAGGTTATGCTCATGGATGAAACTAGCTTCTTCATCTTCACTAGTTTCTTCTTCTTCTTCTTCTTCAGAAGATTCTTCAACAAGTAATTCTTCTTGTTGCTTGATTTGGAGTATGGGTTCGAATTTAGGTTTGTAGGGGGTAAGATCACCACTATTCTGTTGCGATCTCTGATACTGAGTAGTAAAATCAGGACCTACTACACTTTTTGCTTGTGTGAGTCGGTTTGCCCAGAACACCCGTTCTCCTTTTCTGAAGCTTATCGCTTCTTCATCCTGAATGAATCGTTGTTGGAGAATAAAATCATTTCCCAACAAGAAATCAGATCCTTGCCCTTCAGATTGCCAAACATTCTGGAAGATAAATGTTCCTCCACCAATGGTGATATGAACATTTTTTGCTACTTTCTTCATGGTGAGATGGCTTCCATCAAATGTAACACCAGTAGCAGACTTCTTCTTATCTTCTTTCCAGAGTTCATCTGGAATTGCAAATCTCTTTGCAACAGTAAATCCCGATTCATTATCTACAAAGGCATGTAGATGATATTTTTTGTGATCAGGGAATTTTAGTCCAATCTCTATGTAGTTGCTGTATCTACTGGTAGAGACGACCTTCGATTGTTGAAGCTCATTTTCCTGAGCTTGTTCCTTTGGAATGAATGGTTTACATTCTTCTGGAACAATTTCTGGTGTTTCAACCAGTTCTATATCTTCATCGATTTTTTCTTCACCGATGATTTCTTCCTTTATTTCAGAGGAAGATGGTTCCATAGTTTCTTGGAACAAAGTTTCAACTTCTTTCGCTTTTTTCTCAGCGAAATACTCTTCATATTCTTGTTCAACCAATTGGCTTACAAGGCCATTCTTGGTTTTCCTTCTTGCTTCAGCTACGAAGCATTCTTTGTGATAAGTCTTCTTAGACTCTTCACAAAACATTGGGAGACCATTCTTTTCGTGACATAAGCAGTAGTCACAAACGAATGTACCAGGGTTCACCTGATAAGAAGACATGAAAGTTTCTGTCTTGCTTTCTTCCCAGTTTTTGATTCTCAAAACATTCATTTGTCTGGATTCGAAGTACTCTACTTCAGAATCTATCTCAGACTCAGATGATGATTCTTCTTCTTCAGACCAGGCAGAATAAACTGACCTGTCGTCTTCTTCATCATCAGAATAGGCTATTTCGTAGCCTTTCATGTTTGCTACTTCTACTATTTGCTCATATTCTTCAAAGAGAGCTTTAGTAGATCTTTTACCCTTTTCCGGGCATTCATTGGCATAGTGCCCTTCAGCTTTACATAACCAATATCTGCAAGCTTTCTTGCTTGGTTGTTTATGCTGATAAGTATTCTTCTTTTTCTTGAAGAATTTCTTTTTTGGATCTTCATCCTGTTGTTTCTTGTAATTGGAACTTCTCTTGAATTTCCAATCCTTCTTCTGATTACTCTTTTTGAATTTTTTAGAGTAATATTTTTCTTTCTTCTTCTTTCTGTGGAATTTGAATTCATGACATCCCCAGTTTGTGGGCATATCCAGTATTCCATAGCAGAAATTCTCAGCTCCTTTGAGTTGCTTCTTGGCCATCTTAGCTTTAAGATTGGCTTTGCATTGCTCCTTCAGTAATTGCCGGATTCTGTCGGCAATCCCTCCAACTGAAAATCTTTCAATTGGTTTCTCAGCTATGCTTTCTCTCACAGCTGTTCTCCATGGTTCAGGGAGCTTTCTGTGCAACAGATTAACTAGATCAGTATTCTCTAGTTCACCAATTGTACAGTAATATTCTTGAAACTCATTCAAGTATTCTTCGAAATATCTCATGTCACAGATTTTGAGAGCATGGATATTCGACTTCGCCATTTCTTTGGCTTTCTCACTCAGATTTGAGAGATATCCACAGAACTGATTGTACAGGGGTACTGCAAAATCATACGGAGACTTTGATTTTTTTATCTCTTCAAGCCAGTCTCTTCCTCTGGCAATTTTTTTGAAAGATAGGTAGTACTTTTTTGCCACTCCAGTAAGAGTAGTTTCATAGTACACCTGCAAATCTGGTGCTTCAAATTTGCCAAGGGTAAGTGCAGAAGCCATCATCAGGCTATCTACCCATTGGTCAATGGTTTTTCTTCTGTCTAGACTCTTGTCTAGATTTAACCAGATGCCATAGTTCGTGATCGGAACTCTAGGCAGATTGTCCTCTGGGACAAATCTTTGGGAATTTCTTTCCCCTTTTTTACCCGTGGGGGCTTTCTGTAATGGGAGTTTTACTTTCTCTTTTTCTCTGCTAATGAAAGTTCTGGAGCTCCCTCTGTTAGCATTAAAGCCACCCTCAAGTGCAAGAGGTACAAGTTATAGAATAGGGGATTAAGTAAGGATGTCGAACCCACGAGGATTGGTAAATCATTTCCTAGCTAGGGAAAACCTAAGGAAAAACTAGAAGAATATGCAAATATACAATCACGAACAAAGGCTCACAAGTGAACCAAAGTTCATGGTGAGTATGTGCAAGATGGTGTGTAGAGATTTGATTTTTGATTTTGAGATTGGTTTCTAGTCAAATTGAAACAATGAAAGCAAGTAATATAAACTAAGCTAAACAAAACAAGTTGTTATCAAATGGATGGGAGTTAGGGCATCGGGTTTCACCTTTTGCCTCCCTTGCAAGCATTAAAGCAATTGAATATGAATGATGCAAAGCTAATTGTCCAACTACCCTCTTAGCATCCGGATAGGACTACTAAGGCTTAAACCCCTTTCATTTTATTAACTCTAACCGGATAAGTCTAGAGCTAACTACCTAGAGACAAATTCAATTACCGGATAGGTCTCAATCATTTGCCTCTAAATGCATAAAGCTTAGAGTTTAGATAACCAAGCAAGCAAACCAATCCTATCTCTAGGTGATTTTAGCTCACTACCCTCACATGCACACATGGTGTGCTTTCATGCTCCCTTTTTGCCTAGAGGTAATCAATCTCTAGGAAAAACTTCATGTCATGGCAAACACATAACTCAAATTGATTAGGTCTAAGTAATGCATTCAACTATTGACTTAGCATGTGAGAATGACAACATGAATTTGCATCAATTTATAAACAAAAGCATCAATCCAAGCAAGTTTGGCTAGGGCTTTCAACCCTAGCCCCAACTAGTTCACTACTCACACATAGCTAGATACACAAGCTTCAACATTCTATTAAACATCAAATACATAAAGAGATAGGGAGTAAAGGGTGACTATTGATGATGTCGGAAGAGGTGGTGGAGATGGGTCTCCAAGAACATGATGTGGTGGTAGTCACCTCCTTCTCCTTGCTCCAAGCTCTTGATATTAGTGAGAATAGTGAAACTTGGGATCTCTAAGATGAGTTGTGGTGTTGAGTGGTGAAGGAAATGGAGGATGTAGTGGTGGAAATGGAGGTTTTAGAGGTGGAGATGGTGGTTTTAGTGGTGAAAATGGTGGTGTCTTCTCTAGAGAGAAAAGTGGATCTTGGATAGGATGAAGATGATTGAATGGAGTCAAGGATTCTGAATAATTCCCCTTTGGCCTCTCCTTGATCAGCTATGTGTGTCCTCCTTGGTCCCAAAGTGTGCAAGAGATGCTCTTACACCATTGTCCCCCAAATGGTCCCAAATTGGCAAGGTGACAAAAGGACAAGGTGTAGGGAGATATTTGAATTTCAAGTGATGGGATATTCTCACAACCATGGTCCTCCTTTGCTGGAGAAAAGACCCTCCATGAGTGGCGGCTCGCCGGAAAAGTTTGCCGGAAAAGTCACCGGAAAAATCGCCGGAAAAGTCGATTTGCAATTTTCTTCCAATCTCCGTGTCTTCTTCCCCTACCTTCAAATCTCCGCATTTCAAGCCTCAAATAGTCATTTTATTCTCAATGCAAGGTTTCCTACAAATAAAAGGAAATGGATTAAAAAAGGTAAAATAGCATGGAAGACAAATCAATTTTCATAATTATGGGGCACAATTGCATAAGTAATTTGTGACTCAACACCCTCCATCTTCCATTTCAAGATCTTGATAAGGAAAGACTTTTCTCGTTTTTCTGATTTTGAATTCTTTCATCTCTTCGATTAGTTTTTCTAATCGTTCAGGACTTTCACAATTCTCAGCTTCTTCATAAAGATCATAGAGCCTCTCAGCTCTGAGCATGTTGACTGGTCTGTTTAGATCAGCTTCCAGATCTTCTTCTGATATTGGTTCTTCAATAGTGGGTTTTGTACCACTGACACTAGCTTCTCTAGTGCTGTAGCTTCTTCTCAGAAGATTCCTGTTTATCCTGAGATTCTCAGGACCGACATCATTTTTTCTGTGATTGTCAAAATTTAGACTGATTTCTCCAGTCTTTCTACTTTCGTAGATTTTAGCTTTTGCATTTTCTGCGGGTAGCTTCGGACCGGATAATTTCCATTCAATAGGAAAAGTTACTTCATTCCAAGCAACCTTGTGAATCTGTTGTGAATGGTTCTTCTGGCTGGTGAGGAACCCAGTAGTGAGACCAGGGATGTTGGAAATCTGTGTCTTCGGCTCTACTGTGGTGCTCATTAGTTTATAGTGTATTCGGTATACTATCGCCAATTCTTGCATATCATTTTTCATTGATATTCCATCTGTCTTGACTCTCAGTCGGAGACAGTGGGCTGCATCCTTCAGGCTGGTTGAGAAGTTGGGGAAGCAGTTGAAATATGCCACTTGGTCACATAGAGATGCTTCAAGTGTTCCCAACAGACTAGCTTGGAAGTCTGTCAGTCTATTGTCTTGCAGGACACATAGGACTGAGCAGTTGATGCCTTCTCTTGCCAAGAGCTTTATGCCGACTTGGACTGCTCCAATATGCATAAATTGATACTTCTTTGCTTGTGCTCTGGCAACTTCAGCTGGAGTGATCATCAAGAGATCTGTCTCTCCTCCTGCTGTTGAGGGGGTTGTGAATTCAAGTAATTTGAAATGATGGCTGTCCACCAGGTCAAATGTTCCCCTTTTGTAGATCTGTTTGAAATCTAGCTTTGGAATTGAGGCGTTTTTTACCTCATGCTCGATTTCATTGTATTCAAATTCTTCAGAATTCAGGAGTTGTACTCCTTTCTTTTTTCCAAAGATGCTTAACATCTTCATTTCTCTTTTTTCCGGGTTTTCATACCGGATACTAGTCTGACTAGTAGATGGTTCCAGAAAAATCATGTTAGGAACAAGATTCTTATCTGGTTTTTCTAATGGTTTAAATCCATTAGCTTTCTTTGTTTTTAGTGTAAGCACTTTCTTGTCCTTCAGTATAGAATCCAGCGTCTTTTGCTGTTCTTTGATTTTTCTACTAACACTCGTTAGTTTTTCTTCTTCCGTTTTTGGAAGATCCTTGATATAATCCAGTTTGTTTTCCAATCTTTTCAATTAGTGGATTATAGCAGGTAATTTTTCTAGATGGGTTTGACATCTAGATAATTCTAGTAACAGCTTCTGATATTTCTCATCAGAAGATTTCAGTAGAGAATTTATTTTCTCTAATAACAATTCTGACATTGTCCCCATTAAGGAGGGGTTCTCCTTGAGCTATTTTACAAGCTCTGATACCAGTGATGTGCGGATCTAACCAATGCTCAAATAATCAAGAGGTTTTTGTTCCTCTTCCAGAACATATAAAAGATTATCAATATCTTGTTCTACTTTATAGATTCTGGTTTGAAGTCTATAGATGATATCCCAGTAGTTGGGAGATTCTCTGTTAAGATTATCTCTATAGGCTTTCAATTTTCTCAATTTTTCTTTTTCTTTTTGCAATTCTTTGCTAGTATTTTTGCAGATAGCAATTAACTCAAGTCTGTCAACAATCGAAATTATGAATAGTAATGCGTACTGTTTACCTTTGAATCTGAGGATGACTGTTAGCTCTGCATATATATTCAAACAAAACTCTGATGGGCCCACCACGTTTCTAAAACTTTGTTATATAAACAATGGAATAGACAGCAACTTTAAATGAAAGAGACAACGATGTTATGCATATGCAAACTCTGACTCTGACATACAACGACTTCAAAGAAAAATGGATGGAAAATGCAAGAAGGGGTACTAATGGTAGTGTTTTCGACAAGACGGGTGGATAGGAAGAAAAGAGAGAAAATGTTGTGTGGAGAGGAAGAAAATAAATACACTGGGGTGTATGAGAAGTATTCTTCCGGATTTGGGGTGTATGAGCATTAACCCAAACTTTTAAAATGATATATGAACTTACAATGTTATCAATATGATACCTGAACTCATTTTTTCTTATCAATGTCGTACCTCCGTCTATTTTCCGTCACGGTACCGTTAAATATGAGTACGTGACCTCCACGTGACTAGATTTTCAGGAATAAAATTGTCATTTGAGTCCAACTTATTATTAAAAGAAAATTTTAAAAAATTGCAGATGACTCCTCATCTCCTTCGACACGAAGAAAACGAGACGATATCCTCAGCCCCACCACCTCCACCACACAAACCCTAGACACCACCATATCCCCGAGTATACCAGCATCGTTGGGAGAAGGGGCGGCGGAGACTTCAAGGACGAAGATGATGAAGGACGACGGCTCCGATCAACAACCGAAACCAACCCACCATCACTCACCTCATCGAAATCCAAGTTTTCAGGAACCCTTTGCTGCTAATCCCATGTAAAGCTTCGAACTTCAACCTTCCAAAGCTTCAAAACTTATTCTGTAAAGCTTCAAAAAATTTCAAATTCCAAATTCCCAATTCCCAGATCAACATATTTTAAAGCTACCAAACCTAGTTGGTTGGGCCATGTCTCACAATCCCTGCAAGCTGTTAGTGAAGCCAACAAAAAAGGATTGATTTCTCGCAGCTCGTGATGAGATAAAAAGACAGAATATGTTGAAAGAGAGATTGTTTTGTCATATTTTGGTGTTTGCATGTTTTGGTCAATTGTCAATTATGGTGTTGGGGTTTTGAAAGGACTTGGGGTTGAACAGTGATATCCTTTGAGGGAGCCCAGCATGACAATTGACCAGAGGAACCGAAATTTCCTAGAAATTGCAGTGAAATTTACAAGAATAAAAAGATGGGGGAGGCGAATTGGTATATTCACCAATCGAAAATTTGAAAATATCATGGGCAAATTGGTGCACCGCCAACATCCCATTCCTCACTGGGCCGTGATTTGATCTGGTTCTGTCTGTGATCGATCTATGGAAAGAGTTTAGGAGGAAGACGATCAAAGGCGGAGAAGGTAGAGGAAGAAGACGATAGGTAGGTGGGTAGGGGGAAAAAATATTGATAAAATAAAAATACTAAAATGTCTGATATAGCCCTACAGTTAGGGCAAATTAGTCTTTTTGTCATCATTTAGTGCCTCACATGCGTCACACGTGCTTGAACTAACGACACCGTGACGGAAAATGGACGGAGGTACGACGTTTTCGTTCAGGTATCATATTGATAACATTGGAATAAACCTAAGCTTTTTACTTTGCTTGATCACAACACGGTCAACCAAATCACTAGAATCCCAATACCTTTATTGGACTAGGATGATGAATTTGTTTGGGGTCCCTCTAATAATGGTAAGTTCTCAATTAAATCAGCAACCTGGTTGCAAACACAAAACACCAATGGTCATAGCCAAATGGATCTTATTAACAAACTGTGGAAATTAAATATCCCACCTAAAACTAAGATTTTTGGATGGCTTTTTCTTCGTGGCAGACTTAAGACTAGAGATAGATTATCAAGGTTTGGTATTATCTCTGATAACTCTTGCCCTCTTTGTAATAGTGATAATGAAACGGCTGATCACCTTTTTGGTTATTGTCCTTTTGCTACAAATGTCTGGAGACTTGCAGGAATTTCTACACCAATTGACTGGACTAATGGACACTTGCATGTTCTCAGAGAAATGTTCACCACTCGATCTTATGATCAACAGCTTTTTGCTAAAGTCATAGCTTTGGCTTGGCAAATTTGGAAAGCAAGAAATGACCTTATATTTAAGGGATTAACTACAGTGGTTAGAGCACCCACTACCTATGTACGAAGTCATGGGTTCGAGTCACCATGGGGGCAGGAGTGAAACCCTTTGATCCTCTTTTAAAAAAAAAAAAAAAAAAAAAAAAAAAAAAAAAAGGATTAACTACAGTGCCAAGTAGTGTAGTGGCTGCCTCCCTGGCTACCATTCATGCATCTACCACTCTGCAAGGCCCGACTCTGACCACTTTGAATCAGCCTCCAAACAACATTCGATGGCATCCTCCTAAGCAGAGTATGATCAAGATAAACTTTGACGGTTCTGTTAAAGCGAGAGCTGCTGCGTCAGGCTTCATTTTTAGAGATCATCTAGGGAATCCTCTTCTGGCCAATGCTTCGAGCTCGGGGCATGCTTCTGTGCCAATCGCGGAAGCAACGGCTCTACGGGACAGCCTTGCTGCTGCCAAGGATAAGGGGTTCCAGTTCCTTGAGGTGGAAGGAGACTCAAAACTCGTTATTGATGCTGTTAATGGAGTCTCTCATCCACCTTGGCGACTGAGAAAAATTATTTAGGACATCCGATCGCTTGCTACCTCTTTCTCCACTATTACCTTCAAACATGTGTTTCGAGAGGCAAACTTTGCTGCTGATGCTGTTACTACTCTTGGCCATCTTTATTCTGATCGTGTTTGGTGGGCGAATCGCTTCCCACATGCGCGCTAGGGCTATTTTATTTGATTCTGTAAACGGTGGAGGCCAACGTGGCCTTCGTATCTGACTTTATGTTGCGTATCAAAAAAAAATATATTGATAACATTGTAAGTTCAAGTATAATTTTAAAAGTCTCTTAAGTGTCTAGACACTGTTAAAGTAAAAAAACTCAAATATAAAAGTGTCAATTTATGCAAAATTAGCGTACTTGATCTTGGTAAGTCTTAGGGTTTAGCACACCGAGTTTTGTCACAGAAGCTTGTGACCCAAATGTGTTTGGGCCAATAAAAGGTTGTGTCCCTGAGCTCTGAGGCTTGTTAGTGCGGCGGGTCTTCATACCACAAATTGTTTGGGCCTCGAGTGCTAAGGCACTAGCCAAAAGCCCAAAGAAAAGCTCACAATTCAAGCAATCGATTGAAGTAGTCCCTTAGTTTTCTTGATCTAATTGTCCTTGTTCTTTTTTTCTTTTCCGTTTTTTTTTTTTTTTTTTTTTTCTTCTGGTTACATGATGATTCAAAAAAATTGCTTAAAATACTTTGCCATCTTACTTTTCCTTGTACCACACAGGAAAGTTTGCATAGTTAGTACGCTTAATATCCCTAGATCGCAGGCGTCACTACGCCGAGCTCTGTCACCGGAGCTTGTGACATCGACGTGTTAATGACCTCGATGTGTCAGAGCAGCGAGCATACAGTCCAAAGGCATTAAATTTTGTGCCCTTGATGCAAAAATTCTATAGTATTTCAAAATACGGAGTACTCTGAAACTGATTGTGTGGAATAAAAAGTGGCTTGCAATGGGACTGCTGCTTTAATCATGTGAGGTCTCCTGCTGGGGGTTGCAACTAATTTCTAACTATTCATGTGCAAAGTGGATTGCTGCAAAGCTGTGAATATGATTTCTTGGTGGTAGCGTGTAGGTAAAGCTAACTTCCAATATACAAGAACCAAATCATCCACCTCTGAACCAATGAATTAATTTTTCCATATCTAACTAGAAAAAATTCCAAAGATATACATGTCTTGCCCAGTTAACCAAGGCAATTAACCTGGAGTTGTCTCCCCATACGGCTAGGGTTCCAAGTGGCACAAAGTCAATACATTTGGATTTTAAGGAGGCGCAAACCAACCACTCAACTAGGCCAAGCTGCAAAGCATAAACGAGACTATTTCGAACAGGGAGGGCGATAAGGAGAGAAGAGCACAAGGGCTAATTACAATGGGCTACATTTTATCCTTTTTCTGCATATATAGATGACAGATGGGAGGAATATATATATAGAAAAAGAAAAAACATATATGAATCCAAGAAACATGAGCAGAACTCTACACAAGCAATCGGCAAGGCAAACGGCGAGCTAGAAGAGGAGACTACTGCGTCATTCATTCATTCCAGCTTTTACTTTCAGGACTATGCGTTTTCTGCTGGAAGCCCACACATAATCCCGATATTGTTGGGTTTTTTGGGCCTCCAACCAGTCCTTCCCCTCACAATCTCAGACCCGCCCTCAAGTCGAAGTAAGTGCTGGCACTCAACGTTGCCAGTACTTGCTAAATGCCCAATCTCAGCACCAGACACTGCAGTCAGGGACTGAAGCACACTGTCCCTTCCACACTCCCTCCTATACTCCAGAGTCATAGAAGAAAGCTCATGGCTCTCCAAGATTGGTAAGGGAGCACTCTGCAGCAACAACAAGTCCTTCAATTAGAGCGTTTAAAATTTGGGGCACAAAATAGATGGTTTTCAGAATCAGCAACCTACCTCAAGGATCCAGCCAATGTACTTCACATTGTTAACATGCTGGTTGATATCCAGATCACTCCACCTAGGCTGCAAATAAGAATATCGTTCGTGATGAGAAAGCGGCAAAAGGGATAGACCAAGAATTCTGAGCAAAGATGATCGACTTACAGTTAAACCAGTATGGACAAAGTCCGCAGTATTGTCGTCAAGTTTCTGCAGTTTCCTGCCATCCTCCTCCACAACAGGAGCAGAATTCATAAAGTAAGGCTCTATTTCACTCCGAACCTCATCGGGTATTTTGGATAACCTCCTAGTCAGTTTATTCATCATCACCCACACACTGCAAAAACATCATAACCCTAATCAATAAACATTTAAAATACCATTTAACTTTGCAACCATACTAGCTAACTGAATCGTCAAAAACTCTCTTGCATCTGCAACATGTGCCATAGAAAAACATTTCTTAAATTTATTTCGGCAAAGAAAAGAGGAGCCAATAAGTACCTGGAGGCTCTTGTTAAAATTTGTCCTGTTTTGCAATCATGGATAATCCAATCACGCCGCATACCATTCTTCCCGGAGGCACTAACCCAAGTGTCAACTTGAACAACATCACCCCTGTAACATAGATTTTACTAAAGTCCATCAGGATAAGTGTCTGATGAAACTAATAAGTAACAATCTCTTATTGTTTATACAAAGGTCATCGACTAGAATACATGCTACACAATTTGTCTACAGTGGTTAATCTAGTTGGCTGCAGAAATTGTAAGTTAGTTATGGTCCAAAAGTAGTTTAAACCTGAACAGTTATTCTTCAACTCAATAGAGCCAGAATGCAAATGCATATAAATCATGGAAAGCAACCAATAAAGCTCATGAGACATAAAGCTCTGTGCTCGTCTATGTTGTAAGTACCGAATTCAAATATTACAATTTAAAGTGTCCCCCAGCTCCTCAAAGAATTAGCTCAGATTTCCAATGATGCCTCAGACGTGTTTCCAATTCCCCAAACTTTAATATAAACTCGGATAACAAATATCCACAGCATGACCAAAAGCCACTAAAAACACCATTTATTCCAAAACATTGCATAATTTCCAAAGCCAGGCCAAAAATAAATAGTGACCATACAAAATATAAACTGTAACTTTACTGGTAGAAGTGCAAGATACATGCATGAAATTTTTACTTACCAAGTAGGATAGCGGTCTACCTTAACCTGCATTTTGGTTACCACCCATATAAGGTTCCTTATGGACATCTCTGGAGTTGAACCAAATCCGTCCCCTAAGAGGCCAGCAGTCTTAACATGATTAAGCGCTGTTTCCTGCAGACAGAAGAGAAAGTAATGAATGATAAAGCTCGTAAAGGAAGAGGACGGTTCAATAACATGAAAACTGAAGAGTGTGTTCTGACCACAACTTTATCAAACAAATACATCTTCAAATACTGTTGAAAAGAAATTGAATGTTTCAAGTACCTGTAAATGATTCATTAACGTCTCTATTGAAGCCGTTCGATCAGCACCTATTTCATACGATCTAATGGAGAAGTTCTGGCGGAATACAAGGCCATCCTGAACAATTCTTCCCAAACCAAAAGGGTCAATTAGCATATCAGGTCGCTTGGGTTTCCAATCAAGCATCATCCATTGCTTTTCTGCTGCCAAGAAGATTGTGGTTATAGCAGCAAGAAGCATACTCCAATCAGGTAATTGGTTAATGAAAGTCCGTGCAGGAGGGGACTGAGCAAGTCCGTGCATGTCATCCCCATTCTTTCCACTTTCGACAGTGGCCAAACCAACGCTAGTGCCATTTATTTTTGGAGGTGCTTGAGCATTGGCCTTTACCTGCAAACCAGCCGCAGCAGATTTTGATTTGAGTCCTAACTTGGCATTCCCATTTCCAAGCTTGGAATTCTTAGCACCAGAGTCGGGAGAAGGAACCGGAAAGAACGATGAAGTAGCAGCAGTGGCGACCATGATGACAATTTAATCAGAGTCACGAATCAGGACACTGTAAAAGAAAAAATCCCACCTGGTCAGTATAGTTTAAAAAGTAGAGGATGCAAAGTTAATTAAATCTGCAGAAAACGCCAACCAAATCACCAACAAGCAAGTCTAAGTTGTCTAACAATTTACAGCAAAACCACCCTCAACATAATCCAACAAAAAACTGACAATATCTTCCACCTTACAAATTTACACAGGCAATTCTATTTCGAAAGCCATTGAAAAGACCAAAGAATATTTTGTTCTGCAGTAGCACATATTTTTTTTTTGTTTGTTTGGGAAGAAGAAACTTGTCAGGAGATTACAGCCCATACAGAAACTTCAAAAATATTACACCTATATATTCAACATTCAATAGAATTTCTCCAACAATCGCATACATGAGCGTCCAAAAAGAACAAAATAGTCTGAAACTGGCTTCAAATTTCGGCACATAAATTCCAGCTTCAATCATTGTTTACTACCCAAAACGAACCCCAAAAGGTAAAGTAGTTGCGAAGCCCAAAATCATCGGAGAAAAAAGAATGGCTAAAGCGAACAAAATTTTATAGTCACACCATCATTACTCTCTCTCTCTCTCTCTATCAAAAGGCCCGAAAATCACATACGCAGAGAAAATCAAAGCAGATCTGAGCTAAGCTCTCACACACATACCAAATGAGAAGAAACCACACAAATTTCATTTCCACGGAACCAAAAATCCAAAATTCCTCAAATGTTACAAACACCACAGCTTTTCGCTGCGTCTAATTGACTAGAGAATGCAGAAGCAAATCACAGTGAATTCAAATTCAAATTTTTGAAATTTTAAAAAAATAATCATAAACAGATCTCCGGTTTTTTTCAAAGCCGAAACACCGGAGCAACGCATTCTCTCATTTCATTCAATATACCTCACACTTTCTCACCAAAAACCACACACCGGCGCAGATCAGGACATGAAAGACTGAAAAAAAAAAACGCGTACATCGTC
This sequence comes from Rosa chinensis, assembly GCF_002994745.2. Classification (NCBI taxonomy): domain Eukaryota; kingdom Viridiplantae; phylum Streptophyta; class Magnoliopsida; order Rosales; family Rosaceae; genus Rosa; species Rosa chinensis. Next base: position 3,885,262 of record NC_037089.1, read on the forward strand.
GTCGTCGGCGCTTACCTCTTTTAACAAAAGCTCCAACGGATACGAGAGTTGTGGAAGGGGGCTATTGCGTCATTCCGGATCGGCAAACCGGTGCTTCTGTCTCTGCTTCTGGTAGTTTCTAGGGTTCGCGATCAAAGTTTTCCTTTGAGCTTCTTTTTTTTTTTTTTTTTTGAAAAGGAACCAAAAATTGAGAAAGAGAGAGAGAGGCAGAAGAAGGGGATTTACTGATTTAGGGCCAGCGGTATTGTGGGTGGTGGGGAATTGGCGTCCAGCGACTTAATATATACTATCCACCTGTGGCCTCCTCAATCCCGCCTCATGTTCAACTTCCAAAGCCGCGTATTTACGCTTCTGCCCCTCCTCCTTTCTCTATTTTCACCCATTAATTTGCCAACCATTGTTGTTGAGGGACCGACATTTTAACTCTAAAAGTTTGTTAGAAAATAATACTTTTGTTCGGAATTTTTTTATTTTTTTTATACAAATACTTATTTTTAGGAAAATAATTCATAAGCATCATTAATCTTATACTTCAATTATTATAGTTTGGAGTTTTCATGTAACAACAAAGCAAGTTGCAAATGTTTTTTTTTATATTAGAATTAGTAATAACTAATTATTTACAAGAGAGTTTGTTTTTCGCTGAATATGATCGTATTATAGTCAATCTTAATTATTATTTTTTTCTACATTTTTTTATTATTTGTCTAGTCTCACTCATGTGGTGATCTAGTAATTGGTCATATCGGTCGTTGAGTAGGGTATTGTTGATATTCCTATAAACAAGAAATCTCGCAAGTAAATGATTGTGATTTGGTTCGATTGTCTTATAAGTGACAAGACAAGACATTGCTGCTTAAATTTTTATAAAATTATATTTAGCCATCCAATGTATATACATGACTAGAACTCTACATGTCGTCATGTCCTTTTCTATTGTTAAAAACAAAACACAAAGTAAACTTGTTGTCCCCATCAATCTTGTAGCTTGCAAAACTTAACGAGAAAATTGTAAGCATCCCATAAGAACCCTAAAAATGAATATAAAAGCTATTACAATGTGATTCGATTTAGCTGGTTAAACTGCTTCAATTTAGTATCATACTATATACTGCTCCAAAATACATGAATTTTGAAAATAATTTGGGTATTTCATCAGATGAGTATTGTATGTGTGTTGATCTCTACCCACATACAATCCATATATCAGACATTGTATATAATTTGGTTAGATTGTCTTAAGCCTCGCAAGTTAACGATTGTAATTTGGTTAGATTGTTTTATACCACAGGACAAGACATCACTACTTAAATTTTTATAAAATTATATTTAGTCATCCCATATATATACATGACTAGAACTCTACATGTCGTCATGTCCTTTTCTATTGTTAAAAACAAAACACAAAGTAAACTTGTTGTCCCTCTCAATCTTGTAGCCTGCAAAAGTTAACAAGAAAATTGTAACCATCCTATAAGAACCCTAAAAAAATACCAAAAAATATGCATAGAATTGTTTCAAACACAACAAATGGTTGACCTACGTATTAGCTCGATGGGTGGCAAAGTATTTGAATTTGAAATTGATCTCCAGAAATGATGGGGAAAGTAGCTCAACCATATCTGCACTTCGTATTTGAATTACCAGCTCAAAAAAGCTTCCACACACTTATGCATATGAACACGATAATTCCTGTAATAATAATGGGGTTTTGCACTTTTGATCTGTTCTTTTCGATAGCCATCAAATAATTAAAACTAATTTGGTCTTTGAAAAGACCATTCAATTCTCCGATCTGCCATCCCCTCACCCAACTCTTATTATATGTCATCACAATATCCACGAAACCTTTTGATTTATAAACACATTTAGATGACTCTAATTGGTACTTTAATTTGAGGTTGTTAATTTTTTGTTGCTGTTCGGTGACGAGGAAAGGTCTGCTTTGATGAGCGCAGTATGAACCTGGTTTTGGCTCTTCAATTTTGACTCTTCAATCTTTGTTGGCTTAGAGCTTCCATGGATCGAGCATCTTCTTGTTTATAGTCTTCACGAGTCAATTTCAGCTTTGATTCCCAACGACCCTGCACTCCTAATTATGCACACATTCAATTTATGATTGATAATGATAGCTCGCTTTTAATTAAACTTAGATTTAACAGTGCCTTCGTTGAAATTAGTTTGTATTGTGTCTTAAATATATAAGGGAAAATGTCTCAGATTTTTTAAGTTTTAATATTAACCATCCATGTTTTCAAATATAAATTATATTATCATGTGATGTTCTTGTTCCAATTATGAATTTTTTCATAATAACTGGCCTTGCTTCGAATACCAATATATTTCATTTACACCATTCAACCTTCATATAAGATGTTCAACTGATGAAAAAGACCCGCGAAACTAGAGACTTGTGTGATTATGATAACGAGGTAATTCTTAACATAGAACTAGCTAGACAAGTAACTTAAGATACGTGTTGTGAACGTGCTTCTATTGTTGGTATATTCATGTAGCTAATTAGGAAACTCAGAAAATTAGTAGGCAAACTAATAGTTTCAAATTTCTTTATGTCCAGCATTGTTACGTCTCCTTGTGAAGCTTCGCTAGCGAAACCCCCATATTCGAGACGTTTCTTTGACGTGGATGAACGACGTGAAGCTAGCTAAGCAGCAAGAGTGGCAAATTCGTTATTTCGAGTGCGCGGAAGGGCAGCACGGGAATATCACAAAACAGTTTGAATAGCCGTTAACTAATAACCAGGCCCTTTAAATATGTGGGTCCCCGAAACGCTCACTTTCTCCACAACGAGGCAACCATCAATTTAGGAGGGATACAACCTGGAAATATAACAATTAAATATTTATACTTTTTTCAGTTTTTCCAAATTAATTATATTTTTTGGTATTTGATATTGACCGAAAATTAGAATGATTGAGAAATGGGGTTAACATAATAATGTTGGTGTTTGTATGAAATTATTTTTAATATATGGTTTTCATTAGCGTTACAAGGAGAATGATTGAGATTGTGTCCATCCAAAGAGCCATGTGAGATTGGATAAGGTGGGGTTGCCAAATAATTAGTACTAATTACTATAATAATTCCAGACCGATTAATAAAATTAGCGAATGTAATGTATTTTTGATATGAAGTGTGATGAAGTCTAATAAGATTAAATGTTTAAAGACGATGATTAATATGTGATTTATTACACAAATACTTGATTAATGAAGTTTTTGATGAGTTGATCGAGTATATTATACGATCTTTTCATTATTGTGATTGAATGAGTTTAGTAATAAGAAAATAAATTCTTGAATTATTAGGGTAATTGTGTGGTATCGGATTGGACCGTTCGATGATCAAATCATGAAGATATATATTCAAAATAAGCAATGGCCTATATCTCTTATGTTAATATTATTGTACAATAATCTAGGGTATAGTGTAATTTAGGGTTGTAAAGTTGGAGTCGTTAAGTCATAATGGGTTCGTGACTACTCTTGAAAATTAACTAAAACCTAATCAAACACACTAGGTTTGTAGAACAACACTTAGGCACAAAATTAAAGGCCAGGGGTTAGCTAAATCTGCAACATATTTTATAGTTAGTAGGGTGGCAATAGCCGCATTCTCATATAAATAAAGCCAAAAATTTCCTCATATCTTCCTGTCCTAGCCTGTCATACCCACTATCTGGTTTTAATTTCTGTCCAACTTAGTCATTAATTAAGAAAATGACTCTAAATATCAAATCTTTCCTTAAATTTTAGTAGCATTGTTCACTCAAAATTAATTTGAAGGTGCAACCCACCTGGTTTTTCATTTACGATCTCGTCCCTAACAACACTTGACATGAAACTTAGAAATAACGTGCTAGTCAAATATGAGAAAGTTTCCATGAGTCGTATTTTTTTTAATTTATTTTTTAAATATAGAAAATGATCCATGTCGGGCTTAATCTTATTTAAAATTCATATTGAGCCTGAATCATTATAAGTCAATTAACTTGTTTAACTACGGATAGTCAGAGACTCAATCTCATTCGATTTTATTTTTATTTTTATTTTTATTTTTTATAACTTTTATGAAAAAAGTGGATCAAAGGAACTAGTTTTGTTATTGCTCGTTAAAAGAAAGTTAATTGACATAAAGTTTAATTAAACCGTGCCCCTACACTAGGAATTGGATCAACATTCTTCCTTTGTCATGTAAAACAGTAAAAGCATTCGAATCCAGCTAGCTAGCTAATTAAGCTGAAAGACAAACTAGCTCACAGATATATATAATTGATCAAAGACTCAAAGTGCTAAAATTCATGCATGAGAACGAGGCTCTGATCGACCAAAGTTGCGTCTTATTCATTGGTAGCTAGCTACATGCTTCTATGGGTGCTGCTGATTTTTTATTTATTTATTTATTTTATAAATCCTTAACCCACCTCACATTTACATATGTCAGTGAGAATCGAACCCATGACATTTACAATTTTAAAATTATAACTTACAAATAGGTCACAGCTCACGGGCAGGTTTCTCATACGAACGATATTCAGATATCATGAAATAGCAGTACTTGAATTCATCAAAATGTACATCTTTACGTTTTGATAAAGTAATCTCGACATCACTGCGTAAGTTCTTTTGTTCATAAATAATGTATAAATAAATAAATAAATAATTCAGGAATGAATAGAGCGTGGATATATATGAACACTTGTTCCTGGTGTACTTGGTTATTCTCAATTACACTTCAATTTTGTTCTATTGGAAATTCCCCTATGTTCTATCTCATCGTTTAAATTTGACTATTTGTATATGGAGAAATTCTTAAGTAGCAATTTGCTTTGACGTAGCTAACTAACTACTTAATTAATGAACAAAGTTCCGTTTTCCTTACGGTTTGGATATAGGGGGACCGTAATTTTATGGCTTTAATTAGTTATGAAAAAGCCGCATAAATTAAGTTCAAAGTTATTCTCCTCCCTACATAAAACTCCAACAAGAAAAGAGGGTTTTAAATTGTGCATGGCTTTTCCTCTGGACTGATGCTGTGTCTTTATGAAAATGGTGAATATAATGTAACAGCAGTAATCACAGCACATCACATTTCATAATTGCAGAAGAAAAGAAGAGAAAGAAGAACGAAATAAAAAAACCCTAAAAGAGAAGAATGAAAAAGACTTGTCATGGGCTCAAGGTCACATGAAGATTCTAGGAATCTAGTGCTAGACAAGGATGTTTCCTGTTTACTACATAATTAGATTAACTAATTATATCTATATTATACGGCAATACATAGCGAGCACGTAGTATAAGTGATGCTGTGATAACATCCTAGAAAATACTCGATAAACAAAATTCGATTCTACGGAATATTTTCTAATGCGAGATTTAACAAAGAAAATTTTATTAATCGAGTTTTGTTTGTCAAATCTCACATTTCAGAATCTTATTTGTTGAATTCCGTAATTATAACAAAAACACTCTTTTTAATGTGTTTTTTGGATCGGGATTCTCATCTATCCGAATATATCAATCTAGCTACTAGCTAGGCTGCTTTGGCTTTGGGTCGATTCTTTTAGCAATGTATTGCATGTATATTTGGATAACCATAATAACCGACGCGTGTATTATGTACTGACTCAATAATGTCCAGCACCGACTAATTATGAATTTATAGCTGCGAGTATATATCAATCACGAATCAATCAATTGATCACTATACACGCCATGAAGCCCCGGGTACATTTCAGATCAATAATATTGCTCATCAACTATGTTACAGCTTGCTTGTGAATGTTCTCTCATGTCATGCACGTGGGTGCGATTCGATAACTTTGTGTGTTAATTAGAACTATATGTATGACATAATCTAGTGATCTTAGTTGTGTTTATTTGTCAAGTACGTCATGTAACGATGTAAGAAGCTCCTCGCAATTATTAATTGCTCAAATTTAAAATATTTAATCTTTTTAGAGCATTTTCAAATACGATAGTTATCTTCAAAGTTAAAAATAGTTAAAATTGAAATATAACTAGTTATTTTTTAGGGAGAATTCCACAAATGGTCACTCAACTATGACTCATTCGACACTTTGGTCACTCAAGTTTCAAATATATCACTTTGGTCACTCAAGTATTACACTGTCATTCACATAAGTCACCCAAGGGGCATTTTTTTTCACAACAAGTGACTTTTGTGAATGACAGTGTAATACTTGAGTGACCAAAGTGATATATTTGAAACTTGAGTGACCAAAGTGTCGAATGAGTCATAGTTGAGTAACCAAAGTAACTATTCTCCCTATTTTTTGAGTTCTGCTCCGGCAGAATACTTAAATTTCAAGTTAAATTTAAGTTTTAGTTAAAATCTCTCTCCTCTCTAGCTAAATACAGCTAGATTTTTTAGCTAAAGTTAAATTTAACTTTTATTTAGCTAATCTATTCGAAATCAAATTTAGTCTAAAATTAGTTAAATTTCAAATTTTTTTTTAAATAAGTATCATGTTGGAGATGCCAACTTATATAGATAAAACAATTTGCCGAAGGATAACAAAAGTGCTCGTATAAGAAAGTAATTTCTGTTTTAATTGATGTTTTCATAATTACGGCAACATTTCGTCATAAAGATATTTGAATGACAAACGATTCAAAATTTTGAATTATATGATGTCATCTAGTTGACATAGACCACCCTATTTATGGAAGTTTCCGGAGCCTGTTTTAATTAAGAGGAACAAGGCAGCAGGCTCCACAAATAAATTGATTTTACGAAAACATACTACATCACACTAAATCTTACCATTTGTCAGAGGTTCAATTTTCTTTCTAACTGCCTATCTCTTCTTCCTGAAACCCTAGCCGATTTTTGGCTTTCAAACTTCGCTTGTTTGGTGATGGCCGGCGTCAGTGTTGACCTAGTCGTGCTGCTGTCATTTGTTATTGCCGGACGGGTAGTTTTTTAAGGCTTGGGTCTTGGGATGGCTTGATTCGATGGTTGAATGATGTAGTTTTGTTCTGGTTGAGACAGTGTTGTGGCTGGCTCGTGAAAACCGACGACTTAAACTGGGTGGTTCCAGGCGGCAGCGGGAACGAAAACTTCATTGATGGCGTCAGGTAGCAGCGTGGATGCAGTGAATACTAACCCGGTTTTGGTTTTTGGGTCTGGATGCTCTTTTAGAGTTTCAGTGTTTTGTTTTGTTCTCTAGGCGGTAGAGGCTGCGCTGCAAGTCATGTGGTGGCGATGTGAGACGGGTTGCACAGCTGTGGAGATTGGAATGAAGCTGGACCTCGATGTTGGGTCTAGGGTTTGGTTATCATTTGGGCCTTGGGCCTCTAGTTTAGTTTTTTTTTCTTCTTCTTCTAATAATTCCCTATTTATCTAGAGAGCTATGCTCGTTAATGAGAGCTAATGAGTGTACTACTTGGTCTATTTGCTATGTCTTAGAGTTATCATAGTTTTTTTTTTTTTGAAGTGAGCAATGATGCTTAATGTGTGGTCTACTACTACTACTATCATGGTACTATCACAACTTTTTATATGTCTATAAATAGTAATTGAAAAGTATGTAATAATTATTCTGACTCGATATTCATATATGGTCTATGACCTCATTAAAAAAAAAAAAATCTTACCATTTATCCTTTCTTTCTATTATAATTGATGAAAGACATAATCGATGGTGCACGGTGCACGTTCGGGCATGATTGCATATAAATTGGCCCAGCAAAAGAGAGAAAAATTTAATGAATAAAAGGAGAAATATGGGGGAGTTTAATTGTGGTTGCAATATTAATTTATGGTGCCAAAAACAGTTGAGAGTTTCACAATAAATGGAGAAGATGATGATCATGTGGTACATAGCCAAGAGAGATGTCAAACCTGGACAACTATACAGCAGCTACATATATAATGGAAATATAATACATGAATTAAGGGAGTCAATTCAATTTTGAAGAGAGAAAAGGAATTCCAAACGTGTTGGAAGATGGGATGTTGATGGTTCCCGTGCTTAAAGGGTTAATTAATGTGGTTAGGTTAGAGTTGTTGAACCAGCAGTACGCTAGAGTACCTATGTGGTATAGGGTACATATACACAACAGGTAATAATGTGGTACACATAACATCCACCGTGAAGCTACGTATACCCAAATGTCATTAGCTGGCTAGGGGGCTTAAGTGTACGTACCTTGTTGATACATATATTACACATTTCTTGATCAATTAATTAGATTTCTCTTAAAAAATTATCTCTGCGAATATATACAACTTTTTAAATCATATAAATTTTAAATTATATAAATAAATTGTGCCTAAACATCATTACTTGCGTCTTGTGTGTGATGCATCAATCTTCGTATGTATCTGTTGAAGATGAAATCATACATGCCACATACAAAACCATACATATTCCACCACAGAGATTTCATATCACCTGCATTATAGGGGAAGAACTATGTGTCGGCCACACTAAATAGACAGGCAAAAAATCATAAATTCAAGGGACAAACCTAATATTTTGTTTTTCTTTAAAAATGGAAAAAGGAACCGGCCCTTCTTCAAAAAAAAAAAAAAAAAAGGAAAAGGAGACACAAATGAAGAAGGTCGGGCAAAATTAAAATTCCACGTTCTACAGTTTGGTTTATAACTTATGATTATGACACAGATGGAACACAACTTAATTGGTAAGACAGGCCCGCAAATTCAATGATGTAAAAAATCGTTACAATTAGTGGATGGTATTGGAACCAGTAGCACATGATCGAACCCGAAGCATATATATCAGTATGCTGTGAAACAATCGCTAGCTGGATGTTGATTTCGATCGGTTATGAATTGATGGTGACATGAATTGAATACAACAATTAAGGAAAGGCTTCGAGCTTAGATGAAAGTGATGGAGGTGTTTGTTTATACAGTAAGCTAGCAACAATGGCCATGATTTAGCATGTGAGCTAACCTAAATGTCTCGGCGTCTCTAGCTCTTTAATTAGGGCGTGTTTGCTTGTGATGCAAGAAATGCTCATTACTAGCTATTTACTTCCTTTTATAATGATACCAGGACGTTATAGAAGTCAATCAATCTTATTGCTATAGCAAGTTCTAGATCGAACTTGACATGTATAGGATTTTGCTGTCAATTTTATTGTTGCTACCAATTCGTTATTATATATGATCTTTGTGAAAAACAAGCTGCTACAAACCAGCTGATCAACCACAATGTGGAAAACAAGCAAATCATTGATAATGGAGTAGCTAGCTATTACTATCTGTAGGGATCGAAGCAAGCCTCAAATGAACATCCATGCCACAGAGACCAACATCATGAGCGAAATTCCCACATCAGCGGGTATGTTCAATCTTGCTCCATTGTTAGCTGTGCTACTGGTTGGAGTTGTTTTTGAGTCTGACTTTGAATCGGAGGGTGATGCAGTTGAAGCAGATAATGAACTAGAAGCGGAGGATGGAGTCGTAGTGGCTGGAGAGTCAGTTGTGGGGGATGTAGTTGCAGAGCTTGGATCGGCTTCATTGAAAATCTTTGCATCGATCTGGGGAATTTGGTAGGAGGTTCAGTATACCTGCAAGTTATAAACACCAATTAAACAACAATAATCCTTACTAGCTAGAAGAGTAATTATATGCAACTTTTCCCTAGCAAGGCTAAGTCACTTGTTGAAAATGTATGATTGAGAGGCAATTTTAAGGTGTGTCAATGCAGGTAATCACTCTGGCCACCCATCGAAATTAATATGCAGTTCCTTCTTATTGCTTTGCTATGTTTCCTAATGTTGGTGGAGAAGATGCTAGTGAGATGTTTTAAGAGGCTAAGGAGTGACAACTAGAAAACAAAGGAAGTTGGCTTGTGAATTGTACCTCGTCGAGAAAACAATAGGCCTTAATTTGGTATAACATATCTAACGACTATGACATATTTACTTACCCCAAATGAGTGTGTGTGTGTATATTTTTATATTTACTTAGTATATATGAAAAGCAAGAAAACTATTCCGGTTTATGAGTTTCTGTGCGTTTGGTAAGATAAAAAAAATTCGAATCTAATAGTCCTCACCTAAAATTAAGAAATTTTTTTTCAAAAATTAGATTTTGGAAGGAAGTGTGCGCTCTTATCCTAATTTCATTATTGGGAAGTTGTCTATAATTCATCAATTTCTCAAATTAAGTTAGCATACCATTGCCCTTGGGTGGTGTAGAGGGTGTTCGACTGCTCTTCTTATAGGTCTATGTGACAAAATAAGCACGACTGCTATACATTTGTATAAAAGAGTAAGGTAAAACTGGAGACATTACTAGGGCAATCGGAGACTTTGCCATCAATGTTGAAAGCAGAGGGCATTTTTAGAGCCAGAGTGGTATTGACAGGAAGCCCCATTGAAGGGTCGGTACGTATACTCTCCTTGATGAGAACACACAAACACTTGGGCTTGGTAGCCTTCACTTTCTTTATGTCCTCGGAGCACACTGCCGTTGGTTTCTTCGCACTGCCGCTCACAAAAGTAAGGCAAGAAGCAAGGTTAGTGAGCTCTTCCGCACACTCTTTCTTAGGAGTGTGCAAAACATGGTACAAACTGACTAAAATGGCTAAAATCAACCAATAAATATGGTTTGGTTAAGGTTTTTTAACTTTAAAAATTTGAAAATCGGTTCAATATTGAACCAACCCATTTATGAACCGGGTTGGTTTGGTTTCTCTTGTGCTTAAACTGCGGAACCTGAACCGACCGATATATTAAGAGAATCTTTTATTTTTATTTTTATATATACACATAATAAATATATATTCATTTGTCCGGTTTGTTCTAAGTAAGTTCTAAATCTCCAGTTATAACTTTATTCTCAAATGATATACTACCATATTGAATTTAAGGCCCAAAGTCTCAAAACCTTAGTATATAATCGCTACAATTTTTTTGATCCTCTCACATCACATCTCTGATCTCTCATTCTTTGACCTTTAATACTATCATATTAAGCTAGTACTGATGGCCAAGTGAATCACTTTGAATCTAGTTAACATTTTAGTTTTTGACTATATGTTTTGGATTTTAATTATTGAATTTTAAATTTAGATAATTTACCATAATTTCAATTATTGAGATTGAATTTTTACTAAATTTTTTTTTTTTCATAAATAGCATGTTAATAAAGATCATAGCTTAACCCTAGAACGCGCCTCACGAGCTGCAACAAAAGAACCTTACTTTTTCTTTACTCCCCTTGTCCGGCTGCGCCTTAGTGCTGGCTCCGGTCTCTGGCCGAGCCGGCAATTGATGGATGTGGTCGGACGGGATAGTTGTTTTGTGAGTGTGTTAAATGTATTTGTATATCGGAAACTGGATTTGGGGAGGGATTTAATGGTGTTGGGTCCCTGCCGGATCGTAGTGACGTTTTACAGTGGTCGGAGGACGTGGCGGACTCGGTGGATAGAGGGATCAGATTGCTAGGTCGATGGATTGGTGAGAGAAAGAGGAGTGGAGGCTGATTTTCGCCGGATCGGAGTGTGGATCCGTGGAGGTGGGCTGGGAGTCACAGTACATGTTCAGATCGGTGGATCTGGATGTTTATTTGGTGGTGGGTTGGAGGAAGTAGATCGTGCGATAGGAGCATTTTAATGCGATATTTTAATAGTTATTTCCTCATATTTTACTTAGTTATTTCCTTAAATAAATAAATTTTAATTTAGTTTTTATTTTCTAGGTACATTAGAATAAATGAAGAGCAATGAGAAAAAATGAGGAGTCCTGATGACAATAGGATACCTGGGTGGACTAGGAGAGCCCAAGAACAAGGTCAAGATGTCCTCTATAAAGGTGATATGGATTGGAAGTCATTTTTGGCAAGAAAAGATGGTTAAAAATCAGATTTTGGGTCCGTATTAGATGCAAACTGATTTTGGCCGAATTTCAAGAATATATTTTGGCATGAAAAATGGATGGAAATTATGGAGTTAATGTCAAAAATCAAGAGAGGATCAAGGATAATGATGTCATGGAGAGATTTAAGGGAGAAAATGTCCAAAACAAGTCCAGATTCATTCATATTTTCACTCAAGATTATTTTGACCGAAAATTAAGAGAAAAATCAGATAAAATCTTGGGAAATCAGCAATAATATATTTGGAAAGATTATGGAATTATTTTGGAGCTTTTTGATTGGTTGAGTGACATGGCAGAGCTGACGTGGCATTAATTCATTGGTTGGAGCTGTGTGGTGCAACCAAAAAATTCCGTAGAAATTAAATTCATGAAGCATTGCCTTCCCCTATATATACCCTCCTCTCTAGACGTTTTACAGACACCAACATACCACAACACACCACAAGACCACAACACAACACACCTCTCTCCATTAGAAAATAAACATCAGAAAAATTCTCTCCATTCTCTAGTCTTCAGAAGCTCTGCGTCTCAACCAAGGAGGAGAAGAAGTCATGCAATATATCAAGATCCTATCCGCCATCCACCCTTGTGTCATCCCTAGAAGATTGCTTGCTTTCAAGGATATTCGAGTTCTTCGTCTCAAGGCTTGTCATTCATCTTTCACGGTGTATTTCATACTTTCTTTTGTTTTCCTTTGTTTGATTTCGTAGAGTTATGAATTCTAGTTAACATGACGTTAAGGGAAAAGTTTTAAGCCCGTTTATATGTTTTGAAATAAAGTTACGATTTCTTTATGTTGATTGATATGTTGCTTATGTGAGATTGCTTGATTGATTTTGTTTTACAGAAAACTTTTGCATGTTTGTGTTCTTTGGTGGCCAACTTAGGATATATGCATGTAATTGGAGCTAGATTTAAGTAGTAAAGGCTTTGGACAAAAGTCGAAATCAATTAAGGAGGATTGCAAATAGGTGAACTTATTCATAACTAGGTTGTGCACTTTGGTTGACATCCTTTTTTTGTTCTTAATGCGTTGAATGTGTTCTTGATTAGTTAGCTTTCTAGACTATGATTGCATGTTCAATAGGATTGATTTAAGTGCTTTCGCTTAGATTAATTATTCAAGGAAAGTAAAAAATGGGAAATCGTTTGCTTTCTAATGTTTCACATGGTCAACTTCTTTCTCATGACATAGAAGATCAACTATAGGAATTGTGATTGTATTTCATTCATATGGATGTGGTTTTGATCTTTGTTCCTTGCATTCCACCCTTGTATAAATGTTTTTATGTTTTCTTTATTTTATTTATTTTAACTTTTGATTTTATAATTCTTAAACCCCCCCTTTTTATTTCGTTATTTGTATATATTCTTTTTGTAAATATTATACTTTGTATTTATTTTAATTCTTTATTTGTTTTACAATAACAGGTGTACCCTCAATCCCCTGTTAGAACGATCCCTATTTACCATATACTAACGATGACATTTTCAGGGTTAAATTGCGGGCTTACTTTTAGCGCTATCATCGTGCTGGCCGGATTGTCAGATTAGACTTTCGATCTGGTTTCTGGCCACACGTGCTTGGGGTTGGGATGGGATTTGGGATCTTTTGCACAGGGTGGTGTGGGTCCGAAGTCGGGCCTCGTGAGACGGTGGCGGTGGCGTGGTGCAGTTGCTAACGTGAGCCGAGAGGGTTTGGTGTGGCGGCCAGCAGCGTGGAAAGGGGGTTGGGCCGGGTTATGTGTGTTGAGCCCTTGTTGGTGGGCAGTTATTACTAGTTTTTAGAGCTTGGTCTTTTGTTTTTGTTTTTCGGTAATAAGTTTTAGTTGTTGGGTCGGTGCACTGCAACTTTTTGGCATAGACAATCTTCTCTTCAGCGGTCTAGAGGGTCGTTCCTATTTTGGAGTTGGGTCAGCAGAGGTGGCGAAAATGTCTGGCTGTGGCATACCAGCATAGACAATCATCATTGGCCTTCTAGTGGGTCGTTCCTTTCTGATTTCGGGTCGGAGATGATGGCGATTTGGAGCATTTGTGGATTTCTGGTGTTGACATTCAGGTGGCAATGGAGTTGGGTTTTGTTTAGTCTCAGGTCTGATGGTCCAACATTTCAATTTGGTCGGATTCGAAGTCACAATGAGTGTAGAATTGGTTGATCAAAGGCAGGTCAGGAGGACTCTGGGTGGCGAGTTAGTGTTGACAAAGTTGTGAGTTAGGCATTCACTGCTCCTACGCATGTTGTCTCTGCCTTTTAGTTGATGTGCAAGTTTTGAGTCTGTAGTTGAGTCGGGGTTTTTTTTTACTTCATCAGTCAATCATTATGGAGTTCTAGTATGAAGTCCAGTGACCATTTCTGTGTAAGAGATGTTGCCCAAACTCATTGTAACCAGTTCATTATTATGAAATTTCTTCTTGATAAAAAAAAAAATAGCATGTTAATATTATATAGGATTGAATTTTTACTATGAATTTTTCATAAATACCATGTTAATATTATGTAGGTGAAAACCGCCTAACCGACTGAACCAAACCATCTTTAATTGGATTGGATTGTCGGATTAAGTTTTTTTTTTTTTTAATGACCGGTTCTCCAAAATGTTTAAACTGCTCACTTTGGCATAGAGACGGTCTGGAATCAAAACCAATCCAACCCAATCCATGTGCAGCCCAACTCTTTCTCATCATCCTCTATTGTTGCACTTGTTGCTATGGCCAATGAAGCTACCACAATACAAAACACTACTAGTTTCTTGCTTCTCATTTTCTTTCCTCTCGTAATGCAATTTATGAATTTATGGAACCATGTCTTATACTCTCTCTTTTATCATAGTTGAGCCTAACATTCTATACAAGGGTAATGGGCGACATAAATGGCTGAATGTTGATGATAGGATCAACGGGATTGCCTTGAGAAGTGGGATTCCCGATTTCAAATGAGCAAGAGATGAAACTCGCCATTCCAAATAACATGATACTTTTGAGAGTATATATAGATCCCACATGGAAAAATAGGGACCTTGTTTTTGTGTTTATAAGAATTTAGGCCACTCTATCTATTGCCAATTGGTTTTGGATGTGAACTTCATATTACTTTATCTAGAGAGTATAGATCTCACATGGGAAATTGGGGACCTTGCGTTGCCTGTGAGTTTATAAATGGATGAATATTTCCCTATTTATCTAGATAGATTCAAGGGTGAGAGTTTGATTTGCAGTTCAAATTAAAGAGTACGTTAATCAATTTAGTTTCCATTACCATCAATCAAGTTTCCGTTACATGATTTTTGATTCTGTAATCATACTCAATAAGTTCATTACAATTATCCATAGAGTTATACGTTTCGAATTCTTCAAAATTCAAACAAATTAAGTACGAATTCTGGCTTAATGTACGGTAGATTAGATATCTCTGCTATTATTAACCTTTATTTTGGCTTAATGTATGGCTTAAAGTTTCTTCATTGCGCCAGTCCTTTAATTTCTCTCTTTGAGATCGAAAATCTAAGAATCCCTATAACTAACCGGTAACTTGTATCTACAGCCCATGCAGCAGTAACATATTGCCGTGAGATCCTCAGATTATTAAGAGGGAAATCCAAATCAACTGCATATCGCCTCAGATTCATAAGAGGGAAGATCAAGATCAATATCCAATCCAAGATTTATTTCATGATGATATGAGTATCGGCAACATCTCAATCTGGCCAAGACATGGTAAACACTATACACCTCTTGATTTTTTCTCATATTGCATCTTTTTTGTTTCCCACATATGGAACTTAAATGCACAAAATAATCTGCATACTGTTCAAGGAAAATCTAATTTGTGTTTAGCCCAAACTCTAGGTTACTTGACCTAGTGGTAATAGGATTTAATTAGAAGGATCTAGAATCCTAATCAATGTAGAATTACTTTTCTTGTATGATTGAGATTCTATGCATTGTAATCCTCTATATAAAGAGGCCCCTATTATCAATGAATATACACAGCGATTATCTCTCAATTTCTGATTTCCTAAAACACGTTATCAGCACGAGCCCTAACCCTATCCCTAAAAACCAAAACTCTTCTCACCAAAACAGCCGCAAGCTCCTAGCCCTTGCTAACCATGATGTAAGCTGCCCCTGCAGCCCTTGCGCACCCATGTGCCACCTACTGCCCATGCAGCATTGCGGCACTCCTGCTGCCCCTGCAGCATAGCAGCTCGCTCGTTCTTGTGCAGATCAGCCTTCTTTCACGCCCCGAAATGTCTTGTTCGGGACCTCTGATCGAAATACTTTCTTCATCAAAGTTGTTCATCTATATCTCCTTTATCTGACCTCAAAATTTCAGCCCTATTGGAGACGTTTTGAGACCTGTACAGTATTCAAGGTGGGAGCTGTTCAGCATGCTCGTTCCTGTGCATATCAGTCAGCTTGCAAGCCCCGAAACTTCTATTTCGGATTTTCAGATCAAAATTCTTCCTTCATCAAAGTTGTTCACCTCGGTCTCTTCTTTCTGACTTCCAAATTTCAGCCCTATTGGAGACATTTTGTGACCTGTACACCAATCGGAGTGGGAGCTATTTAGAAGCGAATCTGCTCCGAATTTCAACAAGTTTGATTCGCCTAGAACTGAAGCTTGTTTGCAATCCTACAATGAGGATCGAATGCGATCCGCAATCCTAAGAGGTATGGTTTACTAAAAGTTCCTGTTTTTGAGTTTTTATTTCAATTTCTCTTCTTTTTCTCGGGGACTTGCAACCTCCCTTCTTCTACCCCCCTTTCTTCATTATAGGGGAGACCAAATTAAGCCGAACTGTAGGGGTTCGTGCTCACTCCAAGCTTAGAGCTTGTTGAGATCTCCAAACTTAGAGTTTGTAGAGAATTTATGATCGACCACTTATATCATTGTTTCGAACTAATCCAATATCTCTTGGAATCGAATTTCTTGGAAGCGACTACGCTCGGAAATTCCTAATTTCTTGGAAGCGATTACGCTTAGAAATTTCATATGTTTTCGTGGTAGCCTACTTCGCTCCGAAACTAACCCTAATTTCTTGTTCTCTTTCAGGATGAGTAGCCTGAACAAATTGGACTTTGCTCCATTGGGAACAACTGGCTCTAAATATCACAGGTGGGTTCGTGATATCCGCCAGCATCTCAAGGCCGATAGAATCTTGGATATGATTCTCGAGCCTAGCCAGGACGTGATAACTGTTGAGCAAGCTCAAGCTTTGGAAGCAAATAGAGTAGCCTTAGAGGCAAATAAGGCGAAAGCCATCATCCTAATGACTCGTGATATGGATGATTCGCTCCAGTATGAGTATATGAATGAAGAAGACCCCAGAAGGCTGTGGGTCTCACTCGAAGAAAGATTTGGCAACGTCCGTGACTCCTTGCTTCCTGACCTAGAAGTGAGATGGCATAGCCTCCGCTTATGTGATTTCAAGACAGTTCTTGACTATAACTCGGAAGCACTTCGCATTAAATCCTTAATGGAATTCTGTGGTAAAAAGATCACAGATGCGATGTTGATTGAGAAGACTCTCTCTACCTTCCCCGTCTCTGCATTGATGGTTGCTAAGAACTATCGAATCGATGTAAATGCAAGACGGATCACAAGGTTTCATGAGCTCATTGGAGCTATGAATGTCGCTGAAAAGCATGATAATATCCTTGTGAAGAACTATAATTCGAGATCCGTGGAAACAGAACATATTCCGGAATCCAATTATAGTCGCACCTCTAAGAGAGGGCGCCAAGAGCGAAACCCTAATCTTAGGTATACTTCTGGACATTCTGATCCATATAATCGCTCTACTTGGGAAGGTAACCTCCAAAATAGGCGAACACGGAACCGAAGAGGTAAACATGGAAAGAGAGAGGGAGGCAACACCTCTGGCCATGTTGGTGGCGCCACCAACATTAAGAGCCATCTAAATGACGCTTTCAAAGTGCCTCAATCAATGGAGTTAGAGCAAAGAGATGTATGTTCCCGATGTGGAGTGTCTGATCATTGGGCACACATTTGTAGAGCTCGTGAAGAACTTGTCACCGCCTACAAAGCATATTGTGAAGCAAGAGAAGCTCACTATGTGGAACAAGAAGATCAAGAAGATGATCTAGAGTGAAGGGTTGAAGACTACAAATCTGGCTGGGATCAATAGATCGCCAATTCTGTTTAAGTCTTTATTTTCCAAGAGATGTAGGCAATTGCCATATTACTTTTTATTGGATTAGATTTTCTTTGATCAAAGAAACAATGACGTACTCCGTTGGCTTATGAATAAAATTTCGAGTTCTTTTCATTATGACTCAATTTTGATTCTGAGCATATTATTTTGTGACTACGATGGCTGGGCCATCAATATTAATTCAAGGACATGGAATAGCCCAAGTTCCACTTGCCAAATGGCACCTTAATTACTGCTGTCACAGAAACTCTCTACGCTCTTAGGGTAAATCGTACCCTATGAATAGCCAACGAATTCCATGCGAACATGCATGTAGAGAACAGAAATGAGTTCCTTTGCATTACCTCTAATGATTACGAACACAGACGCATCTTAGAGAAGTTTTTGTGTCTCTCTAGTGGATTCTATGTCACTATTCGAGCTATTAATCCAATAAAGTTATGAGAGAAGATCTCTTGGATTTAGACACATATTGGCTTTGTCACGACAGGATAGATCATCCTAGTCATGATATGATGATCCGTCTACAAAAGACTTCACATGGACATCATTTCTTTCGAGCGAAATGAAGCATGAATCAAAAGTTGATTGCTAGACTAAGTGTGACCGATGCTGTTACCTAGGGCACCGCCTCCGTCCACCATCAGCCTAGGGCTGGCGTAGTCCATATCCATCACGCCATGGATAGCGTCCATCATGGTGATGGCGCCCCAGGTGATGTTGCAATCACCAACTTGCTTCACATAGCGTTTCGAACGCTCAGGCCTAACCAAAATACTTAATGGTTGCTTCTAAGGCCTCTCGCTCGTTTTACAAAGCCCGTTCCTTAGGGAAACTAGGACTGAGACCGTCCTATGCAAAGGATATGACAATACTCATTCTGTTCTTACAAAGAATCCGTAGGGATTTTGTGGATTAATTCAACCAACTTGCGAACGCTTAAATATTTTATGATGTTGGTTGACACGCAAACACGTCGGTCACGTGTTGTGCCATCGTCCACCTATAAATGCTGCTTATGCTACACTCCTAGCACATATCATATGAAAATGGGCTCACTCCCCAGATCATCTTATTCAGTCAATTGGATTTGACTATGCTAGAGAGTTTACATCGAAAGACTTTCGATGGATATTGCAATGGGCTTGATGTTAGACATCACATTTCCATGTACACACCCAATTGGTCTCGAGGAAATGACTACGATGGTAGTCCGAACATTGGTAATGCGCACCAATATTCTTACATCTGCTTGGGGTGATGCAATATCGCATGCAGTTATGCTAATTCGTTTACGACCTACCGCCACTCAATGTACCTATGCGTTACAGCTAGTGACTGGGTACACGTCTTTTGTACTTACGCACATTTGAGTGAGCCATTTATGTGCCAATTGCGCCGCCACAGTGCTCTATGATGGGTCTTTACAGACGAATAGGCAACTATGTTAGATTTGAGACTCCAACAATCGTCCGCCACTTAATGTCCTTGCAAGGCGATCTCATTACCGCTAGATTTGCGGGTTGTCACTTTGATGAGACAGTCTTCCCGTCGTTAGGGGGAGATAAGAACACAGATATTCAACAGGAACGACAGGATTTGTCGTGGTCTGTCCCCACTATATCTCATCTTGATCCCTATTAAAGTGACGAGATCACACAAATATGCTGCAAACATGCATGCAAGGAAGGACGTCCTTACGAGAGGACGTAGCGCCACCCTACACGGAGGTAGGCATGGCGCCAATGCCAAAGAGAGTGGCACTATGGCGTTACAGGCCATGGCCCCAGCTAGGATGCGTGGGAGGCCCGTGGGTTCGAAGGATACTTTGGCACATTCCAATCCTTTGATCATCAAGACTCAAAATCCGTCTCATGAGTATCTTCCGGGTTATGGTTACCGTTGGGGGACGCCTCAACATCAGAATCTATTCCTGAGAATATAGAGCTCTATGAAACTTACACTAGTGTACATGAGACGTGGGATAAAAACTCCATCATAATTGATGATGTAGTTGCGCATTTCGTTGCGCATGAGTTTGTTGAGTCAGATAATATCGAACCACGCTCCGTTGATGAATGAATACCAACGTAGAGAGTTTTTGGCCTAAATGGAAAGATGCGATCCAGGTTAAGATGGATTCTCTAACGAAGAGGAAGGTTTTCGAGCTAGAGATGCCAACACCTCCTAACATAAAACCTGTTGACTAATGGGTCTTCGTTAGAAAGCGTGATGAGAAAAAGAGATGGCAATCTCGCCTTATGGCGCAAGGCTTCTCACAAAACGCCCTGGAATCGACTACGATGAGACATATTCTCTCGAAATGGATGTCATTGCACTCCACTACCATGTCAGTTTGGTAGTTTCTGAATAACTGAACATGCAGCTTACAAATATGGTCATTACGTATCTCTATAGGGATCTAGATACGAAATATACATGAAGGTTCATGGCGAACTTCATTTACCCAAGTCAAGTGGCTCTAGACCATGGAGCGCGTTTACAATAAGGTTGAAACGCTCACTAAAGTGACTACTTGATTGGGAAGGGATATGCCCACGCGTTTCTATGACAAGTTTCGAATTCTATCGCTGTTCATGTTGGACATGATCTTCATTAGAAGCCCTTATAGAGTTAAGGGAAACCGCTGAACACTTAAAATCCGAGTTTGAGATGAAGGATTTTGGGAAAACACGATTATGTCTCGGTTTGGAACTTGAGCATCGTGTCGATAGATGCTTAGGCATTTTGACAAGGTCAAGCCTTCAAGCACACCTATGATCGTCCGTAGTCTTGATCCTGAAAAGGATCCTCTTCGTCGAAAGGATGATGACAAAGATGTGCTAGAGGCAGAAGTGCCTTACTTAGTACAATAGGCGCATTATTGTACTTATCCTAATGCACAAGACCGGACATCTCATATGTTGTGAACTTGTTAGCTAGATATAGCTCTGCGCCAACGCGACGCCATTGGATTGGTGTAAAAGATATCTTTCGATACTTGAGATGTATGAGTGATATGGGCTTGTTCTATCCCTACGAAGAGATGATGGATTCAGACCCATCACACACCAGGTACGCCGCCAACCCTGGCTTGCGTCCACTATCCCCATCCCAAAACGACATGTGTTTTGGAAGGTTTTGTTGATGTTGGGTATCTCTCTGACCCACACAAACGTCATTCTTAATCCGGTTAAGTGTTCACCATGGGAAAAGACCGTGACATCTTGGAGGTCTACAGAATAGACCATAGTCGCTATATCTTTGAATAATGCAGAGATCATTGCTCTTCATGAAGTGGTTCGTGAATGAATATGGATTGGATTCATAATTACGCATGTTCGAACAATTGTGGTTTGAAGTCTACCACAGATGAGCCTACGAGCATTTAGGATAATGCTGCTTGTTTTGAACAAATGAGGCAAGGCTACATCAAAAGCGATAACACCAAGCACAATCAGCAACAACAGACTCTCCTCGAGATCAAAGTGAACTAGATTCAATCTGAGGACAGTGAGGCAGACTTGTTTATTAAGTCATTGCCCAAATCCACGTTCGAGAAACATGTGGCAAGAATTGGCTTGCGGAAATTATCTGAACTGCCATGATCGTAGTCATCAGGGGGAGACGCAGACATCAGGGGGAGATGTCTACATGTTCACCTCGAAACGTGAAGGGTGTGTTGTGCTCTTTTTCCCCTTCGACCGAGGTTATTTTTGTCCCACTGGGTTTTTGTTACTCGGCAAGGTTTTTAACGAGGCAATGAGAGAAGCACCGCGTTTGGGCAACACAAGGGGGAGTGTTCAAGGAAAACCTAATTTGTGTTTAGCCCAAACTCTAGGTTACTTGACCTAGTGGTAATAGGATTTAATTAGAAGGATCTAGAATCCTAATCAATGTAGAATTACTTTCCTTGTATGATTGAGATTCTATGCATTGTAATCCTCTATATAAAGAGACCCCTATTATCAATGAATATACACAGCGATTATCTCTCAATTTCTGATTCCCTAAAACACATACTTAATTCTTTGATATGAGCTCATTATTTTTCCTTTCTTTTTTACTCAATCTCAGCCGAAAGATGGTGATAATTAACTGAATGAAAAGGTTAAAGTTTGCATCATGTTAAGAGCTGTAAAAGAAGATAGGCATGCAACAGCTGAATAGATATGCAAATCATCAATGGCTTGTTGCATATGTTTCAGGGGAAAAAGAAGAAGAAAAGAAAACATACGATGCTTGTGTTGCGAGGACTTCAAGTTACTATAGATTTAATAGCACAAACATATGAATTGAATAGAATGGAAAAAACAAACATATGATTTTGGAATCATGAAATATGAAACACACCATAACAATAATCTATTTCGATCAACAAACAACTTCTTTTTTTTTTTTTTTTTTAACTGAACAAAGAGAGGAAAAGGGTGGACATAAGGCCAAAAACCCCTTATTAAAACACAGAAAGATGATTGATGTAAGTAAGCACTAACTAGCCAGATCTTCCACATGAATAATATGGAACTTAAGGTTAAAAGCCTGTTTCTAGTACTTGCACTATGTCACCAAAGCCATCAGACGACAGATATAATCTGTCGTCTGATTCATAAAATTTCTGTTGTCTCCTGGCGTGATGTCTCTTAGTCCTTCAGACGACAGATATTACCCGTGGTCTATATTTCACTCAAACAACATAGGCCGCCAATAATCTGTTGTCTGATTATGGTGAGATAAGCTGAATTATGACTTTCTGTGGTTGAAAATGTAATGAAACGACAGTTATATGTTGTTATAACGAATTCCACACAACATCTTTTCATAAATCTCTATCGTATGTATTGAACTGAGACAACAGAAATCTGTTGTGTGAATATATGGAGATATGAACTATCTTGGTTATTTTCTGTTGTGTGAATTTATTTTGGACGACATATGTTTACCATGTTCTATTGTTTCTTTTTATTTAAAACGGCATAAATAAGTCGTTTGAATATATAGAGACTTGAACTTTCTTGGGTCTTTCTGTTGTGTGATTCAATTAGAAACCACAGTTATATGTCGATGTATAAGACTGTTAACAATAGACATTTGCTTGAATTCTGTTGTTTGATGTTGGTTTAGACTTCAGCTTTATTTGGTTCGTATGTCTTAGCAAGTGCAGTTGCACAACACCATATTAAGAAATCTAGTCTGAAAATTTTAATTGTAATGTAAGAGGAACACTTCAATCAAATTATCATTATAATTAATTTCATTTGAAAATGTACAAGTATCCAGATCTCATTACATCAATCAATCAACTATAACTGTACAAGTTAAATCCACATAATCTGAAAATACCAGATCATCTGGTGCTCTAAACTGCTCTACCGACCAGCCACACTTCATCATCTTTCTTAAGCTCTCGAGCTTCTACCCCAACTCCCCTTTTCTCTTCTATCAGCAATACCATATGAAAGTACCACACCTACAGTTTCAAACAACCCAGAAAACATACAATTAGATAACTGCTAGAGGTGTTATGTACCTAGCAGCTGTATAATATTATCAAAGAACACAAGACTAGTAAGTAATGGGTTTACTTTGAACACAAGAAGTCCACAAAACAGAGATGCAGCAAAAACTCAAGAGAAAAGCAAAGACCCCTAACGATACTCCCAAAAGAGAAACAGGAGCTACTGCTGCTCTCCAATCCCTTACACAAACATATAAATGGATCCACAAACCCCAAAATAAAGATCAAAAGCATACCTTGTATATAGACCGACAGGTCCTATTCGATCTGCTTTCAGTTTTGCTTGGTGATCATGATTTTATATTTAGTGTCCAATCTGACATTCATATATAAATGTTGCAAGTAACTCATGATTATTGAGCTCTGGAAAAAGAAAAAAGAAAAAAGAAAAAAAAAAACAGAAACATATATATGGATCCATAAACCGCAAAACAAAGATCAAAAGCATACCTTGAATATGGGTCAACATGTCCTTATCGATCTGCTTTCAGTTTTACCCCTATGAGTTCTCTTATCCATCAACAACTATAATCCGTGTCCGGTCTGGCTTCATTAGTCAATGTCAACTTCAATTTACCATTTTCAAAGTTGTCTAAGCTCTGCACATGTACAATATTAGTTCAGAAATGGAACAAATTATTGTAGAAAGCTTAGTGACTCATTTAATGACAATGTATAATGATGAGCTTAGTTACCTATTTTTCTTGCACATGATTCAACTGAGTTCATATTTCAAAAAATTACATATAAAATAAAAGATTATACACATACATAATGAAATGTACTGGAAATGGCTGGCAATGAAATGAAAAGAGTTTAACCCTTTGAGCTTGCCAATGACTAATTGTATTCCATGTTACCTTATATTTTCCAATCTTTTCTAATTCAATATGAGCATATCCACAAGTAAAGAAAATTTGGGATCATTGACTTATCATTGACAAATACAATCCAGAGTAGAAACTTAATTTGATACTGGGAACATTGAAGAACTCAAGGTACCATCCTAAACAATTTACCGGTTGCAAACAAGCACCAAAAACTATATTAATCTGAAATTAAGTTTGTGGAAACTTCAACCACAATACGAAACAAGACTTGTTTATGAGGCATTCAATATGGTTGATTTAAAAATGATGGAAATATATCCTGTACCTTGAGAAACTCTTGTGGTACCCCAGCCAACTCAGTCTCAGTGAAGACAAGGAAAGAACAACCCTCATGTAGATTTTGGATATAGCGCAAGCTTAGCTCATCAATTTGGACTCTCACACGCTACATATCCTCTCTCTTGGTTAAAGTAAGATTCAACCCATTACGTTCAAAGTCTCTCATCTGTCACTGATTGGGAAAGAATCAACATCCAACATTTACTATTCTACACACCAAAAAGAAGACAAAAAAATTCTCGCTCCTTACCAAGGCTTTGTATAGTGCTTTGCTTCAGCATTCACCCACTCTCCTATCGTAGCGAAAGCTTTGACAACATGGTACACATCCTCACACAATAGGCATAGTCAGATGCAAATTTACCTTTGTAATTGGGTAAGGACATTGTGCCCCTCTCTGCAGAGGAAGCCAATTCATAAACATACCAAGTTCATGGTATCTCTTTCTTATATCATCAATCCCAACTGTTTCTTTCACCTGTTTCTCATTCAACCAAAATACTCAATTATTATAAACAAAGCTTTCTTTATAGAAAAACAAAATCTAAGAGCATAGAGCAATGAACAAAACCAATTAAACTCAAGTTTAAACTTCGAATCCCATAGAAATCTAGAACAAAATTGAGCAGTAGTAATGGGTAACATACCTTAGTAAAAACTCGAAGCAATAGGGGGCAAGTCTGCAATTCAAACAACCACCCAAAAAATCACCAAAAGTAAAACAAAAAACAAATCGACCAAGACAGAAAAATTTCAAACAACCAAGAGATAAAAACGAAGATGGCCAAAGAGGGAACCTTAAAACCCTAAAACCCAATCCCCAATTCGAACATAACCCAGCAAACACAAATCCCAGAAAAACAGTGCTAAGGGAAAAACAACCACATGTCATCCTCTATTCCTCTTGAAGTTCAAACATATAGGGCTCTTGTGGTTCAATTAACACCATGAACTGGACAGTGAATTCATCATTCAAGCTTACACACATTGAAAAGTTAATAACAACTCTACCTAACATATAAATTTGGTTGCAATCAAAGAACTCAAATACAAGATTAGAATTACAGTTAAAGAATCAAAATTTCTCATACCCGTATGAGATGCAGATGATACCAAACACCATTGATACCCACATGACTCCCTCTTATGTTCACAAGCTCTCACGTCTATCGGAACAAGCTCGAATTCAACCTCTTTCTCATAGGGAGCAGCCAAAATTCGTTTAATGAATACCTGACTCTCTGAATCAGGATCTGAAACACCAGCTTCTTCTGAAATTGGTTGTTGAGCTCAGCGACAGAAAACACCAATTTCTTATATTTGATAACCCCGTATCCCCAATTCGACCATAAACCATCGAAAACAAATCAAATTTCAAAGGAAATTTCAAATTAAAACCCTAAATCCACAATCCAACAAAAATCCTAAATCGCTTAACAGTGAATCGAATGGCTTACCAGCATAGTGAATGAATACAGACCCAGACCCAGACCCAGACCCATGAAACGAGCATCATGATATGAGGTTTGGATGGATTGGTTGTATGGTTTGAAAAAAACTTTCAGATGCAAAATGAGATTTTCTGTGTTTGTCAAACAGAGATGGAGGATGGAGGGGGAGGTTCTTCAAGGTTTTTTAGTTTTCAGAGGAGATCGAGTTTGGATTTGGCAAGATATTTGGGTTCAAGGCGCTGGATTTTCAGTTCAGTGGTTTTGGTTTGAGAGAGCGCACTGTACGTGAAGAAGAGAAAGTTTGCTCTGGGAGTTTGTCGAGAAGGATATTTCATCTAGTGTGGTTTTAATTCCACTTCATGTTGTGCCAAAAAAAAATCAGCTAGGACACAATCAAAATCAAATGAATCTCCATTAATTGCACAACAGAAAACTGTTGTCTGAAAACGAACCTTGTTCCCAAAACTGACCTACCATGGTATATCACTATATTCAGACAACAGTTTTTTTCCATTCTGTCGTTAAAAAAAATCAGACAACAGAAAACAAACATTCTGTCGTCTGAGCTCTGTCGTCTGATGAGTTTATTGGCATAGTGTTGTTCCTCAGTGTTTCCAGGTCGATCAGGATCAGAAGTTTCAGGGGCAGATTGAGGAGTGACTCTGACGCGAGCCCCCCCCGGCATAAGCCATACAACTGAAACGGCATGTCATCGTTCATCAACACATGTCGAAGGAAAACTTAAAATAAGTTGGGAGATTTTGAGTTTGGCGTCTTTGCAACTCCTCTTTCAAAGTCATTACGTTGTCCGATGGCTGGATGTTCACCGGAATTGCATCCATGCCCATCCCAGTTATGTTCACTTGGAAACTGGATGGTACCACCAGGATAGTATCACCATTTCTTATTCCGAGTTTTGGGAAGGTTCTCCCCCCACCCTTGAGCAAGTCTTCACCGTTATCATCATGGTTGCCGGGAAGAGGTTGACGCCGAAATGAATATCCATTTGTCGGGAGAGGCCAGCCTCTCAAGTTTTCTGCCGTCGCCAACTTCTCCCTAATCTTTTTCAGTGTCTGCATGGGGTGGACTTCTATTTCCATCTCATATATATCATCAGCAGAGGTGACCATATTTTGCATCACTTTCACCTTTATCATATCTGTGGATTTAGGGAGCTCTATCACATGAACTATAGTTGCCCTAGCCCCAGACGAAGACCCAGAGACGACGACTGGGTTTCCCTAGCAGGTGTTTTGAGTCATTCTGTGTGTAAAAATTAGGAAGAGATCGAGGAAAGTGATGGAGCTAGCTAGAGACTAATATATGGATAGAAGTGACCAATTTGCATGGTTTTCTCCTGAATAAACTTCCCCCATATATAATAGACTCAAGGTTGAGGGTTTGAATTGCATTACAATACAACGAGTATCTATTTAATTTTATTATAAAAACGGTTATTATTAAGTTTATCATCGATATCATCTTCTTGATTACAATATAAATATGGTAAATCCCAAGAACATTCAAATGTATTTTCCAAATTTCAAATGTACATTCAATATGGTTATTATTGATGTTCTTATCAGTGCCATGCATGTTTCTTTTCCCTTTCACTTTACTGCAATCTCAGCTGATCGAAATCTGCATACTTGAAGTTTCTTTTCTCTTATATGTTGCTTATGCTACATAAACTTCAACTTATTTGTTTTTACAAAAATTTTAAATCAAATTTCAAACACAAACATATGAGTTTGAAAATAATTGATTAATATCATGAAATAAATTGATGGAGAAGATCGATTACCGAGCAACACCCTCTAATTAGTTCTTCTTTTTATGTTTTAACGTTTTTTTTTTTTAGTTTCTTTTACTTTAAGGATGAATACAAGTTGGAAAAAGATGGAAAAGTGAGGGGAAGTACAACTTGTGGACCGAATCAGTTCATTTCTTGTTAATTAGTATTGTGTCTCTTTTGTCGCTAAAGGAAGCAGCAGCTACTAGTATCCTTTCTAGGTGATGGGAAAATGTGTGGAAGTATACTATGAATTAATCTTAACTTTAAAATGTTGATTTTACAGTTGGCAATTTTCGCTGCTTCAAAGCAGAAGCAAAATAACTAAAAGATCAGAGAAGCCATAACTACGCCAATTGGGTGGATCGTTTGTTGTTACAACATAGCCAAAACATTGAACGATTCAATTCCTTCTTTTTTCTAAATAGCAGCTGTAGGAGCTCCATTGATAAGTGGATTGAGTCTGCAACCCAAGGATTTTCGCTAGCAATTACCGATATGTGTACAGATACATTTTTTTATTTGACCATAAACCAAAAGATGAAATATATTGAAAGTTTAGACGCTAATATGGCATGATAAGTTACAATAAGGGAGAGTGACCAAGACAATTCTTAGAAAGTTGACATATATAACTTGTCATTTTAGACAAAATTAAAAACACACGAAAATTCAAGTTTAGCAAAATGGCTGCAAAGCCTGGAAAACTCCCACAAAGTTTTAATAAGACATATTTTCTAATACTATTATTACAAATTATCAAATTCTACATCCTCTCAAATAAAAAAATTAAAAAAACAAAAAATGAAATATAAATTCCACATAACATAGCTTGTTAATTGGTGCACTTCTCACGGCGCGGTCAAAAGATAATTCAACTTATATGGCAAATAGTACTTGGACAAACAAGTGGGCCCAAATTCCTTCAAAGCTTCAAGATTCGCTTTTTTCTCCGTTATTTTCATATGTTCCAGCTCCTCAACCAACCTCGGATTCTCTTTCACAAAATCTTCTCTCAAAAGATAATCTACCAATGCAATCTCACTCGGACTCAAATCCTTGCAGGGTATATCAAGCGCACATAGGTCACTCGGCCAAACACCCAACCACGTCATATACGGCCAAGTTAAGTTTACACTATCGAAGGCATCCTCATATGATCCAACAGTATAAATTGTAAACATTTTGATGCCTTCTGGATCACAGTCGAAAAGGCCGTACACTGGAAGCCCAAAATTGTCCGACAATAGCTTTAAAAATCTTCTGGTCGCCACCTCCGGCATTCCCATTCCGGTGATGATTATACATGGATAATCATTGTAAAACTTATCTTGCATCAATGTATTGAAAGCGGATTTATTTTCCACCACCAATATGAACTTGGCTCCACGATTCTTCATTTTAATATCTGAATTCAGCGGGATGGGTACCCCATCGTCCCGGCTCGTACAAAAGGTTTCATGCCCTCCCAGCTCGAAAGAAAGCAGACCTGCAACAACGCCTCTTACACTAGCATCTACGTAGAGACTTGAACTGCTGCACCTTATAGTAGAACAGATGTCATCAAGAATTTCGTACTCATCTTTTTGTCGGAACAATGAACTGGTATTATTCCCTACGTAAAACACCCCACGATGTGTTTCTCGCTTGTTTGCTTGGAAGAACTTGAGAATAAGATCAACCATCAAACGGATATTTTTTCTTTTTTCATCTCCTGGTTTAGAGCGTTTATTTATATCCTTCACTGTAAGACGTTTGACGCCATCGCTACACTCACCATAGGTCACGTTGGACTTGTCTCGTGAAATGCAACTAAAGCTCCCATCATCTAATTTTTTCTTGAGAGCTTCAAGTTTCTCCTGTACTTCCTCTATAGAGAGGTCTTTGACCTCGTAACGATTGGGATCTTCTATTAGAGCGTTCTCATAAGCCATCAGTCTGGTGTACATTGCGCTGTGTAGGTTCATTAATAGGCGGACCTCTTCTCTTTTTGGTATTGCCCAGATTGGTTTGCGTTCATCAAAACAAGAAGCCATAATATGTTGAAGCTTGTGAGTTAAACCCTAGAAGATTGTTAGTTTTGATTGCCGAGAGAAGTTGAGAATTGAGGTGCGGGAAAGCTCCTTATATAGTCTAATTGGTTACCATCCGGGATAGTCTATTCCTACAATAAGTTGGTTCTTTCCAATTGCTAGTTGGTTTACTTAAATATATCAGGATTCAAAGATCACAAAATTTGGAAAAATATAAGAGCTTCCTCAATATCCTTGAAGGTAAAGGGTTATAATTACCCTTTATGACTCTAAATCCTATTGTAAATGCAAGAACTTCTATTCTTTTCAATAATTTTTCAATAATACTAGAAGAAGAAGAAGAAGATGCAATCCCCACATCCCACGACGCTGAATAAAGTTAAATCTCAATCTAATTTTAGTGGTCAGGGGGGAGAAAGTGTCATGACAGTTGTATCCTTTAACTCATGTCATGTAGGCTTGTCCTTAAATTGAGAGACTTGTATTGAAGGTCTGCATACATATATACTTTTTTTGGGTAAAATCATACGTATATACTTGGTGCATTACCTCGTTTTGGGTTACTTTGATTGTCTTCTATTCATGACACTACAAATTTTGCTGGAATGAAAAACTTCAATTTTTCTGTGGAATTGATAAAGAATGCATGCTAATAGCCCTCTGGTTCTTGTTTGCCTTTGTGCAGTTGGATTTCCGGACATACGACGAAATAACAGTAGGCAAAGCTTCCAAACCTGCCCATCATGGCATCAAGGTAGTAGAAATAGTTTGGTTATCGCGGCTGCACATGGTGTGCACCTGGTTCAGAATGCTGTTGCACTGGAGAAAATTATAATTGATCCTGTTCGGCGTTGGATTTGGAACCCTGGTATGGGTAGGGGGACTAAAGTAGTTGATGAGGAAGTAAAGGCTCTTAGCATGCTAAGCAACACCTTGGAAGTTCCTTCTACTATAGAATTTGTATGCTTATAGTATTTGCAGTGCTTGAATTCTGGAGAGATTGTGTAGGAATTTATCAATTGAGTTGCCATGACATAGGCTCAACACAAATGCAAATTACAACCTCAGCTGAAGTCCAAACATCTCGAGAGAATGTAGTAATCAAAAGAAAAGTGAGAAAAACAAACAATTTCTTCCGAAAACAGATTAAAATTGACATTAAATTACACAAAGTTACTAGGGGGCAAATCAGAAACTAACTCGACCCGATATACAAGTGGGGAACCCTCTTTACAGGGAAAAAGGTAAACTCTTTGTCCCTCACCAATCTTTGAGAAAATTGCTAAAGCTACCAGTTGTCTACACTCAGCGAGTTTGAGTATACAGGATTAAAGTGATAAAACTGTACAGTGTGCTATACAGAGATGTACGAGTCTTTTGCGTATATCTTCAAAACACTATGATAGCTGATCATATCTTCCATTTGATTCAAATGTAGTTGACGCTGGAGGTCTCGATGTAGAGGGTTGTGGTGGAGGAGCTGTAATGGCATAAGTGAGCCTTGATGATGAATTTTCTATTAGCCCAGCAATTCCAGCGGCAGCAGATTGAGCACTTGAAGGAAGGAAAAGATCATGTTTCTGATCTTTATAAGCACTCCAAACCTGAAGAATGAGCATTTTTTTTATAACCGTAAGTGTTTCATTCTCACTAAAACAATCGAGGATTTTGATCCAGTTTTAACACAAGAAAAACACAAGGTAGCAAATCATCTTATAGTATGCCCCAAATACATGAAACGGGTTAGCAATGATTCACAACAGGAGAAATCTTTAGAATTTTGATTTCCAATTCTAACTTTTTAAGGAACCAGTATTATAGCCTAAAGTGACAACATTTCAGATGAGTTCGTCAATTTAAGTTGATACCAAACTGATAATTATCGGATTGAGCAGCTTTAAATCCAAGTCAATCCAATTTTAGTAACAAAACCACACATAACCCATCGGCTAGGTAATTGCGTTGTCTAATAGCAAGCAGCAACAAAGTGCATTGAATGTAGATATGCATATGGACTTACATCTGAGGAATTCAATAAGTCCCGCACTTTAGTACAGTGGGCCCCCTCCGTCGCGAATGCATGCAAAACCTGGATCAAAAGATAAACAACATTTAAATATGCTCAGTTAAAAAGAAAGACGGGCAACTCGAGGAAGAATTTAAACATGCTAATTCAACCCTGAAAAACTCTCCGACAAAAGAGTTCTCATCTGTGATTTCATTATGAATACTACCAGTCAAAACATTTACAACATATTTTTTTCTTGCTTATCATATTGAAGACAACAATTATCTAGCACAAAGTGTCCTCCAATTTTGAGCAAATTATCACTGAATGGGACTCAAATGCCGAGATCTTTGTAATATCTAAGTGAAGTGAACTGAAATATAGTATCTCTTAATGACAACAAAATATTTGTATGAAGGCAATGACAAATAAGACAATTAACTGCATCTTTTTATGCAAATGTTCTAACCTCAATTGCTAGCACTCTGCCAATAGATGCTTCAGATTCATTCCACTTCATCTGAGAGCAAAGTCCATTCCTTCCCCCAGCTCTCCAATCAAGAAGGCCAAGAAGTACTTCAACAAGACCAACCCTACATTATTACCGAAACTCATATTAATACAAGAATTGACAGGCATGCATTTGCCTCAAAACCAGTTGATCAACTCTTCCAAATTTGAGCCTAGCCTACAAAACACATCATTGTCATCGAGTGTGTGTGTGCTTGTGCATGGTTAGCCTAAGTTACCATTGGAAAGTCATCAGGTTTGTAAGGTGCAGAACATGCAACTCTTATTAATACAAGAATTGACAGGCATATGTGTGCCTTAATCAGTTAAATAAATTCTTCCAAATTTCAGCCTAGCCTACAAAACACATCACTGTCATCGAGTCTGTGTGTGCTTGTGCATGGTTAGCCCAAGTTGGCATTGGAAAGTCATCAGGTTTGTAAGGTGCAGAACATGCAACTCATATTAATACAAGAATTGACAGGCATATGTGTGCCTTAATCAGTTAAATAAATTCTTCCCAATTTGAGCTTGGCCTACAAAACACATCATTGTCATCGAGTCTGTGTATGCTTGTGCATTGTTAGCGTAGGTTGGCATCGGAAAGTCATCAGGTTTGTAGGGTGCAGAATATGCAACCATATCATGGAAAGATAAAGTATCCAATGCATCTAGAATAATATGATCAATAAGTACTATTTCCACTTACTTAAGTCCTTGTGCAACAAGTGCATCCCTAGCTCGGTTTCCAGCAACAACAACACGCTTTAGGGTCTCCAGAGCTAGTATGCTTCCACCTTGCCATCCTATAGCTTTCATTAGAAGAGGAACAACCTGTGTAACAGAGAATTGAAAAATGAGTCAACAGCACCATCAAGGACACCAATGACACGCTAACTCTAGTAAAAACTTCGAATCCATTAAGAAAAAGCCAAAGATAAGTATCCAATTGATACAATTCTGAATTGTGTATGCAAACTTCATACTTTAAATAACCTTTAAATCAGTGCATGAAATTATTGGATACCCGAGTAAAATAATAAATAGTATGTCCATGGGAACAAAATAAGCTACGCACCTGAGGTGTTCCTACACTAGTTGCTGCCATAGCTTCAGCACATGTGGTGCTAGCTGCCAATTGATGTAGAACACGCAGACAACTGAGGCGCACACGTTCTTGGGGAGTTTGGGCAGGCTGTGTATCATCAGACTCCTCTGCTCTGTCCACATAGTTTCCATTGTTCACCTCCCCCGATGCCATTGTTTCTCGTCTTCCTTCATAAGCCACAGCAGCCACTAGTTTGGGCACATATCCAAGGTATCCAACATGATCTGCAAGGGCAGGATGTACTCGCAATAATGAAACCAAAGCAGCAGACAGGAGCAAAGGAAGTTCAGGGTCCACAGCTTGTGTTTCATAATGTGTGGCGGCAATGGATGTCAAATACTGATCTAGCAGTCCTTCCAAGAACCTCTTTGGATTTCTGAGAGGGAATTTAGGATCTTTTAAGAATAACCTAATATATATTCCACCAACCTGCATGAGATTGAAACTGTGAGTTTTTAAAACAAAAAGATATACTTAAAATGTACATATTGCATAATCATGTGCTACCTGCGGCTCATCTCTCATTTCTTGCTGCCCAGATGCCTGCTCAGGTACGTCCCAGTCAACAACACGGCCTTTCATTTGTTCTTGGTATAGATCTGCTGCCATCGTCGCGATTTGTGCAGACAGAGAAGTAGCCATCGCTGGAGTCCATACAAGTTCTGGAGTCTCAGTAGTCTGTTCAAGGGCAACTACAACAGCTTCACCAGGTCCATCCCTAATAACTGATACCAAGCCATCAGGAAGAAACCTTGCTAGCGTTATAGCAACTCTTGGCCCATGCATTGGCTGCCCAACAAGCTTCCCCAACAAAGAGGCTGCAGCTGCTCTTTGCTGCAAGGAAATTTCTTCTGCAAATAATGATTTATACCATCAACTCTCAATATTCCAAAACAAAGTTTAAGCAACAAGAAAGATAAGTAAATCTATTTACCCTGCAAAGGCAAGAGAAGCTCAAGAATGTAGACCACTCCTCCATGCTTGGCAGCTGCCCAAGCAAGCTCTGGTGTGCTTGCCAGAGCATATAGAACATGAAGAACCCCCTCACGACAACTTGGGGCTGAGTGAAGCATTTGCAATAAAAGGAGAAGGCTAGATCCATCTGCAACCATAGCCTCCAAGCAGGGAGCATACGTTGTCAAGAGTGACAACACACTCAGGCAAAGTTGAGGTATGTTACTTTCTGGTGCAACAGGCACGGAGAAGCATTCAAAAAGAGGCAAAAGCTTGTCTTTAGTAGAAAAAATTGACGCCAAATTTGGACTGCTTGTCAGTATGTTCTACAAGAAAAAAAGATCATCAAAAAAATGGTCAGATACATGGGTTGAATAGTCTGTTTGTGAATCAGCATACAGAAGTGAGTAAGATACCTTGAGTGAATTCAATGCAAACTTAAGGTTTTTGACCACTTTAGATTCTTCTTTGTCTGCCACTTTGCCGTTGGATACTGTCAAATCTTCAACTGGAGCAGTAAGTTCATCCACTGATCTAATAGCCATATCATTAGGATGCTCAGATGTTTCAAGGGATGAGCCATCCTGCTTTGGCTCATCGTGAACTTCTGAATCTTGAGAACATTGATTGTGTACTAGATATGATATAAAATCAATTAAAGCGACACAGAAAACCTCTGGTTCACTAATATCAAAATCGGGCTGATTGTTATACACCCTCAAGTAAACATTGCCAACATAAAGTTCTTTTGACAGTGCCTTGTACACAAACATATGCGAATCTTTCAGGTCATATGAGCCGTCTGGACCCTGACTTGCACGTTGCTGATCCACAAACTTCAGTAGTTCTGCTCGGGTGGAAGAGTTCCAGATAATCTAGAACCAAATAGATTTTAAAATCAACCTTAAGGAAATATAACACTGAAGCAAAACCAAATGAACTACATAGTAACATAGCATACTATGTGACCATATGACCGCTTATTCCACACAAAAAAGGTGCAACATCAAGAAACAAAATATTACCTCTGGAGACTCCAAGTTATTGTTTAATTTTGACAGTAGGTCTTTAGGAGCTTGATCTTTTAACATACTGGCAAGTTTTGGAGTCAACAAAGCTCTGAGGGCATCAGCTGCAGTCTGATTATAAGGTGTTGAACTCTCATTACTACACAAACCACTAAGTCTTGATAGCGCCTGTGATGCACGTATAGCATGCATATTTTTGGCAATCTGTACGCTAGCACCAACACCATGTGATTCTGTTGTATCAGATTCCTCTGCAGTAGAGTCATACTGAAGCAGCACGGGCAAAAGGTACCTAGCACAATCCATTTATAGAAGTTGACAACTAATCATTGATAAAGTAACAGACTATCACAATCAGGTTCAAGTACCACTAACAAACAAGCACCAAGAAATAACAAGCATTTCTACTCTTCCTGTATAAACCTTAGAAGTCCTTAATCATGTTGAGGGCTCTGAATTTTAGGAAGGTCCATAATTAAAACTAGTGTGTCAGAGGGAAAAATTTGTTCTAAAGAACATGGTTAAATGATTCTCGTCGAAAACCTGATGTTGGAAGCAGGGATCTCATAAAGAAATATTACAGTTACTTTTCTTCCACCTCTATCAGGAACCTAAACCCACTTGTTGAGCAACAGTTAACTGGTTGGAAATGATTTTTCAAACAATCCTCTAGCCAAGAGACGGTCCTTTCTACACCCACTTGAAACAGGCATGTCAGCTAATGCAGAAGCACATATCCAGCACTAGTTATATTGCAGCAGGTTATTGCTAGAATAGTTCGAATTTTTATCTACATTATGATTAAAGTCTTCTTTCCAGTTATATATTTACGCTTTTTTGTTTGGTCCGAAAATTTTACACATATAATGGAGAAGAATGTAGATAAAATTTATTGTGGAAATGCCAGACCACTAATAGATTTATCTAAGCAATGAACCTGATCAAGTTTATAAGCTGGCTTACCATAAGACACCAGCCTTAAGCAAGGCATCTTGCAATTGAGTAGACACAGAAACATGGGCAATAGTCTGGAGGGCAGCATCTACAGCAGTAGGTACAAGCTCCAGCTCAGTGCAGTGCACAATATCATCAACTAGTCCAGAATATTCAAGTATCTCTGCCCAGGCACTCTCAAATTGACTCAAAACACAGAAGGTGTGCATAACATTTGTAACAATTATGGCAGATGGTTCACTTGCAGGAGTAGTTGGCTGAACTACACACATGCAACGGGAAAGAAGATTTCCAAGAAGTTGTATGCCACCATCCCTCACAAGCTCTTCACCATTCAAAGAAGAAGATGCACACCTAAATATTTTAAGAAAAGAACTTATATCACCTCTATTTATCAAAATTCAATTCGAATAATAGAAATCTGGAATAAGGGGTACTTACGTAAGCCAAATAAGCTCTGATGCTGCAACAAGGAGAGGTGCTCTCTCTAAGGAAAGAAAATTGTTATCATCCTTGTCCACAGTTACTGCACTGAGCAACATCGGATACCCAGCATATTTAAACGGTTCCAATATATCTCCATATCTTCTGTACAAGATGCATTGCCCTTTCAATAAAAGCAACAACCGCCAAGCCTGAGGGCCTTGCAAGCCTTGCATAGTGGCCTACAAACATTATCAGCATTCTTAGCAAACTCAAAACAGAAAAAAGAAACTAAAAATTGAGTTTTCAAATATCTTGACATAGTGAAGATTGTTACTTGCTGTCGACACAGGACAGTATATACATAAAGATTCCTATGATTACGTCACAATAAAGACCAAAAACAAGTGTGCACATGTAATTGTATCTGCACCAAGGTATGTCCCCATGGCAAACATAAACATATATACAGATAGGGGCGAGCAGCAAGAAACCCCCTATACAGGTAAGACGGTCTTTCAAGAGATTCTCAGCAAGATGAAATTATAGACTTCTGATTATAACCACAAATGTAAGCATGCTCATATAAACGAATACCAAATAAGCAGTTTTGTAGGCACATTTTTACCTGCAGGCGCTCATAAGCTTTCTGTACAGCAAGAAACTTATCCCTTCCTTCAGGATTTTTGTCTGGATGGTATCTCATGGCAAGTTTCCTATATTGTCGCTTGAGCTTTTCTTCATCAATATTCTCAATCTGCTTGGATATGCTAGACGTATCCTCAACCATCTCAACAGAATGTTTCATATTGGCATCATCACTTGACACATCTTCCAAGGAAATCTCTAATATTTTGCAAGCTTCTTCCTCAGAAAGATCCATCGGTCTTCTTGTAAGTTCCTCACGCCACATTACCAGTAATGACTGTAGAAACTCAACATGTTCAACAATTGGCCAATTTGGAAATCTAATCTCATCACATAAGTTGCGGAGGTAATAACGGTGACACCACATTTCATCTCTTAGCTCTGGGTATGTCACTGGCGGCATAGGAGCATACTCATATAGACAATGGCAGTGCTGTGACAATTTCTGGGGAAAGTCACCAAGATGTTGCAAAACCTGGTGGAAAGGAAAAGAGTTTGAGTTCATTAATATCCTCTTTAGGTATAGTAAGCAAACAAAACACATAAGATTTGGAAGTATCCAAATACCTGACGTATCAGATTATCTGCTCGCATCTTGTGAGTCCATATAATCTCTGGAGTATCAGAATCAGATACCATTGCAGCTGCAAATGCACCTGGACCACTACGCTCTAATACATACAGCAAAGATTCAGGAAGAAGCCCACCCAATACACTGCGTTTCGCCAGAGGTAAGGAAGAGGAAACTGCAGCATCTTCGCCACCATGAAATGCTTGGTGAACATGAGTCACTGAAAAGAGTTGGGCAATTGAAAGGAGATTTGATCCAGGATATGCCAGGGAAAAATAAAATGCGCCTGTGCTGTATAGACGAATCATGGCCTTCGGATTTCTGGTAACAACAGCCTTCAGTAATGCAGCAGCACTCTCTACAATACTTGGTTCTCCAGAAAGCATGGCCTATATAAATTTGGACAATAAAATAGTGATATCAATATTCTATCGAGCATTTTTCTTCACATCGGCAACATAAGCAAATTGAAAAGAAAATGAGCTAGAATTACCTGAGCAATATGCGGAAGACAACGCGGACTTGACAATATCCTTTTTACTCTAGGAGTTGGGGTAACTATTTCTCCAGCATCATCTAAATCAGAATGTGCAGATACCATGCTATGCAATATGGACAATGCCGCCTCCCCAACCTGAATACAAAAGCAAGTCAAGAAAAAGAATCGAAACAGGAAAGACAAGAATAAAAGAGTTCTTCCAAAAAAATAATAATAATAATTCACCCAAAATGAGAAAGCATATGCCGATAACATATTTATCTTCTCATGCTTTCAATCAAACTGAACTAAAAATTTAGATATAAACGGGCTAATAGAATCAATGAAAATCTTCCAACTGAACTACGAGTCAAGAACTTGAGCATTAACATATCTATACAATGTTTATATAAAACTGATCAATTTATCCAAAACTTTCACAAAGTCCAATTATTCAAAACCAAGATCTGTGGAGAAAAACCACAGCTAGAAACAACAGCAAATGAAAAATCAATTACAAAATAGATGAGGTTTAAGTTCTATATATATTATAACTAGACCTGAGCTGGCGTGAGAACAGGAACCCGAACAGCTAGCGCCCAACGAAGTTCACGAATATCACGTAACCTCTTCCAGTCTAGCATCCCAGAAGCCCAGCACTTTGTTGTCCAATCAATTGCCTTCTTGGACCAGAATCTTCTTATTGCATCCTTTTCAACAGGTCCAACTTGTGCTCCTTCCTTGTCAAAAAACATCCATTCCTTGAGCGGTTCCATGAAGGCAGTAGCAGCAATCAAGTTGGATTGCAAAGGAATAGCCGTCCTTTCAGAAGCTTCATGAACAGCTGTCAGCATGTCAACACCTAGCACACATCCTCCAACCAAGACGCAAGCCTCCACATTTGATAACACCTTCATTAAGGCCTTCACAAATGGTAAAATGTACATGAGTTACAATTGAAAGGCCATTGTCAGCTTAATATTTATCTGATTATCTGGTTCATTTAATGAAACACTTAACTATTACCTTATATTAAGGATCTATCAGTCAGCTTAATGCTGAACATACAATACAAGACTAAATGGTGGCAGAACTTATTGTATGATACTAAAAAAAAAGTTGTGAATGTAGAGGCTTTCCAGTGAACACCAAGGCAGTTAGTCACACGGATGCACTAAAAAGAGTAAAATGCTGAGCATATAAAATTATAATACATGTGTAAACCAAAAATAAGGTAGAACCCATGTGTTGTTTGATGTTATTCTTAATTACAAAATGCAAAGATGCAAATGATGATTAGAAGGACCGTAAAAGTCTTAACACATAGATGTGCTTCACCTAGCAGCTCCCACAAAGAATAAAAAGTACCATCAAGGGGACTCATGTCAAGATAATAAAAGAATGTGTACCTTCAAAAGCAACAGAAGGCGGTGCCTCAAAGCCCTATCATCTGTCCTGTCCAACAGAACTGTAATGTGAGCAGTACCCTCAAAGGGACCTACTGTTTTGTAATGCTGTTCATATACAATTGTCATTGCTCTTGCACAAAGCTCCCTAACTGAAAATCCCCCTCCACCTCCAAAACCATCTAGTCTTCCCATGTCGCACCAATCATCAGATGCACCCATTTCATCCGGAACAGCACCATCTACTGTAAGCCCTATGTCTGCATCACATAAGAAACGATGATAGAGTGCTCTAAAGAAGGCAACAGGATCACGCAGTGGAAATTCTTGTGCCCTGCCACCACTGCCACTCTCAAGCAGCAAGCGGAGATAATACTGACCCACACAAACTTCTCTAGACAAACTAGGATATCCGACAGAGAACTCAGAGTAGTTCCAAGATATCTGTGGCACACTATCTTGCCCAGCCATCTCTACTGCAGAACCTCTTGGAACAATATCTTCTGTACGCTCCTTCTCAACATCTAAGTTATGAACCTCAGCCTGCAAGGCCTCCCTTAACTCTTGCCTGGTACGCTCATTCCAGATCAAATCTGCACGATTATGATCAAGGCTAAATGCTCGCCAGAATTGAGGCCAATTACACAGAAGCCTACCGGATCCCACAGGAGTGTTTTCCACAACAACCTGAGCAGGGGCAGGGAGACCCGTATTATGGAAACCAGCAACATTGGAGTCAGAATCTGTTGAGATTGCAGTATTTGCTGCCAATGAAGCATGAACACCTGTTGATGGAGCATCAGCTGAAGCCACAATAGATGTATTATTGCTTTGCGGAGCCCCAGTAGAGGATACTTCACCAGTCAAGTTTTCACCAGTTTGAGCACCAGAAGATTGAATGGTCGGAGCCTGTCCAGAATTTGGATCCATTGCAGATCTTTGATAGTTATTTGACACTTTCGAGACATCACCACTTGTCTGTGTCATGGGGTCATTCACATCATAATTGTTTACAGAAGGCAAGGAATGCTCCTGGGATGTTGCTCCTCTTCCGGTACGGCCTCTCCTCTGCTGAAGTAAGCGTCTCTGTCTTCTACTGGTCAAGGAAACTTCTTGATTAGACTCTTCTGATAGAACTCCATCAGATTTTGTGTGCAAATAAGCAACAAGTCCAGGAGGTAGAACTCTAGACAATAAATCCAGAGCGGGTTGATACGAATCTGCCCAAAGAGCAACAAGCTGTCGACTAACCTCACGTCGCTCACCAGCCGGAAGGAAGAACGCATGCAATAAATGCCTCAACAAAGCACCATCACGCAATGCAGCATCGCGCATGGACTCTGCTGCAATTGCATCTTCTTCAGCAATTGTACGCATAATCACAGCCACTGTTTCCCGAACACTTTCAGCAGGATGTCCAAACAATGCAAACAAACGACGTTTCAAACCAGCTACTTGGCGTAATAGTTCAACAAACACTGGGTACTGTGTTGTCTCACCATGTGGATCACAAATCATTGCCTCAAGAACCTCAACAACGGCCATTGATAATAGGGGTGATACAGACATAGGCTTCAGTCTATTGGCAAGTATAATGACATAACCTTGTTGCGCAAACAACACTGATTTTGTGTGCATGATTGTGGCATAATGCTCACCTTTAGAATCTGTCAATATATTTGTATCCCCAGGACCACCACCAATAAGAACTGCAATAAGGCCTGCAGCTTCAGCGGCTACACCCTCTGAACCATTTCTGAGTAAGCCCATTATTCTTCCAACAGCAGCAGGAAAAGACATGACATGTGAAGCTGCAGTTCTTGAAGCCAACAATCTACGTAAACATGCAATAAAGCCCATGACTGTTGCAGCTGCTTTAGGTGAAGGGGGTGGCAAGGGAGGGGACTCTGGAGGAAGATTTGGCGTAGCTGGAAGCATTGTTATTAAAGCCATCAAAGTCACCTCAGGTAATTCTATGTTAGGAGGGACTCCAGTATATGGTATGCATGCATTGAACTCTCTTATTCTGCGCCAGAGCTTAGCTCTTGATCCCGGAATGGAACCACCTTCAGAAACTGCATCTTTGGCGGCTGCTGCTAAGTGCTTCAAATGCATGGATGCACTCTCCATATCTGCAATAGGCCGTTGTAGTCCAAATTGTAAATTAACTCTACCGCAAGGTGGATCAATGCGATGGCCAGGCATCGTCAGTCTTGGTAACACAGCCATAGCACATTGACCCTGCAGAAATTATAGCCAGAGGTCAGCCAAACAACATGAAGTGGAAAGATTATGGCAAAAAGTCCTGGGTAAATCTTTCAATACCCACAAGAGAACACATCTACTTACTTCTGTTTGCAACAGATCACGAACTGCCGCAAGTAAGCTATCACGAGAGGTGCTTGCATATACCTACAAGATACATCACAAACATCAGAAGCATGACCCCGAAAGGAACCACAAGTTAAAGGTAAGGGTAACAATTGCTCACATGGATGGGGCATCCATCATTGAACTCAATTGCAAACATCTGAGGCTCCTCAGTAAATCGAACAAGGGCATTTACTGCAGATAAAGGTCGAACGATGACAGCCTGCACACATCTAGTGACTATTCTCAACATTTGATAAAATTCCACAAAATAGGACTCAGATTTATGCAGAAGTAAAACCACAAGGGACTTTAAGGAAGATTTAAGCTTTACTCTTTTTTATTGACCGATTGTTCTGCATGCATAGTCATTACACGTCTAAACATGCATATAGAACTAAGTTGATTAGACGAACAACATTCACAAAATATGACCCAATTCCAAGATTCCTGCCCAATGCTCCAATCTATGGTACATGCATAAAGTTGGACATGTTTGGAATTATGGAGGTTTTGATATAAGCCAATGATATATATTTTAGTAAGTTCATCAGCTTACTTCATAGTTCTCTGGGCGTCTTTCAACAAGTGAAACTTTTGTAAGAATCAATTGACGAGATACAGCATCACCATGCTCCCCAAGTCCACCTTTTGGGCCAACGCTCAAATTCAATCCTGGAACATTTAGAGTTCCACGAGCAGCAGAGCGCAATCTTGTCACAGACCAACCTCCACATGGAGTTTCATCTGCTCCAACTGCTTCTTTTGCTGCATTGTCCATAACATTAATAAATGAACAGCTAGATAGACCACTTTACAAGAGCAAAAGGAAGTGTCTATAATGTGCTACCTCGTCGCTTTATATACTCTGCTATAGTGAGAGACTGAGAAGTTTCCACATTTAGTGACACCCCGACCATAGATTTTGCTGTTTTAGTCTGCATAAAATGTATAATAACATAAGTGCCGATCCATAAAAGCGTGTAACAAAGTCAGAAATTGAACGTTACAAAGTCAGCCGTACCAAATTAGCAATGATAGCAGAATTTGTCGTTCCAGAAGCAGCTTGAAAAGCTTTCGATTTTCTTCCATATGAAGGACAAAGAATAAAACCTCCTTCAATGCCTTTCTTCCCATAAGCATCGGAAAGGGAAATAATGGCAGGGGAATGAAAATCTCTAAAATCCAAGCACCAGCGGAGGTCTCCGCATTTTAAATCAATAAGTTCAACCCCAACATAAGTAACTTTTAGTTTCTGCACAGAAATCAATTGTTGAAGAAAATCAGTTTGACAGTTGCAAAGCGTGAAATAAACATATACCAGTCAAAAAAAGATTATTAGCACTGATAGCAGGTTGATAAATTCAATAATGTATAAGCTCAAGAATGACTATTAGTAACTTAGTTTTATCATCTTGTTTCACCAGGCTTTAATTTGTTCAAAGTAGGTAAATGTTCCCATTAAGTGCTAAATAAAAAGAAGTGCAAAACATTGTACCCAATCAACAACAATCCGGACGAAAAAGAAAATTAGAATATCTCTACACTATCAAAAGCAATACTCCAGTTAAATGTTTAGCATGTAAACACCATAGACAAAATGCAGGTGCCCACCCTTGTAAAGATGAGTTACATTCGTCTACCTCAAAACAATTCAAATAAAATTTCTCATAACTGTTTCCTATCAATGGTTTTTATTCTGCCGAGAAATATTCAGGTACAAAATATAGATGCATAATGTTCGACGTTTTATACTTCAAAACACATGTGTGTCCCTTTAGAATCTGGCAAACATTCTTCAATTCCACTTTTTCTTTTATCCATGCAATAACTACCACTACCAGCAACCCCACTCCCCATCTATTCTCTCAACTCCATAATTCCTATACTAAAGCTTATTAGGTAAAGAAACACACGTCTCTATTTCCTTTCTAGCTCCAATCCATAACTTGGCAATCTTGTGTGTTTTCTATCAAGTTTTCTATCAAATTCTTAGTCACTTGATCTTGTACTCCTACTGACTTTAGCAGTTGCCTATTGAACAGTAAAGTAACACATTGCACAAAGCAAAACTTGCAAAAGAGTAGTCAAACTTACAAAAGGAACCCACTCGCCAGTCCGTCGCCGGAGATGAAGCACTGGAAATTCCGCTACTACCCCAAGCCGATTGCCCCTAATCCTATGCAGCTCGGTCAGTATGCTCGCCCTATACCTGGACGAGAA
The DNA here is from genome assembly GCF_002994745.2 of Rosa chinensis. Classification (NCBI taxonomy): domain Eukaryota; kingdom Viridiplantae; phylum Streptophyta; class Magnoliopsida; order Rosales; family Rosaceae; genus Rosa; species Rosa chinensis. The sequence continues at coordinate 3,929,985 of NC_037089.1, forward strand.
CTTCACCGACTTGAACTTCCCCCTGCCGTCAGTCCGAACACTTAAATTGAACTCACTGGAGCTCTCGTCGCGGCCGATGATCGGGGCGGCAGTGTCGAAATCCGACGCGACGACGTACGAGTTCGTGACGGCGAGGGTGGACGGGTCCAAGGTGACGATGGAGGCGCTCGAGAGGCAGAGAATCCGCTTGTAGCGGCCGCGCCACGAGTGCTTGACGACCAAGTAGCGCGCGAGGTACTCCGGCTCTTCGACAGGGGCAGAGCGGGAAGAAGAGGGAGAGGAAGAAGAAGTGGAGGTGTTAGGTTGGTCCATGCGTGGCTGAGTCGGCGGCGGAGGAGGAGGGCGGTGATCGGAGACGTGGTGGCGGGAGACGGAATCTACGTGCGGGAGGAAGTGGAGGGTGTGAGGGCGAGGCGCATTGTTGCGGCGGAGGAAGAAGAGCCAGGGAGGAAGGGGAGAAGGAGCCGCGGCCGGAGCCCGAGAACGAGAGTGATTCGCCCCCAGCTCTGACGGATATTTACGGGCGGTGCCACTCTGCAAGAGGTTTGATCTTGATCGAGCTGCCCTAAGTGGGAGGTGGTTGGATCATCTGGATTTTGGGGTTTGATTTGGGATCGGAGAATTTGGATTGAAAGGGACTTTGGAGAATTGAATTGGGAAAGAAAGAGAGAAGGGACAGCTGGGAGGAGAAAGGTAGTGCTGTGCTTCGCTGTTTCGGGTTTACCCTGCTGTCAAAGACGAGAACATCCGGTTGCGTTATAAGAGTTACCGTCACACGGGAGAGAGACGGTGACTACTCTTCGATGACGTGGCAGGTGATTCAACCATGGTAAGTTAAAATTCTTCAAATCTGTTTTATCATTTCTTAACATTTATCCGCACAGGTTCATATATTTCATATATTGAGTAGATTAGTTTCTTTGTTTATATAAATAAAAAAATTAAAAAGTTCGATTTAAAAGTAAATTAGGTCATTACAGTGGTAGACTAGATTTGATATAGAGGTATACTAAATGGGTCCTTGACCAAAAACCTCAAAATGAGCCAAAGTTATCCCACTTATCCCAGCAAGAGATTTTTATTCCCACTTACTCTATTTGAAGTAAAATGACATTTTTACCCTCAGTCTAATTGAAAAAAGACATCGATGCCATGCTCCTCTATCTCTCCTCTCTCTCCGGCACGAGCAACACACTCTCTCTCTCTCACCCTCGCCGACGAGGACAACCATATAAACAAGCCTTCGAATCCCTCCCCTACTGGTCCTCCAACGACTTCAACCTCTACATCTCCTCCAATCCTGATTTCCCGCCGGCCCAATTCGTCACTTTCCAGGAAGAAGACGACGAAGACTTTGACGGCGAAGACGACATCTTTTCCCAATACCATTCCACAATCCACGCCGAGCAGAACCGCAACAACGTCGTTTCGGAGCCCAATTCCATTTCCTACACCGATGACTTGTCGTTGGACCGCGAGAACCAGGTCAATTTCGTCATGGATCTGTTCCAGCAGTCTCAGGTAACGGCCCGTTCCGTTTTGGTCTCCGGCGACTCTGATTTTGGGGTTGTAGGGTTCTGATTTGATTTCAAATTTAATGCTTCGAACATCGTTTGCTATTTCTGATAGTCCAACTAGCTAGCTTAGCAGCAAGTTTGGCTCATCTCCGGCGAGATTTGGCGCTCGAGCTCGACCAAAATTGGGATTCATTGCGATTATTGGCAAATGAAGCAATATTGCTCCGTGTTTTGTGGTCAGAGAAGTTTGTTTGTGATTGCACACTAAAATTGCTTCCGTTGCGTACTATTGATGCAGTTAAGAATGAAATTTTGCTTCGTATTTAGAAAATTGCAGATGGTTCTGCATTAGAACTGCATAATTGCATGAATTATCCTCCTTTAGTTATTTACGAAACTTGTTTTAGAAATTTTGTTGGATATTGTCTACATATGTGAATCTATGTCTCGATGTAGGTCTATCAAGCAATTGTTGCTTATACAAATAACAACAACTTGGTGTTTTTCTCGTTGTATTGATATTGTTGTTTATAATAAGTTGAAAAGCAAGGAAGATGGATATGTGGCTGGCTTTCTGGGAATACTATGGAAGATGGAGCCATAGCACTTTTTTTGCGGTAAAATGGGTCAAAAGCCCAAAATGAAAAGAAAAAAAAAGTTCTATTGGGGCAATAGAGGCTCGTAAAATGTCTATTGGGGGACAGTAAATGTCTATTGGAGGGCAATAGACGTTTTGAATTGATGTAATCTCTTCATTTTTTTTCTTTAATGGAAGTTTTATTTGTTTAATTTAGAAAAATTAGTTCTCATTCCGGCGACCGAAAGTTGTATTGGGGGGCAATAGACGTCTATTGGGGGGCAATACAGGTGTATTGGGGGACAATAGACGTCAGGTCTATTGAGGGGCAATACATGGCTGATAGACGTCTATTGGGGGGCAATCCCCAATAGACGTCTACTGGGGGGCAATACATGGCCAATAGACGTCTATTGCCCCTCTATTAGGGGGCAATAGATGTCTATTGGGGGCAAAAAAACTTTCCGGTGAGATTTTCAGCAAATTCCGGTGGGCGGCAGCCGGTGACCGGAATCCTGCGAAAGTTGGCCTGATTCCAGCGGCATGTGACAGAATTCTGGCGGCCGGTGATCGGATTCCGGCAGCCGGTGACGGGCTCCGGCGAAGTCTCCTATGGTTTCTCTCTCTTCCATTTTCTCTATCTCTCTCTCTAAGTAACAAAGGGGTGAGGGGTAAAATGGTATTAAAAAAAAATAAAAAAAAAAAAAAAAAATCTTAATGGAGCATTAAGGAAGACTCCCTTAGAGTGTATTGGGTAAGAGAGAATTAAAAAAACTTAATGGGGTAAGTGGGAAAAAAATCCCTAGAAATGGGGTAAATGGACAAAACCTATTCTAAAATGTTCATCACTATTATTTATTTATGTCATAAAATTCATTTATACTAAATAAATTAACAGAATATTCAATGAACAGTAACTGAATCAGTGACCCAGACACAACCGGTGGAAACAGATGTCCAGTGGCAGTGAACAATGTAATGACCTATTGACACAGTAACCCTGACCTATTGACCCAACGGGTGAACTTGCTTTTATGGGTAAGATAACCAAATAAATGAAATGATATCTCAAACCTGTGTAAATCTTGAGAAGAGGAAATTTGACTTTTTTTAAGAACCAAAATACTCCCAGATCCTTATGAGTATGATATTAAAAGCAATAAAAGAGAAAGACAATATGATTGTGAAAAAAAATTAAAAAGAAGTTTGTTTTCTTGATTATCAACAAGAGATAAAAGCTTAAAATTGAGGTTGAACCTGGATTTGATCAGCTGAACAAGAGAAGGACTAGTCCACGGAATATTGGGCCCGCTGATGTCTTCGCATATGTTTCCGAACAATAGTAGGACTTCTAATTGAGCCCAATTCCGAACAAGAGTAGGATTTAGTCCACTCCCATTGTTATTAGAAGAGTCGGAGTCGGAGTCGGAGTCGGAGTCGGAGTCGGTGTCGGTGTCGTGTGTATATATTAAAAAGCAGGCCCGGGGAGTCGGAGGCATCTCTCATCTTCATTCCCAATTATCTATGGCCCCTAGAAAGACTCATAACCTAGCCTCCGCCACCAGCAATGGCGAAGAGGAGACGCACCATCATCGGCTTCGGCCTAGCAGTGTACATCATGGGCAGAAGTTTCATGAGCATGATATGAAGAAGAAGAAGAAGAAAAGCCGAGGGACAGAGAAGGTGAAGAAGAAGAAGAAACTGAAATTGAATGAGGTGGAGGGTAATAAGTCACTCTACCTGTGCACCATTGAATACCAAGAGGGAGAACGAGCGGCTTATGCTGTGCGGTGCATTAAACTATCAGATCTCTTATGCTCAAGAAGAAGTTACTGTTTGCCTACACCAATGATTGGCGTCTAGGAGTTTATATTCTGGCCTTGGATGAAAATCAAGAATCTATCACACAAATTGGTGATTGGAAGATCCCTTCGTGGCCTTATGAATTTGGTTACTTATCAGCATTTAGTATTGTGCACATAGGAGGTCCGAAAGCATGCTTTGTTATCACCCGGTTGGGCGTCCCAAGTGAATACAAAGCTGAACATGAGCCTGGGACTCATAAGACGTGGGGAATTGCCATACCATTTCAATTTGACCTTGATATCACCAAGGTGGACAAGGACAAGAAGAATTGTTTCACCCTCCAATTCATGTCTCTTCGCATCTTCGAGTACCATACCAACCCATCCAGTTTTCCAGAACCTGGACCGCTTGGTTGCTTTGTGCTGTGATAAGTTTGTTGCATTTCTTAAATTAAATCTTGGTTCGAGGAATCAGAGGAGGACCTTGTAACAACTAGAATTATTTGATGTTCTGTAATGACGTATCAGATGTTTGTTTCACTGAATGATAATAATATTTTCCTTCTCTTAATTTGGTTGTGTGATTGTACAAATTTCCTATTCTTAGACTCTCTGTCTGGAAGAATTGTATCTGCATTGTTTTTCTGTACTGTTAGTTCCTGCTTGTTTACATATTCTTCTTCTGGATGAACAATATGGTTATCTAAATGCACGAACTCTTAACAATCCGTGCCTTGATGAAATATGATTTCCTTAATTTTCCTCATGTCGTGAATCACTGAATCGTGATATATATTAAACGGAACCTTAATTTCCTTATTCTCGCAAGATGGAAGCTTAATTGTGACTGTTATGTTTGCACATCCAAGAGTAGAAAGGCTTCACCTTCTGCCATCAAACTTGTTCAGTAAAGGCATTCTTTCGGCTTTGATGAAACAAGATTTTGAACTCTGTTGTAAGATTTGATCAGTATTCTTATTCTATATGACAAAGGAATTGGAGACGAGCAGGAGAATCCCATTCAACAGTGATTAAAAGTTGCAGATTTTGATTTCAAGCTTACAGTCAGGTGTGACAGTGGAACTGCCCGAGTTGGATAGATTTTAAATACAATCTTGGTCGCAGGCTGCTGCCTTATAGAAGAGTGACTAGCAGAGGCAGTCCGCAGTGGGGTTGGCCAGGTTTCCTGATGCCTTCAGGCACCCTACCTATCATCATCTTACATCATCTGATACAATGAAAGTCTCAGTGTACTACGTGCAGGGAAGGTATGTTTGGTCGCAAGGTTGCAGGTAAGGTTTTCTTTTCATAGTAAAACAAGTGGCATACACCCTCATCTAAATGTGCTGCTAATACTATGTAACCAAAGTTAGAGAATAACTGGCTTTCCTCCACTAAAAACTTCCACAAGAGTAGAGCATAACTGGCTTTGATGATAGAAGGCCTTACATTTTTAGGGGACTTGATTCAAGATGAATGTAAGATTTCAAACGACATTTAATTGTTAGACAAACACATTTAACAGTTAGACAAACCATTAAAAGGATAGACTTTATGAATTGGCGACAAGTTTAAAAAAAAAAAAATGCCCAACAAAAAAACAATCTCTTAATTAATGAGAATTCAGATTAAGGAACCAGCAAGTAATTAAAATGATCTCCCCAACATAAAAACAATCTCTTAATTAATGAGAATTCAGATTAAGGAACCAGCAAGTAATTAAAATGATCTCTTAACAATGCCTTAATAGTTTCCCAAACGAGAGGAAAATAAAAGAAAAAAGAAAAGGCCTAGGCAAGGTAAAGTTGCAGATTTGCAAGTTCTGTTTCTTTGCTATTTTAATTGTCTCTAGAGTATTAATTTGCGTAAAGAACCCTGTCACAAGATTTTCTCTGATCTTGCACTCAAAACTTGAGTCAAGAATGAGAATCGGCTTTCCTAATCTTCAGTTCAAGAATCTGTTTAAATCAGTTGTCTGATTGTAACTCATGACCCCCCCCCCCCCCCCCCCGATCAAGAATCTGTCATACCCTCCTCATATTTATGCAAGAGCTAAATCTCCAGCTTGTGTTGGTATAGCCCTGTGTTGGAAGTGAGGTATATGACATTTCCAGCTTGTACAATCAGTTCCTAATATAAACAAAACAGTCGCCAACCCATAATCCAGTTTGGACACGCTCATTTCTCTCCAAGAGGAGCTCAAAAACATCCTCAACACCTAGTTCGTCGACTGCCCTTCCACTGTCCAAATAAGAAGAGACTACATCCCTCCGCAATTAACCAGACTAAGTTAATCATGTGATCTAGATTAAGCTAACATGCATAGAAAGAACTGAGAAACTTCTAATAAAGGTAGGAAAAGCTTGAAAAGGAAGAGCTCTTACATCGTATTTTCAAATGTAGAATGATGAATCACTAGAAATTGCCACCAAATCACCGCTATCAGCCCAATAAACATTCTAGAAGAGTCAAACAAACCAATGTAAAACATAAGGTTACAATTGGTGTGGCCAAAATCAGAGGTTTGATAGTGATATTGTTTGATGTGGTGCTAGTGGATACCTTAACATTCACATCAATTCGTCTAAACAATCTGCATTCTGCCCAGTCATAGAAGCATACAAAGTCATTTGAACACATTGCCAATAGTGTCCCTCCATAAATGTGTTCAACAGAACATGTTGGTCAAATATTCTTCTTTTCCTGCACAGTAAATACCAGTTTAACTCCAAACCTATCCAATTTAGCAAACTTTTTTATTTTTGAAAAGCAAATAATTGTTTTATGCAAGAGCTAAATCTGCCATCGGCAAGTAGAGCCCTGCTGATAACTATCAACACTTCCAAGTTCCAAATTTGCATCAATGTTTAGGGTATCTTCTCCAATTTGGTGGTAAATCAAGGCAGTGCCTTACTCAACCACACTATACTTCTGTACACTATCTTCTCCAATAACAATTGCTTTCACAAAAAAAACTCTAATGTAGAATCAACGATTTCTCTAATTTATAAGTGTCAATACCTAGAACATTTTGCTGAAAACTTTGATCTTTGATGTCGCTTCCCTAACAGCATATTCTCTGTCTGATGACCAGACAAACTCCAATTCCGAGCCAAAGGTTCTATTTCTCCATGCTAGAGCCACGTATATTATGTACTCTCCATCTCCACAAACAACAACAAACCTTCCATTGGGGTGTTGTGCTTCAAATTCTGGAATCAGATACAATAGAAAACTTAACAACACACATCTAACGTACATTTTCTGCTGAAAATCTGAAATGCAGTGGTTATGAGCAGATCAAAATTTCTTACAGATAGTAACTTCTTAAATTGATAAACATATAGTATAGCTTCAAAGATCTACCTTTATATTTGCTAGTAAAGAGAACCATGCAATTATGCCTCGTTAAGTAATCACAACATAATCAATTGGAATACGGTTTCAAATTGAATTAATATAAGGGTGTCAATGCAACTGGACCCATAGCCACATGAGTTAGAGCCAAACTGAGAGGGAGTGTTTATTTTTTTGGTGTTGGTTGGGGGGGGGGGTAAGAAGATTATTTCCTAGTTATGCCTCTTCCTGACTCTAATCTAAATCTCTCATGTCAAAGAATATTGAAGTCAAATAGTAATGCATTATGGGTAATAGTCCATACTAGAGCTGGTGTCCCGTGTACCATCATGCAAAGAGGAATTTTCTGTTTACTAATAACAAGATTAACATGGCAGAAATGCAAGCAAAACACGTCAAGAAGGCTAGTAGGTGGCATGGCACAACTACAGTGGCATCATTATCAACTGGATTAAAGATTCATCAAACATAGATGCTTGAGGATAAAGATCACAGTTTCCTAACTCCTTCACGGCCAATGGTAATCTTTCTCCATCTGTAAAATTTCAGAAAAACAGGACACCATTAAATTCAACTCAAACAAATAAATCGAGGACCATCTCAAAGAAAATGGTAGTCTGCAAAGTATGGGAGATTGAACCTCAAAATGTGATCCCACACTTTTGATATTCACAGTTTGGATTTCATTATGCTTGGCCCAGTTTAGTTTCCCACTACTATCCATGCTAGCAACTGGTACTTGTTAACCAATCTTTACCAAAATGGTTCCTTCGTCATAAGCAATAACAGTCCTGTGTAAAGAAGACATTAGTATATCATCATATATCACAACTATATTAACCGTGAACTTCCAACATGCCAAGGTCATCATAATACATCACAAACAGAAGCATGACCCCGAAAGGAACCACTTACCAAAAGTAAAAGATAAAGATAACAAGTGGAGTTGGTTAGGAACGTTGATGAAAGGGGAGGAGGGGGGTACCTGCAAAAAAAACTCCGATGCTTAAGTCAGTTTTTGTTCGAGTAATTGGGTCAGCAACATTGATACTTGTAAACAAAGTAATGATAAAGAGCAAATTTGAAAGAGGATGAACATCTAAACAAAAAACAGCACGGGCATGTGATTCTGTTATATCAGATTCTTCTGTAGTATGTGATTCTGTTGTATCAGATTCCTGTGCAGTAGAGTCATACTGAAGCAGCACGGGCAAAAGGTACCTAGCACAATCCATTGACAGAAAGCGAGTTATTATTTCTTGGCATAACTTCTACATCTCAGATGACAGATTTTTTGTAAATAAAGTTTCATACCCATAAAGTGAAGAAAAAAAAAAAAAAGGACTGGAAGTTAGACATTGTCCAGGTCATTTCTCCAAATTGAACTATCTCTGACACCATGCTGGGTACGTAAGATCGTGCCATCAAAGCTGCTTCAAGTATTCGCTCACTGTAAGGAAAGATGTAAATACTTCAACAAACAAACATCACAATACATGGAGAAGTTGAGGGATCGTCATTATGTTATACAGAAATTTACCTATCTAGCAACAGCTGGATGCGTTCTTCCAAGTTACCCAGCATGAACAACCCAAGGAATGCAACATTATTCTTTCCCTGCTCTTCAAGCTTTGACATTCCTTGAGCATCTCCCAGAGAAGAATACAGAAGTAACAAGTCAGAAAAGTCCATCCCGTGTAATATGTAATCTTCAGTAAGTTCTAACTGCATAAGCCATACAAGGGTATGAATAAAGATTTGGATGTACAAAATAAAATGCAAAGGCATAAACTGATGTATCACAAAAAGTCAACTGATAGTAAGAATATCTAGTAGTATCAAACACTAAGTAGGGGTAGCTATGAGCACTTCCAATCAGGATGGATACATGAATGATTCTTTAGGTGTGAGTTGACGTGAGGTCTTTAAAGTTTATTTATGGAAATTAGACCGAAGACACAGGTAAAGATATACCTTCCCAGAGGACATAGCTAATTCTCCCAGCTGCTTCCATTTGGATTCACTGTGCGCTTTAGTAGCAATATCCTGTCAGCAACAGAAGAGAACTTAATATCTTCAAAAAAGCAGATAAAAATAAGGAGTTTTGTGTACAAAAAAATAAAGAGTTTTGTGTACAAAGGAATAAAACACCCGAGTAAAAGTAAGCTCTGGAGCAAAGCTTTCTACCAACTCAACAATAAAGATGGTATCTTACCTCGGCAATCTCCAGATTACCTAGCTGTATAGCAAGATCAAATTTGTAATCAGAACATGTAGCGACTTCCGGTGCATCCTCCAACATCCCTCAGGACTCCAAAAATTACTGAAAGCAAAATAAGATTTTCATCATAACGCACCAATCCATAAGATCACAGGTAGATGAGGACCTACATCTAACATTGCTTGATGCACAACAGTTAGCGAATACAAAATCCTCCTACCTGTTATGTTGCTCTTGGGGAATAAATCTAGGACCATCTCAAAGAAACATGGTAGTCTGCAAAGTAGGGAGATTGAACCTCAAAATGTGTACTGCTCGACCAATCTTTACCAAAATGGTTCCTTCATCAAAAGTAATAACAATCCTGTATAAAGAAGACATTAGTATATCTTCATATATCACAACTATATTAACCGTGAATGTAATTCCAATATGCCAAGGGTATCATAATACATCACAAACAGAAGCACGACCCCAAAAGGAACCACTTACCAAAAGTAAAAGATACAGGTAACAAGTGGAGTTGGTTAGGAACGCTGATGGAAGAAGAAAGAAGGGGGGTACCTGCAAAAAAAAAACTCCGATGCTTAAGTCAGTTTTTGTTTGAGTAATTGGGTCAGCAAAATTGATACTTGTAAACAAAGCAACGATAAAGAGCAAATGTAAAAGAGGATGAACATCTAAACAAAAAACAAATTGGTAATTAGTGGCGCTGTCACTAGTATGCAAACAGAGTGATTGATCAGAGAGAGAGAGAGAGAGAGAGAGAGAGAGGAAGGAGGATTGACATACCTGAATTGGCAAGTGAACACCAACAATTAGATAAAAGTGCAACACAAAAGCAAAACAAAGTGAACCTGGTGTTCACTGGAAAAGGAAAAGAGATATGCAGAAGAAAAGACTCTATCAAAAGACCCTGCAACAGAGAAAGCAAAGTGAACCTGGTGTTCACTACAAAAGGAAAAGAGATATGTAGAAGAAAAGACTATCAAAAGACCCTACAACAGGAGAAAGCAAAGTGAACCTTAGAAGGTAAAGTATAAAAAAAAAAAAAAAAACTTTGACATGTGGACTGACTCTTATAAACTCAGGACATCCTAACAAATGGACACACCCTATCAGATTTTTGAGAGAGCACCCCGGAAACCCCATCTTAGGGACTGTCCTCTTCCGGGGGTGCAACCAATATTTTTTTTAAATCCATATCTATATTGCAGGTCCACATAAAGGAGTAGAGCTTTGGAATGATATCCGGGATTGTATCGAAGACAATCGCACCAACGTAGGGCTTAGTGCAGTAAAAACTCTTAACATTCCTGTTGTCATTCAAATGTCGAGTAGTATTTCGGACCAGCTGCGCCTCATCAAGGGCAGTGTCCTTGTAGGTTCGGAAGTTGTATGCATCTCTAAACCACTTGTTCTTCTGACTGGTAACTGCTAAATTGTACTGTCCCCTCCACTCGATCATCTCCCAGATGTTGTAGCCACTGTAATACACGCCACTATGTAGGTACAAGTTTTGATTAACTTGGTGTGTTGGCATTCCATATAAAACGAGAAAATATCTTTGAGCATTTAAAGATATTTTTCTGTTTATAAAATTGTGTAATTGATTTCCTTTAAGATTTATTGTATTTCTTATATGGAAAGTCTCTTTCTCAATTAAAGAGGAATTAGGTCAGAATCTTGGTATAGAGTTTTTGCCGTTGGTGCTTGATATATATTCAGAAAATATGCACGGCAAAAACGTGATTCAGAAACGCAAGAATTGGTGATAGAGTCTTGCATGTTTGTTTGAGTTTGTGTCTTCACAAAGAACCGAAACACTTGGTCCATGTATAAGTGTTTGTGATCATAGTTTCATATGCATAATACACTCTCAAGATCAGTAGGGAGACTGTGAAGAAAGAAGAACAAGATTTGAAGATCGTTTAAGTGAAGGAGTTCTAGAAGGAAGACAAACTTTGTATTAGATTTTGTGTGAATCTTATAGCCGAGCTAGTGCTATTCAAAGTTTGTAAAAGAACATATCCTTTTCAATATGATGATCTTTATTTTGGGTTCTCAAAGAGTAAGAGCCCCGCAGTGTTTTTAATCTCATACTTGAGGTTTTCACTGCGTAACCAAAATCTGGTGTTTAGTTTGTTATTTTGGTTTCTGCTGCCCAGTAAGGATTGATCAGTGCACTGCAATCCTCGTTTTCCAGAAAATCATATTCTGTCCTTGTATTTTCACACTATAACAAACAACACTATTCCTGAGGTTCTCTACGGTATCAGCCGGAAAATCGGCCCTCTGTGCTTCATTGAGCAGTAAACGATGAAAATAAAGAGCAGCGAATCTTTCCCTGTACAAAGAGTATGAAATTAAAACGAATATATACATACTTGTAATAGACATTACAGAATCAGAGTATGAAATTAAAACGAATATATACATACTTGTAATAGACATTATAGAATCAGAATCAGGGAGAATGAAGGAGCCGTTACCTCGATAGGGGGGTTCGAAGCCGGCGGAAGAAGTTGTCTCTATCGTGGTGATGTGTTCCACTAAATCCAAGAAACGCTTCCACGGCCTCCCTGAATTTATTCTGATAATCCTTATCCTCATCAAGACCAGAGCCAACTGCGGGGAGAATTGCGACGTGATCACTGACTTCCACGCAACTCGGAAGCAGGGACCCGACTGGCTTATTCTCCTCCCATCTCATCAAAACTCCCCTCAATAAATCCCTGGATGGATGTAAAAGAATCGATAATTACTACCCCAAAATTGAATCGTGAAGATCCGTATCAAAAATTTGTGGAAACAAAAACATGAAATTACCTGATGAGACTCTAGAGAATGGGCTGGAGAATGTCGAACAGAAAGGAATTCGCCGAGTTATACACGGCGTAATAGAGACAGTTCTTGTAGAAATCGGCATAATCTTGAAGAAAAGGATGGAGCGGCAGTCTCTTCACCGATGATCTCCCCCGTTTGGCCACCACAGATCGGTTTTTAGGGCTTCGCTCGGCTGAAGATGATCTCCCCCATTTGGCCATGACAGATCGGGTTATAGGGTTTCGCTCACAGCAATGAACGTTTCACTCTGGGAACGAGTGACGAGACGGAGCTTTGGGAATTAGGGATTTTAGGGCTAACAGAGAAGAGAACGAAGAGCTTCGGGAATTAGGGATTTTAGGGCTAACTGAGCTATGAACAAGAAGCAAATGGGAGAAGCGTGAAGCAAATGGGAGAAGAGCAGAGCATACAAATTACAAAGAAAGGCTGAGGTAGCCGTTACAAGTAAGGATTGTGAGTATTGAATGCGGTCGAGTCTTGTTTTTCAAATATTTATTTGAGTTGTGTTTTCTTTAAGGAAACAAGTTTGTGGGCTCAAAGGCTCAAACTATGTGTGAGGGAAGTTTAAAATAAAAAAAAAATTAAAAAAAAAATTCAAAAAGTGTGGAGAACTAAAAATTTAAAAGTAGTGTGAGCTAATAAAAGTCAGTTATTTTTATATTTAATCTTTTTTATTATTCTCGTTTCTAAATTGACTTTAGATTTTCTATTGATTATTTTTGTTTGGTTAAAAAAAAAAAAACAGTTATGGAGTGCAAGCTCTCTTCTTTTAATAAAAGTGTAGATAATTTATTCTTCTCAACTAATAATAATATTCAATTCCTCTTCTTATTTTTCTCCAAGATAAAAATGGGAGCATACAAAACATAAGTCAATCATTTCGACCCTAGAGCTAAAGTTACACTAGCACCCTACTTTCAAACACCTATAGAGAAATTCTCAACCTCCTCAAGATATTTGTCAACAATTGATTCAGATCAAACTGTCAAAATCTATTATCCCACCATGCAAGAAATCGGCAAACCAAACAAAACTATATTTGCCCCCACTTCTATCAAGGCACGCAATTGCAATACTCACAGCGTGATTACATGTACTGAGACTTATTATAAAGTGTAATGATGAGCAATCTACCTGAAACTAAAAGCACCGCGCACAAAAGAATGATAGTAGCAAAATTGATCAAAATATCCCAATGTCTCAACTACAAACCACTAGCCATTTTAAGAGATCGCTTGTGAGATACACTTTTCGATTACATACATTCACACCTACGGTTTCACTAAGTCACCGCTAGCAAAATACATACACCATAACAAAGTCCCTACAACTATAAACTACTCTGCCTACTCATCCTAAACGGGGTACACACCCCTTCCAAAGTAAATTCCATCAAAGAACTACCTGCACACTTATTCAAAGCTATATTACTATGAAAACTAAAAGCCTAATAGGTTTTGATGTTATAGGATCCAATCAATAAACCTAGTACAACCGCCTAAGACCACAATTGGTGCACATCAATGCTAGTCACCGGATTGAGTTTGTCACACATATACTATCAAAAAGTCAAAAGTATGTCTCCAAAAAAGTAGCTTTAGGAATTAGGGATTTTAGGGCTAACAGAGAAGAGAACGAAGAGCTTCGGCAATTAGGGATTTTAAGGCTAACTGAGCTATGAACAAGAAGCAAATGGGAGAAGAGCAGAGCATACAAATTACAAAGAAAGGCAGAGGTAGCCGTTACAAGTAAGGATCGTGGGTATTGAATGCGGTCGAGTCTATGATAAGGCCATAAGGGTTACCCTTTGAGCGGGATTATGTTTTTTTTATTCTTTTTCTTTTTTTTTCAAATATTTATTTGAGTTGTGTTTTCTTTAAGGAAACAAGTTTGTTGGCTCAAAGGCTCAAACTATGTGTGAGGGAATTTAGAAAGAAAAAAAATGTGGAGAGGTAGTTAAAGTAGTGGGACCTGATAGAAACCCACATTTCATGCCATTTTAATTTTATTTTTTTTATCTCTTTTATTATTCTGGTTTCTAAATTGACTTTAGATTTCCTATTGATTATTTTTAGTAGGTAAAAAAAAAAATCAATTATGGAGTGCAAGCTCTCATCTTTTAATAAAAGTATAGATAATTTATTCTTCTAAAATAATAATAATAATATTCAATTCCTCTTTTTTTTCTTTTTTTTTTCCAGGATAAAAATGGAAGCATACAAAACATAAGTCAATCGTTTCAACCCTAGAGCTAACTTGTAGTGTTTGGACCCAAAATGAGCATTTTGGCCTGACAAGGCGTGTCTTAGAGAAATTGTGCCAAAATCAGTGGCTCAAGCTATATATTGTCGACAAGTTCGAAACATATTATTTAGAGGCTAAATAAAGCCTACTATGGAAGATTATGCGAGCTACAAGAAAAGGAAATGATGGAAGCATGGAAATGAAAAGTCAACTTTAGCACATTTTCCTACTTCGGCTAGGAGAAACCGAGCTAAACAAGGAAGGAGGGGTGGCAGACTAACCAAATGAAATCCAAATGAGCTAAAACTTTCCATATTAATTCTAGACATTCCAAGGATCATTTCTTATGCAGAGTTTCAGAGCTAGTTATGAGTGGAAATCTTTCAAAAAATCAGTCTAATTTTCTGCAGAAGCAAAACTGGAAAGCTGGACCTGTAAGGAGTCCAGCAGCATTTTTGGCCCAACCACATGGAAGAAAGCTCTAAAAATTTGCCACAATGATCTACACTCATTGTGAATAATTTGATATGAAGAAGTCAAAGGCCCATTTTGAGTTCTTGGTGGAGATATAGCTGCAGCAACATTGGAGTAGTAAGTGCTTAAACCTAACATTCCATTAGTGTTTAAGTGCTTAAACCTAACATTCCATTAGTGTTTCAAGTGCTTAAACCTAACATTCCATTAGTGTTTTAAGTGCTCAAACCTAACCCATCATGATTTGTTTAAGGCCAACCACTATGGCTTGGTAGCCTATATATAGAGGCTACAACAAGTAACAAAAGAACACAATTCAACAACAATCTCTAAGATTATCCAAGCCTCTCTAGAGCAACCCCTCTCTAAGAGCAACTCCTCTTCTTCTCTTACCGGTGATCACACTCCAGTCCTAGTTTTCTCAAGAGCCGACTGTCAGTGCCACCAAACCCTCTGTCAATGTGCTTTGGTCCTAGTCTTCTCGGCAGCGGACTGTAGTACCGCGACTACAACGGTTACGGAACCAGCCAAGCAAGGGTAACGCCCTCGCAAACCAGCCAAGCTAAAGTCACACTTTAGCAAGTTCTCCCTACTTTCCGGTGATTTCGCTCTGCTCGACATGCAACGTTGAGTATCAACTTGGTGATACAAGACAAAGTCCTCACCACGAGGCACAGAAGAATCCCGCGACGAGGTTGGTGCTCTCCTCGTCCACAATTGCTCAAAAGAAGTCAGGTCAAGGGACACCCCCGAAGATCGCACCCGAACGGCGCTGGCACTCCCGCGCAAGAAAAAAGATTGTTGACCAGCTTAAGAAAAACTGGAGCCAAACATTTTGGCACGCCCAGTGGGACTTGCACTAGAGTCTTTTTGTATTCACCATCATTGCGATGCGAGGGGAAGATCTTTATCAAAGGAACTTCCTAAAGTGACAAGATGGCCAATGTTGCCACCACTGTTAATACTGACATTGATGATGAGTTCGAAGCCGTCATCATCCCAAAGGGTGCTAGCATCGATTAGCGACTCCGCATCCTTATGATCAACAGTGGTAACTATCGGAAGCATCTGGCTACGTCGATCGTGAGGACGGAACAACGTCTTTGCGACTTCGATCAGCGCATTTCCCAGTGTGCTCGGGAGGCTAGAGAGCAATCCCAAGAGTTCCTCGCGAGCAATTGCAAAGAGGCTATAGCAGAGTCCGCGACCTTTCGCAAGGAAGATTCCATCTTGGCTATTCAAGTCAGCTCACATCAAAGCGAATTGGAAAGTCAAGAATCTGCACGCAAAGAGGTTGTTTCTGAGGTTGAATTTCCTATAGGTGGCGATAAACCTACACACTTCACTGATGAATTACAGCCTTACACAGAGGTTGTGCATGGAGAAGACGATCCACAAGATGGTTCTTCTCACAATGAATTTGTCTTTGAACAAATATCTGATTTCTCCACTGATCAAGCCAAATACGTGGCTACTGATCAGATGCATGGGGGGCAAGATATGGCCCATGATCATCCTTTTGATCAACAGAAGCAAGTTCATGATCAATTTAATTGTGACTCTGCGGCTGGACGTCATCATGATCATGAAGAGGACCAATCAAAACATGGCCCACTTAATTATCAATTTAGCCTTGGCCATGCTTCTGGACGTCATGGTGGAGTTAACCAACTAAGCCATGGCCAACTTAATTATCAATTAAGTTGTGGTCTTGGAAAGCCAATCTGTAAGTGGTCAAATGCAAAAGCCAATTCGTGGCTTATTCTGAAGACATCATGTTCTATGATATGGTAGTTGGTAACAAAGTCGATCTATACTTATCTTTATCTCGTCAATTGCAATTGAAGATCATGCTTCGCCAACCAACAAGGATACTTGGGGGGCAAGATTTCCCCTCTCACGAGCCAAATTCCTTCAAATTCTTCAACACGAAGTATCTTTGTTCTTTTCCTACAAGCTCTCACAGGAGGGATTTTTACCCTGCAAATTTTGATACATCGGAGCTTGGAGTGAAGCATAGATGGCCTCCCCCGTGATCTTATAGAGGCGGCGAATGGTGGAAACAATTATTTATTTCTGGCGCCGTTGCCGGGGATTGAAAAATCTCCATGTAAATCACACCACTATGAAGAAGTTGAGGTTGGTAAAGGGTTGTGAATCATAACGGAATAGGTGAAGTCTCTTTTGTTAATATTGACCTAAACTCCTTATTGGTGCCTAGTTCAGGTCCCTTAAGGTTAAGGGCTGCTTTTATTAACACTTGTTGAACTATCTTCACACTTATGACATTTCTCATATTAGTAAGTATAGCCTATGTGAAATGGTGTCTAGAAAAGGGACAACGTTCATGACAGGTTCTTGAATCCAGAAGTGAGTGCAAATGGGCCTAAACCACTATGTGGGAGTAGCTCATGCCAAAATGGATTCTGCCTCTCTTGTTCGCTCTTCCCCACCTGGCCATTTCAGTAAGGTTGCCCAAAGGATACCAGACATCAGATACATGGGGGGCAATAAAGTTGGCAAAGAAAGCGTCAGTTCATGACAAAGGCAATTCAGATTGTGGCATTCAAGCTTTATGGCCTATTTAGAGGCCTATATGGAATCAGTCAAGTAATTTCAATCAAGCCAACAAAAGTGACTTTTGGAGCAACAACATTATAAGAGCAGTGCTGATTCAAGACCTCTTCAGTCAAGACGGAGACCTTTGACTTCGAGGTCTGGGGGGGCAATGTTTGGACCCAAAATGAGCATTTTGGCATGACAAGGCGTGTCTTAGAGAAATTGAGCCAAAGTCAGTGGCTCAAGCTATATATTGCCGACAAGTTTGAAATATATTATTTAGAGGCTAAATAAAGCCTACTGTGGAAGATTATGCGAGCTGCAAGAAAAGGAAATGATGGAAGCATGGAAATGAAAAGTCAACTTTAGCA
Organism: Rosa chinensis; assembly: GCF_002994745.2. NCBI lineage: Eukaryota > Viridiplantae > Streptophyta > Magnoliopsida > Rosales > Rosaceae > Rosa > Rosa chinensis. The sequence continues at coordinate 3,947,957 of NC_037089.1, forward strand.
CATTTTCCTACTTCGGCTAGGTGAAACCGAGCTAAACAAGGAAGGAGGGGCGGAAGACTAACCAAATGAAATCAAAATGAGATAAAAATTTCCAGATTAATTGTAGACATCCCAAGGATCATTTCTTATGAAGAGTTCTAGAGCTAGTTATGAGTGGAAAGCCTTCAAACAATCAGTCCAATTTTCTGCAAAAGCAAAACTGGAAAGCTGGACCTGTAAGGAGTCCAGCAGCATTTCTGGCCCAACCACATGGAAGAAAGCTCTGAAAATTTGCCACAATTATCTACACTCATTGTGGATAATTTTATATGAAGAAGTCAAAGGCCCATTTTGAGTTCTTAGTGGAGATATAGCTGCAGAAAAATAGGAGCAGTAAGTACTTAAACCTAACATTCCATATGTTAGTGTTTAAGTGCTTAAACCTAACATTCCATATATTAGTGCTTAAGTGCTTAAACCTAACATTCCATTAGTGTTTTAAGTGCTTAAACCTAACATTCCATTAGTGTTTTAAGTGCTCAGACCTAACCCATCATGATTTGTTTAAAGCCAACCACTATGGCTTGGTAGCCTATATATAGAGGCTACAACAAGTAACAGAAGAACACAATTCAACAACAATCTCTAAGATTATCCAAGCCTCTCTAGAGCAACCCCTCTCTAAGAGCAACTCCTCTCCTTCTCTTACGGGTGATAACACTCCAGTCCGAGTCTTCTCAAGAGGCGACTGTCAGTGCCACCAAACCCTCTGTCAATGTGCTTCGGTCCTAGTCTTCTTGGGAGCCGACTGTAGTACTGCGACCACAACGATTACGGAACCAGCCAAGCAAGGGTAATGCCCTTGCAAACCAGCCAAGCTAAAGTCACGCTTTAGTAAGTTCTCCTTACTTCCCGGTGATTTCGCTCTGCTCGACCTACAACTTTGAGTATCGACTTGGTGATACAAGACAAAGTCCTCACCACGAGGTACAAAGACCCCCGCGACGAGGTCGGTGCTCTCCTCGTCCACAATTGCTCAAAAGAAGTCAGGTCAAGGGACACTCCCGACGACCGCACCTGAACGGTGCTAGCACGCCCACGCAAGAAAAGAGACTGTTAACCAGCTCAAGAAAAACTAGAGCCAAACATGTAGAACTCTACTCTCAAATACGTATAGAGAAATTCTCAACCTCCTCAAGATATTTGCCAACAATTGATTCAGATCAAATTGTCAAAATCTATTATCCCACCATGCAAGAAATCGGCAAACCAAACAAAACTATATTTGCCCCCAACATAGAAGACGTTGCTCATCAAGGCACACAATTGCAGTACTCACATCGTGATTACATGTACTGAGACTTATTATAAAGTGTAATAATGAGCAATCTACCTGAAACTAAAAGCACCGCACACAAAAGAATGATAGTAGCAAAATCGATCAAAATATCCCAATGTCTCAACTACAAACCACTAGCCATTTTAAGAGATCGCTTGTGAGATACATTTTTCGATTACATACATTCACACCTACAGTTTCACTAAGTCACCGCTAGCAAAATACACACACCATAACAAAGTCCCTACAACTATAGACTACCATGCCTACTCATCCTAAACGGGGGTACACACCCCTTCCAAAGTAAATTCCATCAAAGAACTACCTGCACACTTATTTAAAGTTATATTGCTATGAAAACTAAAAGCCTAATAGGTTTTGATGTTATAGGATCCAATCAATAAACCTAGTACAACCGCCTAAGACCATAATTGGTGCACATCAATACTAGTCACCGGATTGAGTTTGTCACACATGTACCATCAAAAAGTCAAAAGTTTGTCTCCAAAAAAGTATCAATAAGAAAAGAAATTAGGTCATAGGCCCAAAGGCATAAAGCCCAAGGCTCTACTTCTTACCCCCTCATTTGGGCCGGGCAAGACAGATGGAGAAGACATTGTTCAGTCCTAAAGGCTAACCCATAGTAGCCATATCTCCCCTGCTTTCAGTTTAGATCACCTGCTTCCAAACGAACTTCGGCGTACCAATGCATGGTCGAGCACCCTCTGCACACTTTTCTACGCTGCCTCACGTAATAAAGTCCCGAAGACACCGCCAATGAGGAGAAGAAGCAAAAGATTTTAATTGGGGAGTGTGAATCCCATGTTTCCTTTCTCATTTTGTAAAGAGTATATTGACCCGTAAAAGATAAATATATATTAAAAGATCTTAAATGGAGAGTGTGAATTTCATGTTTTCTTTCTCATTTTGTAAAGGATAAATTGACACACAAAAGATAAATATATAGAAATCTCTATTAATAAAGCGAAGAGGGTGTTACTTTTCATATTTGGGGAAACTTTCGAACTTCCCATTTTGCCCTTGATATTGTCCATGATTTACAAAGAAAATAGAAACTTAGAAACTGGGGTTTGCCGACACAGGGGAAAAGAGAGGAGACGTGGCTAGGGATGGTTTAGTTTCGCTCTGATAGAGAGACAGATGGTTTCATTTCCATACAGTGATAGACAGAGAAAGAGAGGGGAGAAGAGCTTAGGCGACGGGAGAGGAAGAAGGATGCGATTTCCAATCTGAAACTGAAAGAGACGACTGATTCGAGAGAGAGAGAGATCGATTACACCGCTTTCATCTTTCGCTTTTGTGTTTCTTCGCTCCATAGAGAGAGAGAGAGAGAGAGAGAAGAAGCAAAGGAAGAAGGGAAAGAAGAAGACAGAAAAGAGAAGGTGAGCTTGAATTTTGGGTGTGATTGATCGGGTTTTAAATTTCGGTGCATGCAATTCTGGGTGATGCCTATGAATGTGGGTATGTGGGTTTATCTATTTGGGTTTGGTGACTTGATTTGTTGGTTTGTATTGATTTGTTAGACTATTTCGTGATTGAAAAAGAAAGCTATAGCAAATGTTTTTGATGGCTCGGTTTTGACGGATTCTCCCTTTTATAACTTTCTCTGTATCTCCTGTTTTTGTAGCTTGAGTTTCCAATAAATTAGTTACGGCTGTCTTCTTTTTATTACAAATTGCTTTTTGAAACTTGATCAAAATTGTAGAGCCAGAGGATGTAGTTGTGTTTGATATATATAAGTTGATGAATGACTAGCTAATTGGCCAGTAGAGGTACTGATTGTATTATTGCTGTCATGTTTTATAGTTCGATGAAAACCCTATGCAATTTTAGTTTATCATTAACTTTTAGGTATATTTCTTCGTCTCTTAGTCCGATTTGGTTGTTCAGCTCTGAGGAGTTGTGGAGCTTTACAATGTCCTTTTTATTAGACCAAACCAAATTAAGAATAATAGGATACTAAATGCGTCTTTCCTTTGAAACAGATTTCTTATGAAATAAGCTTACGGGATCCAACATTACTACTTATGAAGCACATACCCAGAGTTTCTTATCAATTATTTCTGTTTTTTATCTACTTGCAATTTTTAGAAAACCATACTGCATGAAAGATACTACTGTGAAGTGAGAATTTATGATATGGCTAGGGGTGGTTTTTATCAACAAACAATATTTTTATCTCTCATTTGAAGATTTGGAGCAAAGGTTATAAGGAAAGAGAAGCTGAAAACTTTTGTTTATTGCATTTCCTCATTTCACACATACTGAAGAACACGTTCATTCCTAAGCAGAAGAACTACATAAGTGACAACTTCACAATTATAAAGGTAAGCGAACAACTAAAGGGAATATATATATATATATATATATATATATAGCAAGTTCTAAGTTTTAAGGAGTGACTAGGAAGTAGTGGGAATTTTCCTTTCTTAAGAATTAAGGTTTTCATTGAATAAATTATTTCTTATAGCAGATGGGTCTTGGCAGAATGAGTTTTGTGGGGGTTTTGTTTCTTGCTGGGAAATTAGTGTTCTTTTTGGTATTTGGTCTAATAATTTGTTGACCGTTAGGTACTATTGAGAAACTTTCGAACTTCCGACTTTGCCCCTGTTTTTGCTCATGATTTACAGAGAAACAGAAAGGAGACAGGTGGCTTCTGTGGATGGTTTTGGCGCGGTGTTTCCCGTGGTTTTGATATGATGGGAGACGGAGATATCAATGAGAGCTTCGATCTGGATTCTGCCGACATAGAGAAAAAGTTCAGCCAGACAGAGAGTGAGGGAGAGAAGAAAAAGTTCAGAAGAAAGAAGAGAAGCAACTAGAATCCAAAACCGCAAGCGCCAAACACCAATCGGCAAGATTTTCAGATCAAAAACAAAGAATCCAAAACAAACCCAGACCAATGCGTGCGTAATTGAGCTCATTTGGTCAAATCGGAATATCTGATTGAGCATCCATTTGATCGAATCGGAGGATCCGATTGAGCAATCATATATCTTTGATATATTGAGGTTCAACCGTTCAGGTAAGCTTCTTATTTGGTCGATTGGTTTGACATTTTGGTTTTGAATTTTGGGTGCGATTGATTGGATGCAATTTTGGCTAGTTGTGACTGCGGTTTTGTGGGTGACAGAGATTTTGTCTGTGTTCTCTCACTTGAAATCAAACTCATATTGCAAGTGTGCTGGGTTTTCCTTCACGTCTGCTTATTATTATATAGTTGAAAAGTACAAAAGAATTACCTAAATGGAAGGAAGAAGATACAAGGAACAAAAAGGAAGAAGATTTGTAATAGGTTTCGTTTATGTAATTTGATGAATTTAATGGATAGTTTTTTTTTTTTTTTTGGATGCATGCGATGTTGTAATATTTGTTCTTAGTTTTTGGTGGACAAAGAAAATGATTGATCATGGGGAATGGTACGATCGCTTTCAAAGTGAAGGGTTTGCTCTGACTTGATCTGGGTTTTCCCCTTTTTCTTATTTTGAGTCAATTTGTGGTTCTAATTTGAACAGTTCACTCTTCACAATATAATACTAGACTGTGTTAAAGAGAGGCAGAGAGAGGGAGATAGAGTTGCATGCAGCATGCCTATAGATAAGAGAAGAAAGAGGGAGATACTTCTTATTTTGAAATCGAGCAGAGGAAGCTAATTATATTCTGAAATAGTGGGAATTGCAGAAAGGTCAGAGAAGAAACTGAAGGTAAGGAAAAAGGTTATGCCTGTGTTACCAATAATTCGACCAATATGTGATTGTTGAGGTTTTTGCTTTTGTCTGCCAAAAGGTTATTAACTAATAACTAGAGAGAACAAGATAACCATGTGGCCTTTATTTCCTTGCTATATTGAAGTCTGGAAGTATACACATACATATGTAGCTCTGATACCAAATGAATTGATATGTTTGCTTTAACTGGCTGCATCTATTTTGTAATCACATTAATTGATGTATAGATTAGGTTCTGAAGACATCCAATTGACTTCTTGCATAGAGGAATTAAAACTTTAGTTTGGAAATAAGAATAATTATGCTTTACATATGTAAAATCTCAAAAATAGATATCAGTTAAAAGATGTTAAATTTATGTAAACCATTGTGTGAAATCTTGACTTATTTCTCTCTTAATGTGTGAAAAGCAGGTGAAACTAGACGATAGAAGTTCCAAGGACCATTGTCTAGATGAATCAGAGGGAAGGATTCAGTAGACGGCTATTCATTTGGGGCTTGAAAATCAAGGAGATGAGAAGGTTAGATTTTAGAAACCCTCACATCTTCGTTGACATAGCAGATAATTTTTAAATGTTTATGCTTTGGAAACCAGCCTAACTTTTCAAAGTTTGGTCATGTTTTATGCCTGTTTTTAGAAGTAAATGTATAAATTTTCCCTCTAACAGAAAATGATGTTTTCATGGTAATTGAAATCACTTTCACTTTACCTAATTCAGTTCAAGTATTCAACCTTTGTAGGTAACATTATTTTTTGTTTTTGGCAGAATGACATGATGAATTTCACTAGATTGATCGTGGATATGATGAAAAAAGAGAAACCATTTGCTTCTCAAGGAGGTCCTATGATTATTGCTCAGGTACATATGCTTAGATCTATCGAGGTCAAACCTTACAACACCTTTATCTAACCAAAATGGATTACAAAGTCTAAGTAAGAACACACTATAAATTATTGCAATGCATTTGAATTGAATTATAAATATAGGGTATTATAGAAAATTTATAATTTGGCAATGCTTTTTGTTACACATTCCCCCGAAATATGTACGTTACAGTTTATCATTGCCTCATGTTCTTGGATAAATGATATTTAGTTCTCTCCTGTTTTATTACAACATCTATTTGATAAATTCTTTGATAAGTTTTACCAGAGTAATATTGGCCGACTTTTGCCTTACTAATTTGCAATGATATCTTCAGGTATATGCAAGATTATCTCCACTGTCAGTGCTTCTACTCCTGCTGGATTGTAAAACACTTCCATTTGCAATAAAATCCAACTTCATTTACAGGATTTGTTACAATACAAAATAATCATAATAAATCAAACAAAGATTAATTGCACACCCGAGCACCGCACTTCCGCACGCGCTCACGCGCGTGGAGGAAGGCTAGTTATAAAGAAAACGAAGGATTTGTGAATTCCACCTTTCCCTTCTCTTTTGTAAAGCACAAATAGTGGCTCCCGCAATGAATTTCTCATTATACTTGGAGAGTGACCCAACTCCAAATCTTCCTCGATAGTAAACCAACATATCTCGTAGGTTGTCTGCATTATGTATCAGCCAAAAATCCACTGAATTTGTAATGTAGTGTTAAGAAATCATTATTGAAATTCTTTGTACTTTAAGTTGCCATCGGTAGCTATATAATATCTGGTTACCACCTATTTTTACGAATATGAACAAGCACTAGTCTTGAATTGTGATTGCGTCCGCGCGCGTGTGTGTATATATATATATGCATCAACATGAACCTAGCTAACACTAAGTTCATCTATGGCCAGAGCCTTTTAAGAGCCTTCACATTGCTCGTTTAGCTCGTCTCATGAGTGAAAAAAAGTCACCACTCTGCCCAGATCTCCTGGTACTGCGTCCGTTCTTCCGAGTTTCCTGCAATAGAGCACCAACACACGAGTTAAATGGAGACTAGGGACATAAATGGAATGAAACTAAAACTTAAAATAAAATGTTATATATGCACTATTCTGCAATCTGCTACAAGTCTACAACTAACCTGGTGTACATGCATGTCCATTTGCAAGCATAATTAGCTATAATGAGCCACGCTCATGGTACCACCGGGGGTACCAACGCCCACCATATGAGTGACTGACGTAAAGACAGTTAGCCGGGTTACCGCCTGAGCCCCGGATCAACCCCAAAGCACCGCCGACGCGCCGCCACGCGCCGTGTCAAGATGGCATCAGAAGCTACTGAAACTGGGAACTGAAGCACCATCAGTCCCACATCGAAAACAAGGAGAAGATCATCCTCTTCCTCACCTATAAAAGGTCCTCTCCTCTCTCCTCATTTATTACGCATTCAATACTTACCTACTGTTACTTTGTCAACATAAATACATTGACTAACTTAGGCATCGGAGAGTTGAAGACCGCCCGGCGCGGTCTCCCTCTGACGCCCATTGTATTTTATTTGACAGGTAACGGGAACCATTCACAACAAAGGTATCGATCCGCCTGCCGGATCAGCGTTAACTAAGGTCCAGCTACCGCTAGACTTTTAGACATTAACATTGGCGCCGTCTGTGGGAATCCTTGAACGGAAGGTCATCCCATCACAGTTACCATGACTAACGGTAGCGGGGGAAATATCGGGGAGCAGGCAGACCAGTCCGCCGTTCCCCAACCCGCCCGCCCAGCGGTAAGCATCAACCGTGCACTATTCAACACCCCGGTCAACCCAGGCGGTGAAACAAATCCAAGCAGCAGCCGTCCCCCAGGTCAGGACCTCACCGCCTTGTATGAATTGGCGCTGGCGGACCTCCACAAAGCAAACAGAGAGCGCGAGCAGGAACGCAAGGAGAAGGCGGAGGCCCAAAACCAAGTGGCCACGCTGATGACACGTTTCGACGAACTAAGGCGAACGCTGGACGCAAACGCCAACCCTGCACGAAGTGAGCAGTCACACAGCACCAGACACAGCCGGCCTACCGCTGGTATAGGACCCATCGTGCAAATGCAGGTACCGCTAAGCCCACCTGAGCTGGTAGGAATGGGACCACCCCCTATCCCACAACTGCCGGAGCAGGAGGCGGAGTCATCGCTGCGCACCCACCACTCGAGGACTAGAACAAGGACTGAGGGTAATCTACCCATTCCCGGGCGGGTGTTCGCTCCGCGGAACGCCCGAGCGGGCCCCGCTGGCGACGCAACCACCCAAATTTTGGAGAGGATGCAGCAATTAGAACGGAGATTAATCCTGGCGGAGGCAGGCACCCCGGCGCCAGCCCCAAACCCACTCTTCGCGTCCAGGCCAGGCCCATTCACCGCCACAATTTTGCAAGCCGTCAGACCAGCGTTTGCAAAGACCCCAAAAATGTCACATTATAGCGGTAAGACCGATCCCTTCGTCCACATGGACACGTTCAAGAAGGTCACCAACAACAAGGGATTTGATGACGCCACCCTGTGCCACTTGTTCAGCGAAACGCTGGATAGTGAGGCAATGAGTTGGTTTTTCGAGTGTCCGCCAGGGTCCATCGACTCATTCCACGCATTATCTCATGCTTTCCTCTCTCGATTCATCTTGTTGTCCGCCGGTCATCACAACACGAGCCAGTTGTTTGGCGTCAGACAGGGAGGGGACGAATCATTGAAGGCATTCGTCACAAGATGGCGAGCGGCAGCATCTCAGTGCCGCGATCTCGATAAAACAATGGCTTCGGCGGCTTTCAAGCAGGGACTCCTCAAGGGACCATTCCTATATCACCTCAACTACAATCATCCAAATGCGGCGTATGATCACCTTATGAGTGAGGCGGTCATTCATGCCCAGGCAGAGTTTATCACATATGGAGAAACCCCACCGCCACCAGCAACACCAACAAAGTCATCTCAACCCTCCTCCAGCCATCAAGAGACCGCCAGCAAAGCCCCCACTGCACCGCCAGCTGACAAGAAGAGGGAGTGGCAGCAGGGCGGTTACCAAAGCAAGAGGCAGAAAGACAACCACTACAAGGGCAACCGCCAATCCCAGGGGGACAATCGCAACAAGCAGACGGAATCCTCTCAGCGGTATGCAGTGTTCACCGTCCTCACAGCCTCGTACGAGGAGATTTACAATCAGTGCAAGGATCAGATACCACCGCCACCCTCGCCGAGATTCCCCAAAAAGGGTAAGCCAAGAAACACCGGCATGTGGTGCAAGTACCACGAGGACAGCGGTCACAATACCAACAGTTGCAACGCTCTCAAAACAACCATTGAGACCCTATACCGGGACGGCAAGATGGATCAATTCAAGGTGCGCCAACCGCCACCTGTGATTGCCAACATTGAGCCACTGGGCCGCATCAACACCATCGACGGCGGGGCTCCAATCACCAACATGTCTCACAGGGCAAGAAAGCGTTACGCACGCGCCAATCACCCAAAGGAAGTCTGTAACATCCGCTACGAGAGATCCACCAAACTCCCAAAGTCTGGTTGGGAGCCCATCACCTTCTCAGAGGAGGAGGAGCGAGGAGTGCATCTACCCCATGACGACCCATTCCTGATCGATGCCATTCTCGACAGATGGTCAGTAGGAAGAATCTTGGTGGATAGCGGATCTGCTGTCAATGTCATATTCAGCGGTTGTTACAACAACCTTAAGCGGAACAAGAAACTACTACAAGACCATGAGCCGTTGCTTAGCTTCTCCGGCGATATCACTCAGCCGCTGGGCTCTGACTACATGCGGTTAACCATCGGCTCCAGTCCATGTATGGCGGAGGTACATACCGAATTTATAATTGTGGACTGTTTCAGTTCGTATAACGCCATCATAGGACGGCCGGCACTCAACAAGCTCAAATGCATCATCGCCGGATACATGCTTCTCATGAAGTTCCCCACACCCAACGGCACAGGCTGTGTCAGGGGAAGTCAGCAACTGGCACGAGAATGCTACTCTACCACCATTGCGCGGTCAACCCGCCGCCACGAAATCCTAACGGTAGGAAATCAGGCACCGCCACCGGATATCTTCGAGGATCCTAGGGATGAGGAGGAGAAATACGTAAGGAAGGAACCGGTCAATCCTGAAACATCGTTGAAGGTCATCAGCATCTCTGACGAGCACCCAGAGCGGACAGTCCGCATAGGAGCTCAGCTAGACCCAGAAGTAGCCGCAGAACTCACTCAATTCCTGCGGGACAACGCCGCCGTTTTCGCATGGTCATATGCGGACATGCCAGGTATCTCTCCCGAAATCATCACACACAAACTAACCATTAAGCCATCCTTCCATCCCATCAAGCAGAGGCGAAGGGCCTTCGACGAGGAGAAATACCGCGCCATAGGAGAAGAGGTCGCCAAACTCCAGGGCATTGGATTCATCCGCCAGGTAATCTATCCCCAATGGATCTCCAACCTGGTCATGGTCAAGAAGCCTAGCGGCAAGTGGCGGATGTGTGTCGACTTCAAAAATCTCAACAAGGCGTGCCCAAAGGACAGTTTCCCTCTCCCACGCATTGATCAGCTGGTTGACGCAACCGCCGGGCATGAACTCCTCAGCATGATGGACGCTTTCTCCGGCTACAATCAGATCAAGATGCATCCCAGCGATCAGGAGTGTACCACCTTCACCACCGACAAGGGCCTCTATTGCTACAATGTTATGCCTTTCGGTCTGAAGAACGCCGGAGCAACTTATCAGCGGCTGATGAATGCTATGTTCGCTGAACATTTGGGCAAGATAATCGAGGTCTACGTGGACGACATGTTGGTCAAGAGTATAAAGGCCAGCGGACACGTGGCAAACCTCAAGATCATAGTTACCATCCTCCTGGCCTATGGCATGCGCCTCAACCCAGAAAAATGCTTCTTTGGCGTCACCGCCAGCAAATTTCTGGGTTATATCGTCAGTGAACGAGGCATCGAGGCTAACCCGGACAAGGTGCAGGCCATACTCGACCTGGCAGACCCTGAGTATAAGGTACACGTCCAATGCCTCCAAGGCAAGTTAACCGCCCTCTCTCGATTCATCTCCAGGCTCACTGACAGGTGTGCCCCATTTTTCAAACTCCTCAAAACAACTCACAAGAAAGTCATCAACTGGAACCCAGAATGTCAGGCGGCGTTTCAGGGCTTGAAGGATTACCTGGCGGCAGTCCCACTACTCTCTATCCCTGTGCAAGGAGAGACACTGTTCATATACCTAGCGGTATCGGTATCAGCGGTGAGTTGCGCCATTGTCCGGCGGGAGGGACAGGACGAGCTCCCAGTTTTCTACGCCGGCAGGGGCATGAACGGGGCAGAAACAAGGTATCCACCCTTAGAACAGCTAGCTCTTGCACTCATCGTTGCCGCCAGGCGCCTCCGCCAGTATTTTCAAGCGCACACAATCCACGTGCTGACCAATCAACCACTGAGACAGGTAATGCAGAACCCTGAACATTCAGGGCGCCTCAGCAAGTGGGCCATCGAGCTCAGTGAATTTGACATAGACTACAAGCCAAGAACCGCCATGAAGGGTCAGGCGGTAGCGGACTTCATCGCCGAGCTCACTGAGCGCCAGCCCAGTCCCAGCACGGAGAATGAGCCCGGGACGGAAATGGTCACCGCTAAGGAGCCAGCTCCCCTACAATCAGATTGGAACCTGCATGTGGACGGCTCCGCCAGCGCCAAGGCCAGCGGCGCAGGAGTCATCCTCACAGGCCCTGGGGGGCTGAATGTGGAATACGCACTAAAATTCAACTTCAAAGCCTCCAACAACATGGCGGAATACGAAGCACTCATTGCCGGCCTACTCCTCGCCATCGATTCAGGGGCTGACAGCGTCAACATCTTTAGTGATTCCCAGTTGGTCGTTAATCAGGTCAATGACAGCTTCCAGGCCAAGGACCAACAGTTAGCGGCATACTTGGGGTACGTTAAGACACTCCTCAAGAAATTCAAATTTCATAACATCACACAAATCCCCAGGGAAAAGAACGCCAAGGCTGATTCACTGGCAAGGCTAGCAACCGCCCAGCCACATCAGAGTCCAGCGGACACAAGAGTGGAATGTCTTGACAAGCCAAGTATCACAAAAACCCTGGCGGAGATCTTCAACATTGAGGTCAATACCAGCTGGATGGACGAAGTCATTGAGTACAAGCGCAACGGCACATTGCCGGACGACAAGGTTAAGGCGCGACAACTCCAGCGGAGGGCAACCCGCTACAACATCCAGAACGGCAAGCTGTACCGCCAGGGATTCACCCATCCCAACCTCCGCTGCCTAACCCCAGAGGAGGGAAAGGTCGTTCTGGCAGCAATTCATAGCGGAGAATGCGGAAACCATTCAGGCGCCAGATCCTTAGCCAATCGCACAATGCGACAAGGCTATTTTTGGCCTACTCTCGGCGACGATGCCCGCCAGGTAGCAAGATCATGCCACAAGTGCCAACAATTTGCTGACATCCCGCATGCACCGGCGGAACCACTATCGGTCATCGTCGCCCCATGGATCCACTCAACTTGGGGCCTGGATCTGATGGGAAAATTTCAAACCGCCAAGGGCCAGTTCAAGTACATTATAGTGGCTATCGACTACGACAGCAAGTGGATAGAGGCGGAACCACTAACAGCAATAACTACCGCCAAGGTAATTCACTTCCTCTGGAAGAACATCTACTGCCGTTACGGTGTCCCACACACGATAATCACCGACAATGGCACACAATTCAACAACAAGGAGCTCATCTCTTTCACCGCCAACTTGGGTACTAAGATGAGTTTTGCATCTGTCGCCCACCCCCAGACCAACGGTCAGGTCGAAGCAGCAAACAAGATAATCAAAAGGCTGCTGAAGAAAAAACTCGACAAAGCAAAGGGTCTATGGGCGGAGAAACTCCCGGAAGTTCTATGGGCCATCAGAACAACCCCAACTTCCGCAACAGGTGAAACTCCCTTCTGCATGATGTTCGGAACGGAGGCTGTCCTGCCCATTGAGGTCTCTCAACCTACCGCCAGAGTCGAGGGCTACCGCCCAGAGACCAACACTGACGGCATCAACCTGGACAAGGACCTCCTGGAGGAAAAGCGACACAGGGCCCACCTATGCAACCTGCAAAACAAGCAGCGGGTATCGCGTTTCTACAACGCCAGAGTCAAGGCCCGGAACCTCCAACTGGGGGACTGGGTAATGAAGGAAGTCATTCCACCGCCAACAAAGCTTCGCCCAACTTGGGAAGGTCCATACAAAATTGTGGAAGTCGTTAGCCCGGGCACCTTCTACTTAATGGACAAGGACGGCGTCACAACGACCCACCCTTGGAATATCGAACACCTTCGGTATTATTACAAATAGTCATGCCGCTACCCAAGAGCATCTTGACTTAGCTAAATTTTTGTTCAATATTTAGCTAAGGGAAGCTACCCAACGGGTACTACCCCTCTTTTGTAAACGCTGATCAGTCAGCTATCAATGAAACGAGGAATTATTCAAACCATTGTTACCAAGTCTAGCACTGAGGGCAACTGGCAACGCCAGGAATCGTCAGCGGACCACGTCCGCTACGTGGTGCACTTGGACCAATTTTAATTCCTTTAATGTTTCATTGCTTGGCAAAAGAAAAATCTCTACGTCAAAACTCTAGCGGTACAAACACATCATGACAAACGTCAAACTCTGAAATTTCATTTCAGGGCTGGGACTCCCCACCCAAAATAGTTCATTATTACAGTGTAAAAAAAAAAAAACCCTATGGAAGTCTCAGCTGGCTTCAGCGGTTGTCTTCGGCTTCTCCGGCTTCAACTGGCGGCGGCACGACCGATCGGCTCGCCTGATCGGACCCTCGAGCTGTCGGACTGGGAGTCTCCATTGTACCATCCGCCCGGGTGTGTGCCTCCAGAAATCCGGCACGTGACACCTCCGACGGGGTCTGCTGGGGAGTCTGCCGGGACCTTTCCGGCGGATGGGAGCCACTTTCCCCGCTGCCCGAATGGGTACCTGCCGCAGTGGGAGGCACGACTTCTGTCTCCGGCGGGACACCCTCGACCACCGGCACGTCGGGCTGTGACGCCTTTACAAAGTCAATGGCGCCCTTCCGCGTCAACATGTCTATATTTGCCCGGGCCCCAGACTTCGCCGCTTCGGTCAATGTCTTTTTATACTCCGCCGACATCTTGAACGCTTCAACGGCGGCGGCTGCAGAAGAACTCTGTTCATTTTTCAGGCGGTTGACCTCCCCGTCCAGCCGCTGCATCTCACCCAGTCTGGCGGCAGACTCCCGCTGCACAATGATGAGCTTCTTATCTTTAGCGGCTATCCGCTCCTGCAGCAATGCGATCTCCTGCTCCAACTGGGAGACGCGTTCATTCCTCTCCAGGTCCCGCCTTATGGCCGCATTAAGCTTGCCGCGGGCGTCCGCATAGTCACACTCCGCCTTGGCCAGCCCCTGCTCGGCCTCCGCCAATCTCTCCTTGGCCTCCGCTAGCTCCCTCTGGAGACCTCCGATCTCCCCCCTGAGCTCTTCCTCAATCCGGGGCTGCTTAGACGCCGCCTCGAACATATCATGTAACCCCGCAGATATTTGACCAAACGCCGAGCTGAAGGGCGATTGGTCAATTGCCGTCGGGCGCGATATGCCCGCCAGACCCCCGAACCCCAGCCGCTCGCACAAATGGAAAAGGAACGCCCGCTCCCCTTCTGTCATGAATGGCGCATACTCGGCAAAGGAGTCCAGATCACTGACGGCTGCTGCCTCCCCCTCCGCCACTGCACCCTTCGACGCAGCTTCTCGAGCCTTCTTTTGTTGGCGGACTCCGATCACCACCTCTTCTTCCTCTTCCTCGACGGGGGAGTCAGGCTGCCGGCGTTTTTTCTCCAACGCCCGTTGTGTCCCAGCAGCGGTCCTCGTCACCCGCACCGGCGGCTCACCCCGGGACTCGGTGGCAGTCCCCGTCGGCTGCACCGTCTTCTTTTGAGGACCGCGCCGGGTGGTAGGCATCCGCTCCCGCGGCCTTGTACCAACATTCCCCCTCTCCCCGCCACCCACTTGGGTGTCCGCCTGCACTACCGGCAGGCCATCCTCACCCAGATGGGAGTGGTGCGGCATCGGCAGCTCCACCGCAACCTCAGACTGGCTCAGCACCAGCGTCTCCGGGTTCACCACCGTCTGCTGGGCCGCCAACCCCTCGGCATACATAGCCTCCAGAAAATTTTCTATCTCGGCACGATCCATTGCTTTTTCGAAAGCGTCGCGACTAGATTTGTTACCGGGCGGGGTTTCTGAAAAGAAAAACACAAACACCCGTCAGTCCGGATCAAAAAAAAAAAAAAAAAAAAAAAAAAAATGATGAGGTGTGGCGGAGTGGCTCTCACCAATAGAGCGAGTTAGCCCCAGGTCAACCAGCAATTCCCAACCGGTCAGAAGACGGAAGTCAAGCAAATTGCGGTTCCGCCAGCAGCCGCGGATCCTCGCCACGCGACACTCCTCTTCGCGCGTCAGAATATACCTTAGTCCCGCTGCACAAACACAATAATCATTAGCAAAAACCGCAGGTTTGCAAAAGTTTGAAACCGCCAGTTAGTTTTAGCGGAAACCAGTTGCCAACCTCGGATGGGCTGGAATTCCGACTTAGTCTTAAACGTCGGCCCCTCCACATTCGACCTAGTATGGTACTCCCAGCCATCTGTGGCGACGCAGAAGGTCCCCCGCCAGTAGGACATTGAGTCCCTTAAGTTCTCAATCAACTTGGGCGCTCCCTGGCGGCGGCTTAGGTTCACGCACCCTCTGCAACCTCGGCGCTTCACATACACTAGCTCGTAGAAGTGAAGCACTTCCGCCACGGTAGGCCCCTCGCACCCCGACAAGCGCCACAGGGAGTTCATCGCCAACAGCAACCGCCACATGTTGGGACAGATCTGCCCAAAGGCAAGCCCAAACTCGCACACAAGAATTTGGAGATTGGGCACTAGCGGGAATGTCACTCCTTGGCGGAATATGGCCTCGTGCACGGCAGCACATCCCGCTGGGAGCATCGAGGCCTTCTCATCCGCTGTCGGGGGGCGCAGCTTCACCGAGCCCGGCAACCGGAACGTCCGCTTCATCCGGTTAACAGCGGCGGCATCCATCCGCCCACCTGCCTCGTCAACGGCGGTGCCATCTGAGAGGTACCACGCCGACTCGACATTTTGGCCCGGCGCTTCCCCTTCGCCAGCGGAGCCGCTAGCAGCGCTATTGCTCGCCAAGCGCTCGTCACGCCTAGCCAACTCACCCGCCCTAGAGCTCTCTGGACGCGAGCCACGATCCATAGCTATTTCCCAGGGGATGGTCCGAAGTGGCTCAACTTCAAGCGGTTCTGGCAGTGAGGTTCCTGCATGGGCAGACGGACGCAACGAGTCAATAAAGGTCATATCCGCCACGCTGAACGACACGTCAGACCCGGAATCCTCACTGCTCGAAATATCTATGACGTTGGCCATCCCAAACCCTAAAACCCACATCAGTTAGCACAAATACAGATCTAACCTACTCTCACATCAGATACAGCCAAAGATGCCAAGAACAACTACCCACAAAAATACCAAAACAAAAACAACCGCACGCTCAACCCAGATTAGACCGTCTAGCAAAACCCAAAACCCCAACTTTCTGTCAAACACCATAACCTCCCTCAAATCTCTCCCTACACCCTCCGAAAACAGCACAGAGGCAATATCATACCATTAACAGAAATACCAAAACCCAGAAACCACCATTGCAGATTCAATGAAACAGGAAGAGGATCCGAAATACCAACCTCACGTCGAAGACTTTGGAGTGCAGTTCGTCTTCACTAACAGTTTTCGTCCTCTCCAGTCCGACTACTCCACGCAAGCCCGGAGATCTCCTTCGCAATTCGCAGGCGAACAAGGCTCGAAGCAGGCAACTCAGATTTGAAGATTTTCCAGAAATGTCGAAACTCGCTCAGTTCCCCCTTTTTATGTCAACATCAAATAATCCTGAGCCGTCCGCTACAAAACTACATCACGTACCAACCGTACACGTGTCCCACGTCTTCATTAACTCCCTGGATTAACCGAGGCGTCGCCTCGGTTACGAGATCCATCATTACTCGCATTAATGACGAGAAGACGGCTAGGCTTAGGAGGCAAGCCTCCAGACGCTAACCCTCTCAGAGTTAGCCACGTGTCCACCGTCATCATTCTTTGGCTTCCAAGGGAAGTCACCACCTGACAAGTAAACCCCCCAACCATGGCAAGTCTCCGCTGAGCGAAAACCCCGCCCAGCGGATCCATCCTCACTTGTCATCTCCCAAGTGACGGAGTCTCCGCTGAGCGAAACCCCGCCAGCGGATCCTCACTTGTCATCTCCCAAGTGACGGAGTCTCCGCTGAGCGAAACCCCGCCAGCGGATCCTCACTTGTCATCTCCCAAGTGCCGGAGTCTCCGCTGAGCGAAACCCCGCCAGCGGATCCTCACTTGTCATCTCCCAAGTGACGGAGTCTCCGCTGAGCGAAACCCCGCCAGCGGATCCTCACTTGTCATCTCCCAAGCGACGGAGTCTCCGCTGAGCGAAACCCCGCCAGCGGATCCTCACTTGTCATCTCCCAAGCGACGGAGTCTCCGCTGAGCGAAACCCCGCCAGCGGATCCTCACTTGCATCTCCCAAGTGACGGAGTCTCCGCTGAGCGAAACCCCGCCAGCGGATCCTCACTTGTCATCTTCCAAGTGACGGAGTCTCCGCTGAGCGAAACCCCGTCAGCGGATCCTCACTTGCATCTCCCAAGTGACGGAGTCTCCGCTGAGCGAAACCCCGCCAGCGGATCCTCACTTGCATCTCCCAAGTGACGGAGTCTCCGCTGAGCGAAACCCCGCCAGCGGATCCTCACTTGTCATCTTCCAAGTGACGGAGTCTCCGCTGAGCGAAACCCCGCCGGCGGAGCTTCTCTCCTCATTTGGTAAACGGGGCGTCCTCCGCTACACAGCGCACCGCTGGCTGACCCCATTTCTCATCTGACAAGCTGCGTACTTTATTCAGCGCAACACCGCTCAATAAAATACCAAGCACGTCTACTTAACGCTGCTTCCTGCTACATCTAGCGGGGGGACTTCCGCCAGCGGCGGATCCCGAGGCCACGCCTCTCTGACAACGCCGCCACGCGGAGTTACGGTCAGAATGTCCCTACGGGACACGGGGACTAGTCAACAGTCTACGACAGCCCTGATCAGGTACGTTGACCCCCGTCACCTGGGTGCTAAGATTGGGCTCGCAACCCAACACCCTCTGCTCCGTGCAGCGCTGCTCCGTGCAGCTCCCCCTCAACAAACAATAACAACGACCATCCGGAGGTCCATCTTAGCCGGGGAGTGGGGGACTCCCTGGGGGGCCTAGCAGGGGCCCACCCGAAAGGGCACAAAGCGTTTGCTCAGTAAATCCATGGTTGACAACGCACTGACGCTAATTATGCTTCTGCAAAGTCTAGCGGGAGAAACGCTTCAAACCGCCGATCAACTCCCCAACCAAGATTGCCCTCCTTGACTGGGAATTTGGGGGACTTGTACATGCATGTCCATTTGCAAGCATAATTAGCTGTAATGAGCCACGCTCATGGTACCACCGGGGGTACCAACGCCCACCATATGAGTGACTGACGTAAAGACAGTTAGCCGGGTTACCGCCTGAGCCCCGGATCAACCCCAAAGCACCGCCGACGCGCCGCCACGCGCCGTGTCAAGATGGCATCAGAAGCTACTGAAACTGGGAACTGAAGCACCATCAGTCCCACATCGAAAACAAGGAGAAGATCATCCTCTTCCTCACCTATAAAAGGTCCTCTCCTCTCTCCTCATTTATTACGCATTCAATACTTACCTACTGTTACTTTGTCAACATAAATACATTGACTAACTTAGGCATCGGAGAGTTGAAGACCGCCCGGCGCGGTCTCCCTCTGACGCCCATTGTATTTTATTTGACAGGTAACGGGAACCATTCACAACAAAGGTATCGATCCGCCTGCCGGATCAGCGTTAACTAAGGTCCAGCTACCGCTAGACTTTTAGACATTAACACCTGGAAATGAAATGCGGGATTTGGACTTTTGGAAAGGATTGATAGACCATCACGAACAGGCACTACATGGAGGAAGTCCATGTTAATTACAGACAATTCATGAAAGAATACAAATACCATACATATGAAAACACAATGTCACCTAAAGCTGAATTCGCATTATCCTTGGACAAAGACGGTTTGTGTGAGTAAGTGTACAAGAAAAGTGGCATTGCTTCCTCTCTGTCAAATTCATGCTTGTCAATAGTTTTCCGAGAGGCCGGATTTCCAGAATCCCTGCATAAAATGGGTAAAATTTAGCAATCTGATTAAAAGGAGGACCGAAGGAGGAAACATTTCAACAATATCTAGACAATGACAAGCTTACCTTATATTTTCATTTGATTCTTCATCATCTCTAGAGATAGCTGATCACAAAACCAAAGACTTAAAAACGAAAGTAATAAAAAACGTGCACATAAAAAGAAGCCATGGGAATGGGAAAACATTCAGTGCCTTCTTGTTGTAGATATTGAAGACAATGTTCTGGAAGTACCAGAGCCCAAAGATTAAGGAAAGCTGGGCGGTTGTGACTTTAGGCTTTGGAACTGTGGGTTCAATATCTCCATTGGGGTTGGCTTCTGATGCAGAAGAAGCTTTTGGGGTTTGGGATCTGGGTTTGGAGGAGAAGAAAGATGGGAACTTTGGGTTCAAACCATGGATCTGGGAAGTGGGTTTTGAGGAGAATCCAAATGGGTGGGCATAGATTCTGGTGAAACGCTTGGTGGGTGTGTGGAGCAGAGCAGATGAGGTGGGGAATCTTGTGTTGGGGAGGGAAGAGGGGGAGGCATTGATGGGGTAGTGATGGGTGGATTTGGAGAAAGTGACAGTGATGGAAGGACTGTTGAGATTCAGGGTAAGCATGTTTGTACTTGTAGATATTAGTTAAGAGAGAGAAAGACAGAGAGTGAGGGAGTGAGATTCTGCAACTAAAAAAAAGGCAGAAGCTTTAAGGGAGTGGAGGACGAGGTTTTTGTCACTGGTTTAAATAGCACTTTGGGTCCCTTTCAGATTCAGGATATTCTCTTCTTGTTAGTATTAAAAGGGAAATTTTATTTTCAATTTTTATTTCATATTTAAGTTATTAGTTTAAGATCTATTTACTTTCGGTCTACACACATGTTGGTGACAGAATTTCAATATTAATAAAGATGAAAGTGAAATGGTATGCGGAAGAATTACGGGCACATGAAAAACGTGCGCTATGCCTCGGCAAAGTCTCACGCCATCTAGTTCTTGTAAGAGCAAGCTTGTGGGTGAATTGTTCACATAGGAGAATTCTCTATCAAATACAAAAGCAAGTTCATTCTTTAGTTACTGATGCAATAAGTACATAAATTCTTAACTAAAACTACATGATGATGATGATGATGATGATGATTATAGTTACTTGTTTGAGGCAATTGATTCACAGCTCAGCGCTTGAAAATTCATTAGTCTCGTACTTTTCAATTTAGAAGAGAACAGTTTAAAAAATCATGCAGTGATCAGTATCGATCTGACAACTCGATCATAGGAAATTTCCTTTAAAATATTTACGGTGACTTGTGGATGAAATCTCTGTAACTATTCTTTTACTAGGGTTATGACAAAATTATAAGATTTCCTCGGTTCAAATCAAATCCAATCAAAACTAATCAACTACTTTGCTTTAACTAATAGGAGATGATTGTTTGTAGTCACAGATTAGCTTGATCAAACATGAAATGTGCATGTGAGAGAATTTACATATTATTACTTTTTGTTTTGGTAATTTTTTTATTTCCTGATTTATTCAGTAGGAGATTCATGGCTGAGCTGCAGTGCACAATGTGATTAGATTCTATTTGGATTATCTTAATCTATATTATCATTCAGAAGGCTAGATTATTTAATTGAGCTAATAGTTTAAATCATAAATCATATATATCTCATATTTCACCCCAAAAAAAAAATTAAAAAAATTGCAATTACATACAAAGCACCATGAATATGAAGTCAAATGCTACAGAAAGAGTATACAGATAATGGTCCATACGAGGACCATCATATTCCTATTATTCTTCCAATAATTCAATTTTGCACTAATACGCGTGCAAAAGGAGAAGAACAAAATCTAGCTCTAAGCTGCAAAAATCTGATAGCAAAAAGTGCTTTCTTCAGTGGCAATCTACATACTTCTCCAACTAGAAACTCAGCTCCCAGCTATAAAAAAAAACATGGATTAATTTCAGTTTACCCTCCCTGAGATTTGGGGGTGTCATCATTCACCCCTGTACTTTCAATTTAAAATTTTTACCCCCTAAACTTTCAAATTTCAATCAGCCGTGTCCAATTTTTACTATTCCGTCCAAATTGGACGTTAAGTTTGACTTTTGAGGGCTAAAATGGTCATTTCAACATTAAAAAATTTAAAAAAAATTATTTTTTTCTGTTTTTTAGTTTTTTAGTTTTTTCTTTTTTCGGTTTCTTCGCTTTTTTTTTTCTTTTTCTTCTTTTTTTTTTTTTTTTTTTTTCTGTTTCTTCGCTTTTTTTATTTATTTATTATTTTTTTATTTTATTTTGTCTTCAACCTATACACCACAAGTTATAATAGGTTTATGAAAACAAAAAAATACTCTAGGTAGTTGAAAGCCGCTCGCTGGTCTACGATATTTGTGACATATCTCCGATAAAGTGAAGAATTTAGGATATATCTCCAATAAAGTGAAGAAATATCTGTAAAAAATATTTTACACTTTATCTGTAAATAAATATCTGTAAAAAATAATTTTACACAGATATTTCTTCACTTTATTGGGGATATACAGATATTTATAGATAAAGTGTAAAATCATTTTTGACAAATATTTCTTCACTTTATTGGGGATATATCATAAAATTCTTCAATTTATTGGAGATATATCACAAATATCGTAAACCAAAAATGATTTACACAGATATTTCTTCACTTTATTGGGGATATACAGATATTTATTTACAGATAAAGTGTAAAATTATTTTTTACAAATATTTCTTCACTTTATTGGGGATATATCCTAAAATTCTTCACTTTATCAGAGATATATCACAAATATCATAGACCAGCGAGCGGCTTTCAACCACGTAGAGTATTTTTTTGTTTTTATAAAACTATTATAACTTGTGGTGTATAGGTTGAAGACAAAATAAAAATAAAAAAAATGAAGAAACAGAAAAAAAATAAAAATAAAAATAAATAAATAAATTATTTTTTTAATTTTTAATTATTTTTTTAATTTTTTATGTCGAAATGACCATTTTAGCCCTCAAAAGTCAAACTTAACGTCCAATTTGGACGGAATAGTAGAAATTGGATACGGTTGATTGAAATTGGAAAGTTTAGGGGGTAAAAATTCAAAATTGAAAGTACATGGGATGAAATGATAACACCCCCAAACCTCAGGGGGGTAAACTGAAATTAATCCAAAAAACATTGATTGGGAGTTTGTGACCTATGTGCCTAGGTGAAAGTTCTGAACAAGATAGCCATTAACTTCATATTTGAAAGTCAATGGTACATCCACCAATCTTCTCTGCAGTCTCAATTTCTGGTATTATGGAACGATGATTCGAGATTGTGGAACCTGATAGAATATATTTGAGATTCTTGAGAATTTCTTGGGGTCGGTGTTTAGTATATTTGTGGTTCGCAATTTTCAACGGTTGTGACTCAATGCCAGTTCTGGTAGCTGACCTAGCAAATCCCTTGTTATGAGGTTCTGCATCTACAGAAATTCAGTTAATGTACCATAAGTGATTGCACTAATGAAAAACAACCTGATATGGATAATATAATGCACAGACAATTCAAGCATTAGAGTATTCACACGATACACGCTTGATATATGACTTTAGAATCAATAACTCAAAAAGATGCAGAGAATACCATGATCTACAAACCTTATGAAATGGTTTAAGAAATATGTGAATCTAATCATTTTACATCTTATGAGCATCACTCTAAAATGAAATACACTCATTTAGACATTCGCGATTTTAATTTGAACCATCTTATGTTGCCGGCCCATATATTTGTAAATAAAACCATGAATTTGTTACACTCACAAATTACCTTCAGGTCTAGTTGCAGAATCGAAACATGTTATCCAAGGAAATTCATACCCATCTTTAGACAAAAGAAAAAATTTCCAAATATCCAAATATATTTCCATTAAGCACGCATACTGCTGTCTTGAATTCTAAAACTTCACTTGACCACTTCTTTGGAAGATAAACAAAAGCAAAGTTTTAAAACACTAGACACAATTTTAGTTTTGTTATACCATATGTTTTCTGCCAACATCAATGAAGGATGCTTTATCCACCATGTTCACTTATGCCAACAGAAAACCACAAAACTCATGAGCTTTTAACCTTACATTCTACCCAGATCATAGTCTTTATAAGAAAATTAAGCTCTTGCATCTTCAGTTTCAACAATGTGTAAAATTTTGGGAGATTCTAATTCTTCATACATTGTCACACGATCACAGATGCAATACCATATAAACAATCAAAAAATTGTAAATTTCATCCGGTCACCATCTACTCTAGCCTAATGCACGCTGGGAATGCAACTAGGGTTCTTGACCACAATCAAAAAACTTAATAATCATGCTATAAATCGAAACCAATTTCTCAGAAAAACCTGATTTTGCTTTTTCCCCAATTTGCTGCTTAAAAATCACAACGGAAGCATGAATTCGATATCCAGATGCAGCAATCGACTCTATTGGCTTCTTGATTCACAGTAATCGGGGTTTTGAATCCCCTCTCGAGATGAAAACATCTCGCGTGTTTTCCAAATTTAGTTCCAGACCTTCGTCTTGATCAAAATTGACCGTTGCAAGGACAACGATCCTTTGTTCTTAAGGTTTTGGGTCGGGTTTGGGCCTGGATCATGACCTTGCTGCGACTGGGACAGAGTTGTTAACAGGCAGTGGCCTATTACACTGCCTGTTAACTCGTAAAGCAAAAGATTTTTTTTTATTTTTTTTGTTTTGCAAAACCCTAAAACGTTTTTCATGTCAAGCAAAACTAAATTCATATTTGTGAGCCTATGCTCTGATACCAATTGTAAAACCATACATTCATGCTCACAACATATGCAAATCAACTCGACAACAATCACACAAGGATCAAGACTTACCTTCAGCAATTACTGGCATGGATTCCATCTTCTGCAGCTGCAAATTCGATCACTAGAATATAGCCTTCTGTTGCTTACCAACCTTGCTTCTCAATGGACAGAACTTATGCAATTAACGTCGGTGGCAATAGGGACCAATTCATCCATATATATAGGAGATTTAAACTTCAAGAAGCATCCCATGCATTAAAGCAGTCCTTATCGGTTTAGGTTTCCTAGTTAGATTCTTAATGTATCACATCATTGTAGTCTTTCTTGCAGACCAAGAATAGGATTACTTACCATAATGAATTGATACACTCTTTCATTAAGTTACAATATTGATTTACAGTTTGTGTCCATGTTGAACTAGTCTTGACATTAAGCTAATTATCAATTTACTATATGTTAATGTGTGACAAGTCCATGTTGATTCTAACACATAATCCTTCCTTGCCTCATGTGATTTAGCTCGCATAATGCATAACCACATTCTTTCAGCTTCATAACCATGTTCTGACACCACTGGAATGTGCCAGTCCCCTTCCTCTGATTCCTGAGAACATATTTCACCAAGGTGTATAAATATCTACAGTCTTCTAATCAAAATTCAGTTAACTTACAGTGGCAGAGATTTATTAGTTTTGACCTGAATTACAACGGAACAAGGAGGGGGCATATGAAACTGTTTGAGCCCAAAAGTAATTTTGGTAAGATCCTTTAGTGGATTTAGCATAGCGGGCCGATACCTGCGGCCCAAAAATAAGCCTACTTGGGTTTGGGTTACAGCTTCGCCCATTCCGTGATCCATAAGGAAAACGAAACCTTATTATTGGAGTCAAGTAGCAGAGATTGAATAGGAAACTTCAATCAATAATCCTTCTATAGCAAGGAACAGTCGAAACCCTAGTTATAAATACCAGGTTTCAAGGACAAAGAAAGGACCTCTCTCAAATCAATCAATCCTAGCGATTACAAAGCCTCCCCGGAGAAAACCTTCAACCTCGTTGAAACCCGGTAACCGCGCGCCAGTCATAGTCTCTCCAAGAGCCAATTGTCAGCATCACCAGATCAACCCGGCGACCGTACTTCCAGTCCTAGTCTCTCCAAGAGCCGACTGCCAGTACCACTGCCACCGAGACTCCCTCAACCAGCGAAGTAAGGGTAATGCCCTCGCAACCCAGCGAAGCTAAAGTCACGCTTTAGCAAAACCCGTGCTTTCTCCAAACTTCCCAGTGATTGCTCTGCTCAGCCTACAACGTTGAGTATCGATTCGGTGACGCGAAGAGATCACATCCAAAGTCCTTATCCGTAAGGCAAGAAGTCCTTTCTCGGAAGGCTAGAGAAGAACCTTGTGGCGAGGTTGGTGCTCTCCTCGTCCACAACGCTTGAAGAAGAAGTCAGGTCAAGGGACTCCCCCGACGACTGCACCCCAAGGTGCTGGCACGCCCGCCCACACGCTCAAAAGAGACAGTTTGCACGCCAACTGGTTTTGGAGCCAAACATTTTGGCACGCCCAGTGGGACGCCAATAGTGTCTCTTCGTGAACGTAGCCATTGGGAAGTCAAGCAAAAACCCTTGCCAAAAAGTTTACGCTAACTGCTCAAAGCATAAGACCTCCAGTTACAGACCGCATTCTCGCGCGGACTGTTGTGGTCTTTCTGAAGAACAAGTGACTCAAAGATTTTCTCGTCATTCCCAATCACCCGATATGTCAACTGAACGGGAAGAGAATCACCCGACCGCTACTGAGGGTCAGAGTGTCACTACCAATCAGGCCAGTGAGCTTGTTATCACTACCGCTGTCTCCAATACAGTGGAAAGTGGAGAAAGAGAGGCTTTCGTTGCGAAGCCTATTCCAGAGGGAGCGACCTCCGAGGTACGGTTCGCGATCATCATGGAGAATATTGAAAATCATCGCAAGAAGATGGCCGCTGATTTTGAAAGGGAAACAGCGAAAATAGACTAGCTCATACGCGAACTAGACCAGCGCATTACCCGACATGCAGAGGATACTAAGCAACAAATCGCAGAATCAGAGAATGTAGTAAGGGCTCATGCCACAGGTATTGCTAGTGAGCAGAATCAGTGCCAGAAAGAAATCATGGAGGCTATCACGAACCAAACCAAGCAGACTGCGTCAGATATGGCAGGTCTTCGCAAGGATGGCGCTAACCTCGCAACCGAGGTGGCCATGCAAAGAGCCGAATTGAACCAGGCACGAGAAGTGTTGAACAAAGCTTTAGGGGATCCTAACGCTATCCTTGGCTCCCTTGGCCAGCCGTCTGGTTCGAGCAAGTACGAGCGGCAGAATCAGCGAGAGAAGGTTAGCAGCAATACCGCTACACCTTCCGCAACCGTTGCTGCTACACCACTAAAAAATAAAGAGCAAGCTCTGGTTATCAGCGGCAGCAAAGAAAATGCCACCTCGTCATGCAGACAGACCACCAGACAGAAGCATCAGGCATCAAAAGTTGGTGGAACTTCGTCCGACTCTACCACATTTGTTCAATACGACAGCGATGGGGCAGAAAACATATACCAAGAACTGCCAGGAAGCTATTATGGGAATAACTAGGCTGGTAACCTAATTAAGATAACAGCCTTGGCAAAAGAAACGCCTATGCCAGCAGTGACTCTTCAGCAACCAGCTACAACCCGCGTTGTACATGTAGGAGAAGGGACAGTGACTGTAAACCAAGCAATACCCTTGCAGGCTGCTGGCCATACTGTGGCAACACCCCCTCCTCCTCCTCCGGGCCTAGAATATGTAAGACGTGAAGAGGTAGAGGAAATGATCATGCTGGCTAATCCTAGGGCCCAAATGGATGAGGTCTATGAGGGACCTTTCCCACCGCATATAATGCTCTCGCCCTTTCCTAGGGGTTATAAAAATATCATATTTTCTACTTTTTCAGGGAAAGACACCGAGAATGCGGCAACCCATTTGGCCAGGTTTAGGGTGCAATGCGGCCAGTACCAGAATGATGATATCCTCAAATGCAGGATATTGGTACTTCTCTTTCGGGAGCTGCCTTTAGACGGTTTTCCAAACTTCGACCAGGAACAGTGGAGGATTGGCCCGCAATGGAAAAGTTTTTCCGAGAAACCTTCGGAGCCATTGAGCCTGAGGTTGACTTGACTTCTCTCACTCAGATGGCCCAACAACCTACAGAGTCCGCTGTGGCCTATCTTCAGCGCTTCCAAATTCAGAAAGCCAAGCTGAACGTCATCCTGCCTGAGAAAGAGTTAGTCAAGCTGGCGGTCAAGGGTTTAGAATCTCGTCAGCGAAAGAAGCAACATGGCAGCATGATCCAGTCAATGGGAGAACTCATCACAGAGGTGGGCAGCTTTGAACATCTCCTCAGAGAAACTGACGCAAGGAAGAATGAGTCCAAAGGGACATATGTACCAGGAAAACATCGCACCGTAGCGGCCCTGAGCTACCAGCCGGCTACTTATGACCCTTACTACCATCATCACAGTGAAGAAGTGCTTCAGGATGACGATGAGGAAGAGGAGAATGATATCGCTGCTTATGAACTAATCGGGAGGAAGAATCCATCCCTGAAGCAACTGAAAATTTCCAAGGAACCTGTCAAGCTCAAATCGATGGCCTTCACCAAACCTGAATTCGCGACATATACATATGATGCCAATAAGGCACATGAGATTCTGGATGAGATGATCGCCGCGAAGATGGTGAAAACCGACTTTGGACCTTTTCCTCGACCAGACCAGCTGAAAGGGAAGAAATACTGCAAATTCCACAACTTGTGGAATCACAATACCGCGGACTGTGTGAAGCTCAAAGACCAGATTCAGGTATGGCTTAATAATGGCAGTTTGCAGGTGGAAGCTCTAGTAACGGCGGCAGCGCTTGACAAGACCCACCCCGAATTCCACCCTGGAGTCCGAAGTGGCCCTGCGGGACCCACCTTTGAAGGAGATTTACCAAAAATTTCGGCATAACCTCCCTTAAAAATGGTTAACCCAAAAACCTGCGGAAAACCAAAATTCACTTCTAATTATCCAACCACAACTCCTGGAGCCACCCTGCTCCCAAATTCAAACAATCATCCCAAAGCTAATATCATCATACATAATCTCCAAAGGGTACAAGTTACTACAATCACCAAAGTTAGGTCATGGACCTCAAATATAATTCATACAAGTTTGGGTTACATATCCCTTAGTAATCAGAGCATTCTAGGAATATAAATAGACAAGGAGTGCAGTAGGTTAAACAGGTAACCTACGGAAGGTGATGGCGGAAGCAGGTGTGGTCACTATGGCTCACACTCGTACACCGAGCAACAATACTGCAATCTGGGCATTTGAAACCGAAGGGCCCAGGGAAAAGTATATAAAAACGTTAGCGTGAGTGGACAAAAATAAATAATTGAAAGAAAAAGGGTTTTATACTTTTCCACATTTATCTCAATAAAACTCCCGATGCATGCGATAATTAAAAAAAAAACCGACTAGCCCCGCTAGTCAAGAACAACAATAAAAGAACATGGGGAAAAATGGGTTCACCATACAGGAATGGAGCCCCTCAGGCTCAACCTACCCTCGACTGCCACTCACACATAGATTGTGCGAGGAGGAGAACTAATAACCTCAACTTCCATTCACACATAGATTGTGTGAGGAGGAGAATATCACCTCGACTACCACCCATGTGAGGAGGAGAAAGCTACCTCACTGCCACTCACAAACACAAAGTAAGTGAGGAGGAGACCTATTCACATGACCCGCGTATGGTGAGGAAGAAGATCATCAAAAGCCAGTAAATCTGTATAATTTCCCCACTTATCTCGAAAAATCGGAATCCAATGAATAAAGACGTGACCCCGCACGCCAAGCTCATCTCAGGTTCAAATATAAATAGGGTATAAATAAGTATAGATTTCCGAATCCGCATAAATCAAAATCCTCAAATCGAGCATAATGAATCTAAATTCAAAAGTTCAAACCAATAAATCATTCAATAATCCAAACCAAAATAAAATGCTCGATAATTAAATTGATAAATCGATAAACTCAAAACTTGCGGAATATAATTTGCATGCATCAATTAAAATCAAAGGTCCACTCACTATATGCGGTCAATCCTGACGTCGCTCGTGATTCTCCTCGTATGGAGACTCCTCTCGTCCTGTACGAATAACAATCATAAATATATAATTCACAGGACGGAACTTTAACTTTACGATACTTAATTGGAAATTTAAAACATCCCCCTTCCTAACATTCGACTCCTCAACCCTCTACAATTTCCATCCTTAATACTCCATCCATATTCAATCATCGATAAATAAATTCTAGAGTGAATTCGAAAGAATTCCGGCGATCGAATTCACATAAATCGTTAATTAATCAATTAAACACAATTCGTAATTCCTCCAATTTCCACCAAACTTCATACATTACAAACTACGATCGTTATAGAGTATAAGGGGTTAAAACGACAATTAAAACACCGCTTTACGCGCCTCCACGCGCTACCTACAGTGGCGGCGCGTGGGGACCACGCGCCGGCGGCGACCTCCTCCGATAACCACCAAACTCCGGCACTAGCATCTACACAACAAGCCCAAACAACTTCCAAACTACAACATCATCCAATTTTACCTCAAAGTGGCCGAATCAAGCCGGTGAAGGAAAGCCCCGAAGCTTCAAGAACCCTAGAAATGAAAAATTGTCAATTCGACTTCTACAATACAAATTGGAATGAACCACCTTAGGGGAAATAATCTCCATCAAAAACCGAACCTTCGATGGGAATATGGTGGCCGGAATGGCCGGGAATCGGCAAAATCCCAAAACTGCAACCGGAGCACTTCTTGCTTCGATCCAGGCTTTCACGGCCAAAACTCCCCAATCCCAGGTCACTAGTATCACGAGCGGGTTGAGGCGCCCCTGTGGTGACCGGTTGCACGCCGGATGGTGGCCGGAAAGTGAGGAATCGGAGGGAGGAAGAAAACCCGAAGGAGAAAGGGGGAGAGTCGGGGGAGAGGAGAGAGAAAGAGGGGTGGGTTTCCGGTTTTGGAAACCTACCCGGGTAACTTTCCATATATATTCAAAATTTACCATGAACAGTAATTTTCGTAATTCACTCATAACTTTTGCATACGAACTCCGATTTTTACGTACCACATATGCACGCGCTCGGTTTAACGCCCTCTACAACTTTCATGAAGGAAATTTTCTCAAATTATTAACTCACAAAAAGTCAATTTTTAACCACCCCCTAAACGTTAAAATTATAACCGCAAACGGTAACCATAAAGAATTTCATGCAACTCAGTAAAAAGGGTATCTCAGATATGGGGTGTAACAGCGCTTGTAGACCTGAACCCTTTTCCTGACATTGGGATCAATATGGTCGATGTGAACTGGGCCAAGCAGAACTAGAGGAAACCAACCTTGGATTTGAGTACAAAGGGGCGAGAAGGAAAATCTGCCGAGGATGAGACCCCTGCAAAGAAGAAAGCTAAACCAGTTGGTCATGCTTCACCCGTGGTCCTATGCTCGCGATGCAAGGAAGAGTGTGGCATCCAAGTGTCACATGAAGAGGTCGAGCAGACATTTCGTTTTGGCTCTCTCCCGCCCATCAGGTGGGCCTCGCCATCGCGAAACTATCAACCTTCTAGCCCAAGAGAAAAGAGAAAATGGAGTCACCACCATCCCCAAAGGACTCCAATTTGTTCAAGAAGCTGAAAGAGGCCGTGGTTGATCAGAAACAAGAGGAGAAGGCTACGAACAAGCACAAAGACATTCTGACCAAGCCCTATATCCCGCTTGCTCCAACCGCCACCATCAAGAAAGGAAAGTGGTAGAAGGCAGTAGAAATAAGCCTTTCCAAGAAGAGGAAACTACAGCGCAGGTTTGGGGAAGCCAAGCGCGCGCTAGAGGCTCTGGACCAGGGCCTGATCAAGCCTTCGCAATTGGTCAAATCACCTGAGCAGTATCAGAAGGAGATGGAGGCACTAGCTGCTAAGCCATTAATGGCTCCCCGCAGCCTTCAAAAACAAGCGAGCTCAGCAACAGGGGCATCTAAGCCCAGTGTTTTTTGCAGGATCACTGAGGAGAGAACACCTCCGCTAGCTCGAAAGGAGAGTTCGCCGACTCGGCGACCACATGTCAGGCGCAGGTTGTTTCGCCAAGAACTAGAAGCTAAATCTTCGGTTTTTGAGAGACTGGGGGGCAAGGACAAGACTACCGATACTTTATAGTGGAGACCAAAAAAGGTCCAGAGTGTAGTAGTCGCTCCCCTAGAGGTAAGCATAGCAAGGGAACCGAAGTCAGACTCCCCTAAGCAGGCTCCCGTGATACAGGAACACAAGTAGTGTGAGGTAAAAGGCCTCACAGAGGAGTCGTTGGTAGATCGGTTGGCTAAGAAATTCAACACTGACACCCTTGTCAACGAACCCAAGCTTAACTTGGAAGATGACATGGAGGAGACAGATATGACGGACACGTCTTGCAACATGGTTTACCTGTTCCCCGTGAGGTATGCATTACCAGTCGCCGCTCAGGACTGCGTAGAAGCTGAGGAAAATAGTGCACAGCCCTTGCAGATCACATCGGCAGTCACGACACCTGTGGAAGAGGCTGTCTTTCTTGAAACGGAGGATGCTTACAGCAAAGAATTCTTCATGAGCTTCACCATGCCAACACCTGCTATGGTCCAACACATGAGACCTCTATATATCACAGCAGAAGTTGGCGGCATCAAAGTTAGCAAGATCATGGTTGATACTGGAGCTGTCATTAATGTCATCACTACCAGGACCATGCACTTGCTCAGAATCAAGAAAGAGAAAATCCAGTCTATGTCCCTCACGCTCAAGAACTTCGCGGGGACTGTGACAAAGACCGTGGGATTACTTTTCTTACGCATCAAGGTTGGCCCTGCAGAGGGAGTTTATGCTTTCTTTGTGACAGATTGTTATGCGGCCTACAATGCTATTTTGGGCAGAGACTGGATCCACCGGAGTTACTGTGTTCTGTCAACTCTCCATCAGGAACTAATTATGTGGAACAGGGAGACATATAAAGCTGAGGTGATTAAAGAGGATCCTCATCCATTCCCAGTTTCCGCTAATTATGTAGATGCCAGGTACTATTTGGAGCCTATCACTCCATTGCAGGTCAGTGGCATCGATGACAAAGGCTGCTCCACAGGGGTGACGGCCTCTGAATTGGCACGGTGGGGGCTTACGCTCGCAAAAGAAGGCTTGGAAAGGCCTGGCCACACTGTGCCCAAACCCTTAAACGATTAATGGATTATGACCTCCCAGAGGAAGAGATAGAGGCCTTCCACTCGTTGTACGAAAGACTATCATCGTACTTAGTGGAAAAAGAGGCCTATGATCAAGTCGCGACCTTAGAGGCCGTCAATGAAGAACTCTCTGATGAGGAACAAGAAGATAAGGTAGATATTCAGCTCGCTCTGGCAGCGCTGGACGATACACCTCCTAAGGTCAGAGACCCTACCGAGAAGGTCAATCTTGGAACAGCAGATGAGCCTATGGAAGTGGCTATCAGCACTTGCTTAGAACCTAGCGAGAAACAGAGGCTCATTGACTTATTACTAGAATTCAAAGACTGTTTCGCGGAGAAGTATGAAGACATGCCGGCCTATCACCGGACTTGGTTTGCCATCAACTGCCAACACTCCCTGACAAGAGGCCTGTGAAACAAGAGCCACGAAGAATGAATTCAGAAACCCAAGTCCTCGTCAAGGAGGAAGTCGAAAAAATGCATAAATCAGGCATTATCAAGGTAGCCAAATACAATCAGTGGCTATCTAATATAGTGCCTGTTCGCAAGAAGAATGGCAAAATGAGGGTCTGCGTAGACTACAGAGACCTTAATATCGCTACACCTAAAGATGTCTACCCCATGCCGGTCGCGGATATGTTAGTAGATGTCGTAGCAGGACATGAATTGTTATCCTTCATGGACGGCACCGCAGGGTATCACCAGATTCCTGTTGCAAAAGAAGACAGACATAAAACCGCATTCCGGTGTCCTGGGTTCGCGGGCGTTTTTGAATATGTGGTTATGCCTTTTGGACTGAAGAATGCTGGAGCAACGTATCAGAGAGCCATGAACCTGATCTTCCATGACATCATGGGGAAGATTTTAGAGGTTTACATTGATGACGTAGTTGTGAAGTCTCAGAAGGGAGGAGACCACATCACAGATCTCAGAAAGTTATTCGAGCGCCTGCGGGAACACATGCTCAAGATGAATCCCGCTAAATGCGTTTTTGGAGTTCAAGCAGGAGATTTTCTGGGATTCATTGTCCATCAGAGAGGAATTGAGGTCCCTGAAGACAAGGCAAGCGCAGTCATCAATGCATCCCCTCCGCAAACGAAAAAGGAATTGCAGCATTTACTGGGTAAGATCAACTTTCTGAGACGTTTCATCTCTAACTCTGCAGGTAAAATCCAGCCCTTCTCTCCATTGCTGAAGCTGCAGGGTCAGAACGAGTTTGTATGGGAGCCTAAACATCAAGAGGCTTTCGACAGAATCAAGGCCTACCTAGCGAGCCCGCCAGTGCTTGTTCCCTCGAGAGCTGGATTTCCATTAAAACTATATTTCAGCAGCTGAGGCTTCCATTGGCAGCCTACTTACCCAGGATGATGAGGAAGGCGTCGAGCACGCCATTTTCTACCGCAGTAGGACACTTACAGATTGCGAAACAAGGTATACTCCTATGGAAAATATGTGTCTTACATTGTACACATTGTACTTCTCAGCATACAAGTTGCGACACTACATGTTAGCCTTTACTACTTGCATCATCGCTCAAACCGACCTGGTTAAGTACATGCTGTCGTGACCTATTCTGAGAGGCCGCATTGGTAAGTGGGTACTAGCCATGTCCGAATTCTCACTACAATACGTTCCCTAGAAAGCAGTAAAGGGACAAGACATCGCAGACTTTCTGGCACATCACCCCAACTGTTGAAATCCCCAGGAGTCCTTCGGAGGACTGGGATGGGCCGACGAACGAGCAGGCCATAGAAGGCGATGGCATCGGCCGGAATAGAGTCTCGCGGCGCTGGGCCCAGTCCGACATGGTGGTTTGGGAACTGGATGAGTAGGGGTCTCTGGATAGTGGTGCGGAGACGAATGCGGGCACCAATGCTGGTTCCCCAAGAGTGGGCAACCTGTTCACTCAGTTCTTCTTCTTGATCGATGACTATCTTCTTTGGGGGAGCCATTTATGGGTTTCTGTGAGGAAGATGTTGGCAGTAAGAGGGTTTCTGGGTTTAGGAGACTAAAAGAGTTTCTGATGTGACAGGTCTGAAATGGCTGCAGGTTTAAATAAGAAATTTTGTGAGGGAAACGACACGACATAAAGGTGTTTTCGCAAGCGAAATGACGCAACCCTCATTAATAATATCGTATCAAGCAATCGACGTGTCGTTTTAGTCCCCTTCAATCAGTTACATCTTCGCGGGCCTGATTTCGGGGCCTGGGGGGCAATGTTTGAGCCCAAAAGTAATTTTGGCAAGATCCTTTAGTGGATTTAGCACAGCGGGCCGATACCTGCAGCCCAAAAATAAGCTTACTTGTGTTTGGGTTACAGCTTCGCCCATTCTGTGATCCATAAGGAAAACGAAACCTTATTGGAGTCAAGTAGTAGAGATTGAATAGGAAACTTCAATCAATAATCCTTCTATAGCAAGGAACAGTCGAAACCCTTGTTATAAATACCAGGTTTCAAGGACAAAGAAAGGACCTCTCTCAAATCAATCAATCCCAGCGATTACAAAGCCTCCCCGGAGCAAACCTTCAACCTTGTTGAAACCCGGTTACCGCGCGCCAGTCCTAGTCTCTCCAAGAGCCGATTGTCAGCATCACCAGATCATCCCGGCGACCGTACTTCCAGTTCTAGTCTCTCCAAGAGCCGACTGCCAGTACCACTGCCACCGAGACTCTCTTAACCAGCGAAGCAAGGGTAACGCCCTCGCAACCCAGCGAAGCTAAAGTCACGCTTTAGCAAAACCCGTGCTTTCTCCAAACTTCCCAGTGATTGCTCTGCTCAGCCTACAACGTTGAGTATCGATTCAGTGACGCGAAGAGATCACATCCAAAGTCCTTATCCGAAAGGCAAGAAGTCCTTTCTCGGAAGGCTAGAGAAGAAGCTTGTGGCGAGGTTGGTGCTCTCCTCGTCCACAACGCTTGAAGAAGAAGTTAGGTCAAGGGACTCCCCCGACGACTGCACCCCACGGTGCTGGCACGCCCGCACACACGCACACACGCTCAAAAGAGACAGTTTGCACGCCAACTGATTTTGAAGCCAAACAAAAACACTGGACCACCTTCAGAGAAACTGAAGTGCACCTACAATTAAAGAGGATCAGATATTATACAGAGAATCAAGTATTGTTGACTGCAAAAGATATAAACAATTTGGACCAAGTAATCTAGTATAGTATAGACTATAGATAATTGTTATTATCGTAGAGAGCTCCACTCACTTGATGCCTTTCTTCTTGGAAAGAAATCATTCCCAAGAAGTTGAAATGTATGGTCTCTCATCTCATCATTTGTCACAAGTAAGCACTTGAATTTAATTGCAGCATACAACCAGTACCTGAAAACGATGGCACTTTAAATAAGTATGCATTATCCAAATAATAATCTGAGATTAGGTATTAAATCGAAAAACTTAATGTAATAGTAAAAGTTATATACAAACTATGTACATATCACTTGTTTAATATTGCTCTTACTGACCAATCATCATTTGACCCAGTGGGCGTTGCATAGAGAGCATCAGCATTTTGCCACTTCTCAATCAACGCCTTATTCACCCGTTCATCCGTTCTGCCTCCAGTGATACGCCTATTATGAAGAACAATGAGTGGCCATCTCTTTGAAGGAAGCTTCTGGCGTATGCCATTAACGACAGCATTGACCTAAATAATTCACTATGCTAATGTAGACCAATCATTAATAAGAACACATTGTTAATTTCTGTGGTATGTGCTTAAGCATCAAGCTACTTGCCTTGGCTGGGATGAATTTCTTCTAGTGAATGAGCGGTTATGTGCATATTAATATTTTTTGTAGTATTTAAGGTTTAGAGTTGATCTAGTAGATCGATATCCAAACAACGACGAAAATAGCTGAAATTTTGACCACAATAATTTCTTCTCGTCAAGATGACATCCAACGGTTGATTTTGATAAATTCTTTTTCCTCCATCTTGTTGGTTATGAAAGGTATACTTCTTCATATAACTAATAAATAAGTTACACCAAATTAGTAGGCATATAAGGATTTTTTGCAATCCAACAAATCGAAATTAGAAATCGATAAATGTGACCGTTGAATGAGACTAAGGCAATATTCTACGCTCATAATAAAAATAATATCGGCTTTCGACTTCGTTTCAAATCCATTCCACTCAGTCAGCCACACAATGATTTTAATATAACTAACAATAAACCACAATTTCCAATTCTATCTCAAATACTATGAGGATGCTTTTTATGACCATTTCTTATAAGCACTAGCTTCGGCTTTGTGATACATGTACAAAATCTAGAAATTTTTTACTTCAACCTCTTAGAGAAATTAATTTCACACATTTTTTCAATTCTTTTTCTTTTTATTATGTCACTAGTGTAGTCTATTTAGAAAAATAACGGATAACTTTGAGATCACAAATACTATTAATTAAATAAATTATCAAAAAACAATTCATTAAAATTAAAAATACATACACTAATAACTAAAATGACCCTTAAAAAAAAGATAATAATAACTAAAATAACAAAAAAAAAAAAAAGCCAGTCCAAAGAAAATGCCCAGGCCTAGGGCTGCCACTTGGTTTGGTAATTACCAAACCGACTGAATACCAACCGATATTTTAAGTTTGGTAAACCGATTTTTTGGTAACCGAGACCGATAAAACCGAAATCAAAAATTACCGAAAAAGTTAGTTTGGGTTTGGTAAATGCTGAATCTACCGATTATCTAAATTTTAGCTTTATATACTATGATTTTCAATAAACATACATGTATATTAAGAAATAAACATAAAATTTTTCATAATAGTATGAACATTACTACATATATATACTACATTAATAGTACATGTATTTTAAGTAACCTAGTCAAAGATGGTTAAATAACCTAGTTTTATTGAAAATGACTCAAACTTGATGTCATATATACAAAAGAAAGCTATAATTAGGAGATGAGTATAAAGTTTACGACTATAAAATTGAAGAACCTAGTTTTGTTCGTTCTAGTTTTAATTACAAAGAATTAGTTGTTTTAAAGTTGGTAATACCGAAAACCGAAATACCGAATTTTGTAGTTATGATTAAAAACCGAAAATTTTGGTTGGTAATTGGTAACTCAATTTTGAAACTGAAAGTTTTGGTTTTGAAGTTGGTAATACCTATAACCGATTCGAACCGACCGAGTGATAGCCCTACCCAGGCCCATGCGTTTTTTTTTTTTTTGCTCTTCAGAAGATAAAAAAAAATTCTGAGAATTGCTGCCAAGTTCATACGCTGTACGTTCCACCGAGTTCGCAGTACAAGTTCACACAAGATCAGTTTTCTCATCTAATCATTGTTCCTTATGGAAATAACAAAACTCAATTAGACCAAAATCCTGGCTGCTGCAGAATTCACAAACCTTAAATCTCAAGTTAAAATGTTGCCGTGAATGCGAATTGCCATTTTTGCTGCTTCCGATCAAGGATTCGATTGCAATGAGATAAATTGGAAGCATGCAATTGCAACGAAACTCGAGTCAGACTAGATCTCAATCCCTTTGACATAGACCGTCCACTAATTAAGCTTCAGATTAGACCAGACTCGGTCGGCGTAACTCGCCCAGGCCATGGCAGGTCCGTCAGACTGAAAAAGACCTCGAGTCAGTCGACGACCCAGACTCGTCGCAGTCGACTCATACCCGGAATCCCGAAACTTGCCAATCTATTTCGCCGGAGTAAACTTCGATTGTGCTTTTGGGGGATTGGGAAACTGGTTATTGCTTTGGAAATTCCATGCTCAGTAATTCGAATCTTGTTCAAATTGGGTTTGGTGCTGCTTTTGCACTTTGCTAGGATTGAATTGATCAATGAACTTTGAAATTTTACCCACCCCTTCTTTCTACCTCTTGATGGAACCGAACACCGTCTATGCCTTTTCCATATACATTTCCCCTTAATTAATTGACATGTGCAGCTCACGTGTGTGGCCCCAGACAAGACGAGCATGGGAAGCTCGGAGCATGGAAGACGTTCTCACCGGATGTATCTATGTTTATCAGAATACGTGGTACAAGATTCGAAATTCGGGTACCATGCTCTGTACTAGGGCTGTCACTCAGTCGGTTCGAATCGGTTATAGGTATTACCAACTTCAAGACCAAAACTTTCGGTTTCAAAATTGAGCTACCAATTACCAACCAAAATTTTCGGATTTTAGTCATATCTACCAAATTCGGTATTTCGGTTTTCGGTATTACTAACTTTAGAACAACTAATTCTTTGTAATATAAATTAGAAAGAACAAAATTAGGTTTTTCAATTTTACAACCGTAAACTTCGTATTCATCTACTAATCATAGCTTTCTTTTGTATATATGACATCAAATTTTAGCCATTTTCAATAAAATTAGGTTATTTAACAATCTTGGACTAGGTTACTCAAAATACATGTACTATTAATTATGTAGTATATTGAGTAATGTTCATACTATTATGAAAACTTTTATGTTTATTTCTTAATATACATGTATGTGTATTGAAAACCATAGTATATAAAGCTAATATTTAGATAATCGGTAGATTAGGTATTTACCAAAACCAAACCAATTTTTTCTATAATTTTTTATTTCGGTTTTATCGGTCTTGGTTACCAAAAAGTCGGTTTACCAAACCTAAAATATTGGTTGGTATTCGGTCAGTTTGGTAATTACCAAACCAATTGACAGCCCTACTCTATACCATGACAAAACTGATAGTCTATAATTATGTCATGTTTTATTCTTCTCAAATGGAGGTATATACATAGATACATCATACATACAGTTCAACTAATTATAATAGGAAATAAAATCCTAATCAACTACTGAATATTGAGCTCTTATTAGTTATGCAATATGGAATATTAAAACTCTCAATCAATAAAGGAATATTGACAGCTCTTGTCACACACGTCAGTCGTGTGACGCCCCAACCAAATTTTTACACGTGTCTATTCTTTCACATAATTAAAATTCCTTAACACCGCTAAGTATTATGAGAGCATCTTTAGCAGACTCTCTATTTTGGCTCCTTAGCTATTTTGGAGAACATGTTTAGCTTTTTATCTATTTTAGCAACTGCACCAGACTCCTAAGTGGCTCTCTATTATAACTTTTAGCTATCTCACTCTTAAATATGGAGAGCGGGATGAGCCTCTCTATAATTTAAAACATTCCTTTTAAGTTATTTTATGTAATTTATAAATACATTTAAACTATTTAATCTTCATTTAAAAAATAAT
This sequence comes from Rosa chinensis, assembly GCF_002994745.2. Lineage (NCBI taxonomy): Eukaryota > Viridiplantae > Streptophyta > Magnoliopsida > Rosales > Rosaceae > Rosa > Rosa chinensis. The sequence continues at coordinate 3,987,746 of NC_037089.1, forward strand.
ATAAATTCAAAACTAGCCAAAAGTAGAGAGTATTGATGCAGACGTAATTCTAAAGTGGCTAGCTAAAATAATTTTTTAGCTACTTTAGCTAAAATGATTTTTTAGCTACTTTAGCTAAAATGATTTTTTAGCTACTTTAGCTAAAACTTGACTCAAAAATAGCTAGCATTGCTAAAGATGCTCTGAGGAACAAACCCATATTCAAACACCATGTTATTCTATTTCAATCTTTTTCTTCTTCTTTTTCACCTTAATTTTATATATACAAAATAATTTATAATGCATATTCTAAAGGGTCCTTGACCAAAAGCCCCAAAATGAGCCAAAGTTATCCCACTTACCCCAGCAAGAGATTTTTATTCCCACTTACCCTATTTGAAGTCAAATGACATTTTTACCCTCAGCCTAATTGGAAAAAGACATCGATGCCATGCTCCTCTATCTCTCCTCTCTCTCCGGCACGAGCAACACTCTCTCTCTCTCTCTCTCTCTCTCTCTCTCTCTCTCTCTCTCTCTCTCTCTCTCTCTCTCTCTCTCTCTCTCTCTCTCTCTCTCTCTCTCTCTCTCTCTCTCTCTCTCTCTCTCTCTCTCTCTCTCTCTCTCTCTCTCTCTCTCTCGCTCCCTCCCTCCCTCCCTCCCTCCTCACCCTCGCCGACGAGGACAACCATATAAACAAGCCTTCGAATCCATCCCCTACTGGTCCTCCAACGACTTCGACCTCTACATCTCCTCCGATCCTGATTTCCCGCCGGCCCAGTTCGTCACCGTCCATGAAGAAGACGACGAAGACTTTGACGGCGAAGACGACATCTTTTCCCAATACCATTCCACAATCCACGCCGAGCAGAACTGCGACGACGTCGTTTCGGAGCCCAATTCCATTTCCAACACTGACAACTTGTCGTTGGACCGCGAGAACCAGGTCAATTTCGTCATGGATCTGTTCCAGCAGTGCGTCGAGCAATCTCAGGTAACGGCCCGTTCCGTTTTGGTCTCCGGCGACTCTAATTTTGGGATTGTAGGGTTCTGATTTGATTTCAAATTTGATGCTTCGAACATCGTTTGCTATTTCTAATAGTCCAACTAGCTAGCTTAGCAGCAAGTTTGGCTCATCTCCGGCGAGATTTGGCGCTCGAGCTCGACCAAAATTGGGATTCATTGCGATTATGGGCAAATGAAGCAATATGTCTCCGTGTTTTGTAGTCAGAGAAGTTTGTTTGTGATTGCACACTAAAATTGCTTCCGTTGCGTACTATTGATGCAGTCAAGAATGGAATTTTGCTTCGTGTTTAGAAAATTGCAGATGGTTCTGCTTTAGAACTGCATAATTGCATGAATTATCCTCCTTTAGTTATTTACGAAACTTGTTTTATAAATTTTGTTGGATATTGTCTACATATGTGAATCTATGTCTCGATGTAGGTCTATCAAGCAATTGTTGCTTATACAAATAACAACAACTTGGTGTTTTTCTCGCTGTATTGATATTGTTGTTTATAATAAGTTGAAAAGCAAGGAAAATGATATGTGGCTGGCTTTCTGGGAATACTATGGAAGATGGAGCCATAGCACTTTTTTTGCTGTAAAATGGGTCAAAAGCCCAAAATGAAAAGAAAAAAAAAGTTCTATTGGGGCAATAGAGGCTCGTAAAAGGTCTATTGTGGGGTAGCAAACGTTTATTGGAGGGCAATAGACGTTTTGAATTGATGTAATCTCTTCATTTTTTTTCTTTAATGGAAGTTTTATTTGTTTAATTTAGAAAAATTAGTTCTCATTCCGGTGACCGAAAGTTGTATTGGGGGGCAATAGACGTCTATTGGGGGGCAATACAGGTGTATTGGGGGACAATAGACGTCACGTCTATTGAGGGGCAATACATGGCTGATAGACGTCTATTGGGGGGCAATACATGGCTAATAGTCGTCTATTAGGGGCCAATAGACATCTATTAAGGGGCAATAGACTATTGGGGCAATAGACGTCTATGCAATAGACTATTGGGGCAATAGACGTCTATGGCAATAGACGTATAGACGTCTATTGCCCCTCTATTAGGGGGCAATAGATATCTATTGGGGGCAAAAAAAACTTTCCGATGAGATTTTCAGCAAATTTCGGTGGGCAGCAGCCGGTGACCGGAATCCGATTAAAGTTGGCCGGATTCCGGCGGCAGGTGACAGGATTCGGGCGACCGGTGACCGGATTCTGGAGGCCGGTGACAGGATTCCGGAGGCCGGTGATCGGATTCCGGCGAAGTCTCCTATGGTTTCTCTCTCTTCCATTTTCTCTATCTCTCTCTCTAAGTAACAAAGGGGTGAGGGGTAAAATGGTATTAAAAAAAATCTTAATGGGGTATTAGGGAAGACTCCCTTAGAGTGTATTGGGTAAGAGAGAATTAAAAAAACTTAATGGGGTAAAGTGGGAAAAAAATCCCTAGAAATGAGGTAAATGGACAAAAACCCATACTAAAGGATTCATGTTTAAGTAGATTAGTTTTACTTGATCTCCATTTAGTCTATATCTGTATTGAAGTAGTCTTCTTGATATATTAATACCATAGACAAATCCAACTAAGAAAATTTTATTTCCATATCAAATTAATTTACTTAATGTATCGATACATTAATGTACCGTAAAACTTCTCTTTACGTTGCTGTATTTGTATCACATCCCCTTCGGTGCACCACATAACAAGTCACCACCCAAATAATTGTAGTTGAATTTGTACCATATTTTGAAAACAAGAGGTACAGAATTTGAAGCTTGTAGTTGAGATGATTCAGACCCACCGAATCAAAAACAACAGTATGCAGAACAAGTTTTTGGACCAAGCTTATGAAATGTAATTTTTGTGCTTCAATGAAGCTTATTAAGCTGTGTTTATGTCTTGTATAGTGTATACTAATGATTTTTCCTTTATACTTCCATTTCCCCCCATCTAATAAGAAAGTGTCAATACATTCGTTTATAGCTAGTACAAAGAACAGAAGAATTTTATTATTGAAGAATTCATGGTTTCATACTCAACACTCCGATCATCTCAGTTCTCACCAGTCAGCACATAGCGAACAACAAATTTCAGGTTCTACGTAGTAGTATTGACATGATTTGGATCACCGGAATGTGTAAGAGACAGAAGTTCTGTGAAGCTATGAGTAGCAGATTCAGGCAAGCAAATGCAAACGAGCATTGTCCCACTAGGATGATCAGCCTCAGCTTCCGGCAGAAAAACAGAGACTTGTGGTGTAGGAGTGAGATCGATCGGACCAGCATATATAGGCCTTCCCCATCCAAAATCAGCAGAATCATACATTGGAAATCTAGTCCACTGAGTTATTGTCAATTTGCCTCCAAATTCCAGTTTTCTTGGTCTGTCTACTTCAACATAGTCCACCGTTGATCTTAAGTACTCTTCGGAGATACCAAGCCGGGCTTCACGAACCAAGTGAGTAATCTCCGAGAGCCTCCCATGAACAAGCTTTGTCACAGTGCTTGTGACACAAGCTAGACACACTGCATTGCCATAAAACCCGTCTTTTAGTGGTTGGTTTTTGAGTTTATTGCGGGCATTGGCAGAGAAGGTTAGCCTAAGCCCATAGTTCAATGGTTTTACATCAAGTGCTTTCACCCATGATCTCCATACATGAGCTGCCATGGCATCAAAAGCGCTGCATGCAACATTAGACATGTTATCTTTCGGTTGAGCCAGAGTTTTCAGCAAGGTTTGGAACTCGCGGCTTATCCGGTAGCACTTTTGAACCGGTTTGGTTTGCCATAGACTCATTGTGAGGCTTGAGCCATCTTCTATTCTCATGAATTCAATGTGTGGGAATTTCACAAGTGGTGGGTTGCGAGGTCTGAAAAATTCTCTGTCCCAACATGGCTCTGGGTTAGTGATCAATGTGCCTGCTCTTGCTGTTGCAGCCCATGAGGTGAGGAATTGCATAGCACCAAGACCGTCACAGATGCAATGGCAGATTCTCAAGCCAATGCTAAACCCACCACAGCTGAAATTAGTGACCTGAGCTATCACCAATGGCATGTCAAGGACTTTGTATGGTTCTTCGTTTGGGAACCTAAAGATCAGCGGCGTCCATGCTGGGTTTGGGACTTTGAGGTCTCCTAGATCAGCCAAGGCCATTTCAGTGTGTGCCTCCACCAACAGTGCTCCCTGTTCTTGCCCAAAAAACACTTCTAGTTTCCCATTTCTGGCCTCCCTTAGCCTACCCGATAAAGGGTAGTAGGGGACCAACACACTTGCAAGAGCATCGTGTAGAATTTTCATAACAGGTCTTCGGTCATATGACGAGTAGAAATATACAGTTGGAGTGAAAACACGAGCTCCGATCATGTCATCTAGGTTCGAAAGGTATAGAGTTTGGCCAGGAGCTACCGGAATAGGCCCTGAGGGTATGACCGGAGTCATGTGGTCGATAGTGATGGGGATGTGCAGGTGAGGAAAATGGAGCTCTTGAACCCATGGAGGAGCCATGACAGGTATTGCTGGAGATACAAGCCATGAATGCAGAGTAGCTGCATTTGTAGAAGGTAACTTTGCTCTTCGACATGCAAAGATTGGGCTAAATAGATGAGGATTTTAAAGTTGCAGGTATGGTACAGTTGGAAGTGATATCGTTCGTGATCCAAAAAGAATACACGTAGTCTTCATTGAATTAGTCGGCATGAGAATCTCTTCTATTTTTGGATAATTTCAGCAGACAAAGAAAGACGAATGGAAAATGCATGAAGAACATCCATCAAAAGGCTATTAATCAAAACCCAAGTTGGCTCCTGCGGTGTGTTAAATCCTACTTGTAACTTTTTCCTTCTACATGAATGGAATTTTATAAGTTTGATCCCAATAAAAAAAAAACAAACAAACTGGTTTCACTTCAGAAATTGTAATAATCTGTTTGGTGATGTATCCAAAAAGCTGGCTCAAGGGCTAAAACCCCAAAAGTTATCATACATATTTCAATATTTCAGTGAATTGGAAGTTTAAACAATTACATATTCATGGCACCTTAAGCCTCTATCACATAATTACGAGCTAACAGATGGATATATAATATTACATGACTGTCTCATACCTGCATAAAAAACCTACAAGTCCGCAAAACTTTTGCCGATGAGAATTTGCAAGTTTGAATTTTTCTGTACCATTCCCGTTAAGTGCTCTATCCAAACTGCTACCATTTTTAGTTCATTTGCGACCCAACGTGCTTCCACTCCCAGCAGCAAAATACTTTTCTCATATTAAAAGGCACCTCTATTCTTGTGGAAGGAGCGCTATCTCAATCTCTTGGAGCGATTTTCCTTTAGTTTCCACCACATTCCGTTTCACAAAAACCACAGCCATCATGCAAACGGTACCAAACATAGAATACAGAAGCTGTGGGCCAAGATTTTCTAATAGTTGCAAGAACAGCAAACCCACGAAGAAATTTATCACCTGAAAACACCAATAGCAATATCTATAAATTATAGATAACCATAAATGTATTTATAAAAATCCATTTCTTAATCCAGAATCCTCATAGGGCAAAATGTCAAATCAGAAGATTCATGGCCTGCTGAACCAGCAAGATACCAAATAAAAAAACTCAAGGACTACTGAAGCAGCATAACTACTATGAACTCTTGACACAGTACTAAGGTGATCCAGTCACCAGAATCAAAGTAACAGTCATGCATGAAAGCAGACAATGATTATTCAGAGAGAGGAAAAATAGTTACCCAATGCACTGACATACAGACAGCCATTGCTTTTGCCCTGATGCGACCTGGAAATATTTCTGGTAAAAGGAGACCTGGAACTGGTCCGGCTCCTAGGGCAAATGTTAAGACAAACCTGCACAAATAGTTAACAAAACTTGAGAATGCTTCTCCAGAAAGTACTAATTGAGTTTTAATACCCAACTAGTCATGTACATGTCATCTAGCATTTAGCATAAGGTTAATCATCAAGATAAAAAGTTTAGAATTTAGTACTCACATCAGCATTCCACCAACAGATAGGTACAGTGACCCAGAGCCTGAAGAATAAGAACTTGCTGCAACTACTTGAACAGCCATTGCCATTGCCTGAGTGGATAAAATGTATTACATAAAGACCAAGCTAGCAAGAAACATAAGCTCTACCAACACAGAATATATTTTTACATACTCATAATAGCAGTTGAGTTGTGCATGTATTGAGGTAAATTTGAAAAGCTAATATTATTACAGCAAAACATAATACAAGATCATTTACTTTCCCAAGCCTCTATCAGATGATTACACTACTCCTTATATTGTAATATTCGAGCCCATTTTCTGCAGCTTCTTTTCCCATGTAATGTGTGATTTTTAACAAGTTTTTCAGTCTAATCAATATGGCACCTCAGCTTGAATCAATTATGGTATGAAAATTTTATTTACCATGCCAAAGAAGCTCCATAACAGTAGCACCTTCCTTCCTACTTTATCCATCAAAGCCATTGCGACAACAGATCCTGGAAATTTCAAGAATCCATCCAGTCAAGAGAAGATGCAATAGATTTAGATAGGAGAGTATGCTACTGCAAATCAGAGTTACCTGATATATTTGCAATTCCTATGAAGGCATTAGCAAGGCCTGATGGTACTCCAGCACTTTTGAATACAGTTGAGGAGAAATAAAAGACAGCATTTATACCAGATAGCTGTTGTAAAGCAAATAGGGTTGACCCAATAAAAACAACTGCAAAAGGAATATGTGAATAACAGGGTACTTCTGGAAAGCCGAAAGATCATGAGAAAGAGGAAAGGCATACACCATAGACGAATGGAGAGATAGCCCAGCTATAAGCAAAACCCATAGGAAATGCTAGAAAGTATCATATCTACCTCTGAAATGGCGGCCATAGAACAACTCTGAAAGGCTTACAGCATCTGTCTCATCTCCACTGTCCACCTTGTTTAACTGTACCATTGCAGTTTTGACATGTGATCCACCAAGGAGTTTCTCAAATGCAGCTTCTGCCTCGTAAGTTCTTCCTTGCTATATCACATGATAGACACGGGTCACATTTGTATTAACTATTAAGAACAGTTCAAGACTGTAACAGTTCACAAATTTAGAGGCATATTATATCCCTAAACAGTAATGCTGGGGAATAACCCATCTTCAGAAATTTTGTTACAAACAATTCACACAGACCAGCAGGCTATACTTTACACCTGTTTCACACAAAGTGACAGAACATAATGCTTATGATCCAAAGAGACATGTCTTCTTCTTCTCTTTTTTTTTTTTTTCAAAATCAACACCATCAATTTGTTCTAATTAATGGTCAAGAAGTTTAAGAAAAGGACAGTATAGAACAAAAGTGCCCAAAAAAAAAATTTAAAAAAAAATCCAGAAATCATTTGTCGTGTCATTACTGGCACGACTCAAATCTGAGTTTCGAAAGGACTTAAGTCATCCGAGCAACAAAAGGTAATTGCGTATAGAGGAGACCTTATGTAGCCAGTGTGGACTCTCTGCACAGAATACCATGGCTAGAGCAAGTATTGCAGCTGGAATTGTAGATACCCAAAAACAAACACGCCACCTGACACAAAAATTTAGATAGTAAATTTGAAAGGTTAATTACAAATTAGAGATATCGTGAAGCTTATCATGTTTTTTACCAGCCCGCAATTTCTTTCACAGGGATTCCAACAAGAAGAGCCCCCATAAGTCCAAGGCATGTTGCAATCTGGATGAAACTACCGTAAGTACCCCTCACAAAAGAAGGAGAAACCTGCTCACACAAATGAGGAAACATTAGATAAGACACAAGACACACATGGTGTAATAGATATTAAAAAAGGCTTATGCTGATTACCTCTGTTACATAAAGAGAAGCAACAGGAGGGCCCAGACCCATACCAGTCCCAACAAATAACCTTCCTATAAGCATACCAGCAAGAGTTTTGGCTGTTGCACTGAAATTGCGGGTAGAAACTTTAGCCACAAATCTTTTAACTTGTATTATTAGAGAACAAGGAGATTGGTGCATATGAGTTTTGTGGAGCTGTTTAACTAATAGTAGAATATAAATGCAAGCAAACACGGAAACCAACAGACCATAATTGGGGAAAGTAAAGTCTAACTTAGCTACAATATTACAGGAGTATGAGGATCCAAAATCAATAATGTATATGAAACAAGATTCTAACTCCAAAATATATCACAACTCACAAGATGTACCAGGAATCTAACTTCTAGACCATAGGGATACATTACATGAAGATACAACCAATCTAACAAAATAAAGCTCCATGTAGTGCTTAATTAGAATGGTAAGGACTGTGAGACGACTACTATTCAGAGTATACATATCACCTCATAACAGCACCAATAATCATGGGCAATGCACACAGTTGAAAAGCCCTACGACGTCCAACTCCATCAGCTATCCATCCACTAAATAAAGATCCAAGAAAGGCACCTCCCAAGCATGTACTCACCACCAGACCTTCATTTCATAAAAAATTTCTAAAATCCATGAGAACAAATAGCTTGATGCTAAAATCAGAAATTAGATAGGAACAAATTCCAAACAAAGAAAAGAATATCCACTTCATGTCACCTTCAGCCAAGGCATTCCCCTTGAAACCAAGATCTGCAGAAATGCTTTCAAGTGGTTCATTGACTACTCTGTCCAAAGAAAGATCCGAAAGTACAGTGTAATTACTTTAATGCTTCAATAAAAAGTAACACGAGAGAGACAGGGAGGTAGAGAGAGGTGGAAGAGGAAAGGAAGTGTCTTGCACTAACCCGAGATGGTACCCAAACAAGAATGAAGATATAGTTGCCACTAGTACATGGGGTAAGGAAAGCCTCCATGAGGGGTTTGAAAGTTCTGGAACCATACTTTTCTGCAAAAGAGCTAAGATGCATACCAGAAATAAGATAAATTTCACTGAATTATACATATTTTAAGTTCCTTAACCATATTCTTGATCAAGAAAACTTAAGTTTACTCTACTCATTATTCCCCTTTTTATTTCTATTAAGCACATATACACCAAAAAAAAAACGATTTTCAAAAAGGCAGCAAAAATACTCGAACACATGCCATGTTCTCATTAACTGTAATTTGGACAAATCATGGGAACAAAACCCTCAACATGGAAGGACTCTAACCATGGTACATAAATCTTGATGTTTATATAAGTACAGATGATCCATAAATAGTTACCTGAGTTGTCTTCCATGTCAAGAGTATCTACAAACTCTTTTGATTCCATATCAGTGGTATTCATATAATCTCTCGATGACGCACGCTTGTACATCGAGTATGGTTCACGTTGGCGGACCCACATAAGAAGCTGCAACCAGCCATTTTCACAAATCAGAGGAAACTAGAATGAAACTTCCGTCGCATTGACATCAGATACAAACAAAAAGCAATTTTGTAAAGCATTCGAAGTGTTTTAGTGATTAAAATATATAGATCATATCTAACACATTTCCAGTTCGGTTTTGTAATTACACTAACAAAGGCACCAAAGGTTATGCCTCAAATTGAAGTTGCATGCTTTTCTCGACCCTTCTCAAATTAAAACTGCTAACTGAAGAACAGAGATCACTGATTGAAAACTACTTGATCATCAAATCCATTGTTTTCATTACAAAAAAAGCACAAACACAAATTCGAAGCAAGAAAAATAATTCAGATTCAACTAAAATACACTGAAACTTACAAAATTAACAAAATGATCAATCCAATCGAAACTTAAAAGGCTCCAAGCTGCGATTCAAAGAAATTCACATTCATAGAAACGTAGTACGAAGCTTAATACCTTCTCTGCGCTCCGATCATTCAATGGATCTGAATTGTTAATCAAATCAAAGCCACGTGAAAAGTTGAAGTCGGTGAGTCTCGAACTCTCACTCCAAGTTCTTCACGTCTCCGAACTCCACCGAACTTCGCGAACAAAGCTCTCGCCTCTGACCAGCTTCTTGACGCGAGAGAGATGTTGGCCGCGTAGAATTGTAGGTCTGGTGCGGTGGTTCTGGTAATGAAAATGACTGAGTGAGAGAGATGAAGTTTGTGTTAATTATGGAGAAAGCAAACAGAGTAGTAACCCTTTTTTCTTTTGTTTTTCTTTTCTCTCGACGGACAGAAATATAACTGCGATAAATAAAAATATTATTAATTATTTAATGTGACAAGGTTAGTGGAGCGGTCTAACATAAAATCTCATATGTAGCGTTCGATTCTCAACTTCTACCAGTTTAGTACTTTAGTTTAAGAGGTTTCGGGTTGATGCGTCTACAACAGAAGATTAGTTTGGTTTTCCTGATATCTCGTGAGCCTCATTTCTGATGCTAACTCAAAAGTGTGTTACTAACTTGTTAATATGTAATTGAGGTGGTTTGTTACTTCATTCTCGATATAAAAAGATAATTAATTAGTAAAATAAACCCAGGCTAAGATCCAGTGCGGTCAGGATGTTTGAGAAGAGCAGAGGTGTCACCGCTGGTTAGTGGCAAGTCGTGGCTTTATGGTCACTAGCCTTCCTGCACGCGCGATGCGCGTGCGGAAGGGCCGCGCTCGCGCGTGCGTATTGTCCTTCCTCTTTTGTGATGTCTGGCCAGGGAGTAGCTCACTTTTAATTTCTTCCCAATTTGGGTTACACGTCATAGTGATAAACAAATCCAGTCTACCATATTTTTGAACCAAAACCATTGCATCTTGGTATATCACGTGGGCTTCCAACAAATGATGATGGCAGAATGGTCCTACGACCGACATTACCTAAGAAAATGTGAATTTACATTATATGTTTCTACAATTGTAAAACTAAAAATTAAATATGTGTAATGTAGGTGGAAGCAAAAGATTAACTCATACCAGCATTGTTTTCCCCTGCATTTAAAGAGTCTTGAAGTCCTTGATAAAATTCTTTACGAATTGTATCTTGATTATTTCGAAGCCATCTGAGTTTTTGTGATTCAATTTTCACGTAATTATCTACAACATACTGTTGTAAGAGGCATCCACCCCGAAGTAGAGGATTTTCATCACTTGGGCGCATCTGCAAGGTAAAGTTTAAGCATGTGCTTGAGTGCGATGTTTTCGTTTGATGCAATAGGAATTTCCTGTGGTGAGGCCTGGTTTTATTTTTTATTTTTTTATTTTTTATATTTTTTGTGGAAGATAACAAAAAAACCCTCTCGCAAAAAGGTAAAAGGTAAAACAATACTATATTGTTTTCTTTTAGTTTGAATTGTGTAGATGTTTGCATTTTTTTTTTTGTGGGTAAGAGTCTTTATTTTTTTTCTGACCTTATTACCTAAATAGGGAAATTTTTTGTTTGCTAATACACTTTCAGTAAACCCACTCAATTTCACTGTGCCGACCAAGTTAAACCCCTTGTTAGGTTTGGTGCAAAAACTCTCTTCTAAAAGTAACATTTAAACGCTCCATATTTTTGAAAGCTCCATATTGTTGCCACCGCATATAGTCTGCAATCAAGGATTGCAATCCAAGTACATTTTTCAAATTCATGCTTTCTTGCAATGAATGAAACATAAGTCATTTTGAACAACATGACACTATCCCTATCTGTCATTGAATCTGGCAGGTTCCTCTAAACTGTCATAAAACATAACATCACATCTTCATGAACTCTATTTGAAGATCGAAGATAATTAACCTGCGCTCTGCGTCTATGCCTCCTTAAATGAATGTGCAGTTATGCATCTTCCAAGCAATATTTATGTGTAATTCTCCCAGAGAACCTATGTGAAAAGAACAATATAAAGTAAGTTAAGAGAACGACAAAGCTATAAGCAGTAATTTTTTATTTTTTTTTCGAATTTGTTTCTCACCTGTGTGAGCCACCAAGAAACCCTGTGTAGAGAGAAAGAAATCAAATTTTTTCTGGTTGAATTCACGTACAGAACTGATGAGGTTGAACCTGTGTAAAAGGAAAACATGAAGTTAGTAAGTGGTAGAACATCAGTGTGTATTCTGGTTGGATTCACTTTCTGTTTCTGTGTACAGAACCATAGAAATAACTTTTCCTTTTTCCTTCACCTCTGTGATTGTTTCTTTGCGACCAAACTAATGTTATTGATGTTGTTGACCTCTGTGATTGTTTTCCTCCAACTCTATGGTTGGTTTCGTGTACCTACCTCTGCTTTCCTGCACCTATATTGAAAACAAAATAAAGGGAAACAAACTGAACCATCAGAAAAAATAGTGTTTGACCTGTGTAAAGACCCAAAGAAATAAGTTAACAGTCAAATAACTTCACACAATCAAAGAAAGAACAACAATTAATGTTAATCTTCAACAGAATAATGCTAAATAAGGATTCTGCAATTTTAAAAACATAATAAGGCTAATAGTAAAAATCTTGATTCTTAAAAACAATAATTTTTAGAACCTAATGATGAATTAGTTCACCAACATTCTTTTGGTGAATTAATGATGACAGGCTCAAAAATTTTAGAACCTAGATTCCTTTCATTCCACATGATTAACAATATCTAAATTTTTAAACACGAATTTGTGAAATTCTAGAACCATTCCTGCAGATTATAACCCTTGCTCAGATGCAATTTATCTAAAAGCCAAAAGAACTTGGTGGGCACATTAGCAGACTTAACAGCTAATTCTCCATTGTCGTATCACCTTCTTCTATCTACAACTATGCTCCATATGTGTCTGTGTGTGTTGTGTCAAATATATATGTAATACCAATACTGTTGCATTTTGAATATTCCACTATATAAAGATCTTACCGTTGTAAAGAAAATTACATAAGTTTGAGAAACACATCAATGGCAACACCATACAGTAATCAAAAAAGAAAAGAGAAAGAGTCTTCCAACCTCCAAAATGATTTGAGAGAGTTTGGTGGACGGGTGTGTTGATATTTATTTCTGTCTAATATTCCTACTGCTTGGCGTGCCCATCTCCAGTTCAAGCACTTTTCCACAGTAAATAATGATAATCCAAAACACCAATTTCTCCTGACCAGATCAGTCAATGTAGTTCCTAACCACATATAAATTTCGATGATTAGATAACACGTATTGACATGTATAGCACTCGACATTAGAAAACAGAAACTGAAGCACTACTTGAGCAAAACAAAACCCAAAGATAAATAAATGTAATGAAACTGAACGAAACTGAAAGAACTAAAATTCTGAACCTACCTACATTTGCTTTGATATAAAATCAATTACCCAAGGATCACTGAAAAATTCAAACACCCAAGGAAAACAAAAACCAAGTGAATTTGAAAATCAATGGAAAACGAAATTTGAAATTTACCCAATGACAATTATCAAGTCTGACCTCAGCCGATTTGTTAAGAATTTTCTCCTCCTTCTGGGTTTGATTCTGGTCTGCTCTTCTTTCTTTGTCTGTTTTCTATTTTCGTATGAACTGTAAATTGGAAAAGGGATGAGTGTTGATTTATCCATTTGTACTGCGATCAATTCCCACGTCGCCCTGAGTGTCTGTCTGGTTTGAGATCGTGGCCTGGCAGTTCTCCTCAAGTCTGGAGATCGTGTGCAACGGCGGGCAATATTTCTTTTTTCTTCTCTTCTCTGGCGTAGAGATCTGTCCCCATAGTTTTTGTTTTGCCTTTTTTCTTCTCTTCTCTGGCGTAGAGATCTGTCCCCATAGTTTTTGTAATTTTAATAAACCGTGGGTATTACAGGTACTTCAAAAATTTAACCATCCTGCCAAGAATTGGCTTAATTAATAAAGATTTGACTCATTTCGTTTTTTGAACGGTTGAGATTGTGCCAGATGGAAGAGTGCATGGTATTGGAATGTGTCTGGTTGCGGAGGAAGATAGTATAAAGTCCAGGTGTTGGAATGTTGGTGGTCAGTCACTGTTACGTAAAGGACCGTGGGCGGTTGTATCTACGACTTCCAGAATCTAAGTTTTGAATTTAGTCCCTATATTTTGCTTAAATTTCTAGAAAGGTGTTGGACGCGTGTATTGCGACAGCCGACATCTAGTATCTTAGTTTTGTATTTGGTCCCTATAGTTTTGTATTTGCTAGGGAGGCGCTGTGGCGGGAGTGCGGGTGGGCCCATACGCCTTAGCAGTTTAACGCGTGTCCTAAACTCGGCGACTTGAAGTCATGCATGGTGGCAACGAAGGACAAACCGACAAACTGCACATGGAGATGTTTGTCGTAATTTGCAATATTTACATTTTTGTGCCTCTATATTAGTGAAAATTTCTTCTCATTCCTAGAAACTCTTGTAATATTATTTCAAAAAAAAAAAAAAACTTTTGTAATATACTGGAGTTGAAATTTTCTTGTTTTCATTTGAAACCATATTTTACTACTTCTATGTCATTTCAATACACTTTTTTTTTTTTATTGGGGGAAGTTGACGTTAGAAAATTAGCAATACACACACACCCTTCAGGGAGTATCCCAGTAGAGCCAGACTAATCTCTTCCGAATGTCATGGGGCATTAAGTACCCATTAGCTGGCCACCAAGGCCTCATGGGGATTCGAAAGGCAGACCTGGAGGTTCCAAACTAGGACCTTCTACCACCCCACTATCTCGAGCGGTTCAATACACTTTCTTTTAATTTAACAACTAGCAACAAAATTTGATGAAATAAAACGGTTAATGCAGAGACAAAATAATGAAAGAAAATAGTGGGGGTTGTGGTATCAATTTTTTTTTGGGTTATTATCACAAATGGTACATGAACTATACCTCAATCTTATCGATGGTACCTGAATTTCAATTTTGATCACAACCAGTACCTGAACTTTTCGATTTCATTTTAAATGGTACCTAGAGCCACCTCCGATAATTATTCCGACTAAAAGAAGCGATCATAGTGATGATTTTTGATGATTTCAAGGGTTGCGATCATATATAGTGATGATTTTTTGGTAATAGACTTGCTTTGAACTTTTTTTTTATTTTTTGTTTTTTTTAGATTTGGCTTCTTTGGCCGGAATAGTGATCGAATGTGGCTTTAGGTACCATTTAAAATGAAATCGAAAAGTTTAGGTATTGGTTGTGATCAAAATTGAAGTTCAGGTATCAACGATAAAATAGAGGATAAGTTCAGATACCATTTGTGATAATAACCCATTTTTTTAATTACCATTAAATAACTGAAAATTCAATTGCTTTGGGAGGGGGGGGGGGGGGGTGGGGGGGTGGATAAGGACTTGATCAAAGTCCATGTCGATGTAACAATCAAACATAAAGTTAACCAACTTAGAGTTTATGCCAGACATCACTCTATAAACTGCGTGGCTTATCTGGTTCTTATCCAATGGGCGCATTGGTGGTGTTGCCTTCTCTCGTTTTTCATTAAGGTGATGAACAATGTTACGTTCGAACTCGACTTCATCCACACAATTGCCTGGATTTCTTCTGCTCGTAAAATTTCATATCATTGCAGCCCCACTGTCCTTCGTACTAGCTTGTAGCAAGTTATATTTCTTATTGCTGCCCCCATTCTCAAATGCTTTCCATTTCTCATAAGCCACTTCCCACTTGTAAAATGACCGATTAAAGCTAACTCTCTTATTATGGAGATTATCCACTAAGTTCTTGACAAAATCCGCATGTTGTTCCTCATTCAAAAGAAATGGTTCCTTCTGCTTCAATTTAGTTACCTTCTTCTGCCTCTCCTAGGATAAATATTTGTCGTACCTTCTGATCTCATATGTGTTAGAGGTCGGGGCATGACAAGAGATCATTGAGTGATCTTGCCTAAGATTTTGGAATTGGATGGTTATGATTATACACATGTTATGAATCATTCCATTAATTCTCCTAGTCGCATCTGGGAAGCTAGTTCAAGGAAGAGAAACGCACCGTTTCGACATTGTTAGAAGAATGTCAGGGTTACCTGTTTCGTTTTATGTCTCCTTTAGAATTCCAACACGTGTCCAGTGGACAGCTTGCATTAGTTGGTAGCTATATATGTACGTTTTTGGTTGTGAAGGAAATCAATGAATGAAAATCGGTTTTTACATTTCTCTTAGGTCAAGAGTAAAAAGAAAACTGAGGTAAGAAAGAAATTAACCTTCAAACATGTTGATAACCCAAAATCCCCATTTAGTTTCTTCAGGACCCAAACCAAAACTCAAAACTATTCGTTTTCTTTCTTCCCCCTCTTTTTCTCTCCAACGCAGGGTCTGCACCCTTATCCCACAGTTCAGATAGGAACAAAGGTTTGAAAAGTCAAAAGAATAATAAAACTAGATTTTGGTGTCTTCCTAAACTTTAGCCACGTCAAGCACAAAAACAAGCTAATAAAAGACCTTGTTTTAGTCCACACAATTAAACAACAGCAAACCACAAAAAAAACAAAATAAATAAATAAGCAAAGCAAAGTAAAAAAAAAAAAATTATGGATATCACATCTCTTATCTGAAGATTCGTTAGCAAGAGGGAACCAATCAGTTTTCCCTCTCGCTGACTAGTAATCGCTTCGGCAACCACATCTCTGGAAAAAAAAAAAAAAAAAACCATCCTTTTTGTAAACCATTGATCAAACTCAAGACTTCAAAGAAATGATTAACCAATTACCTTGAAAATCTCTGGATATCCCAGAGAGGGATCTCGAACAGTGGATAAGGACTTAATCAAAGTCCATGTCGATGTAACAATCAAACATAAAGTCAACCAACTTAGAGTTTATGCCAGACATCACTCTATACACTGCGTGGCCTATCTGGTTCTTATCCAGTGGACGCATTGGTGGTGTTGCCTTCTCTCGTTTTTCATTAAGGTGATGAACAATGTTACGTTCGAACTCGGCTTCATCCACACAATTGCCTGGATTTCTTCTGCTCATAAAATTTCATATCATTGCAGCTCCACTGTCCTTCGTACTAGCTTGTAGCAAGTTATATTTCTTATTGCTGCCCGCATTCTCGAATGCGTTCCATTTCTCATAAGCCACTTCCCACTTGTAAAATGACCGATTAAAGCTAACTCTCTTATTATGGAGATTATCCACTAAGTTCTTGACAAAATCCGCACGTTGTTCCTCATTCAAAAGAAATGGTTCCTTCTGCTTCAATTTAGTTACCTTCTTCTGCCTCTCCTAGGATAAATATTTGTCGTAGCTTCTGATCTCATATGTGTTAGAGGTCGGGGCGTGACAAGAGATCATTGAGTGATCTTGCCTAAGATTTTGGAATTGGATGGTTATGATTATACACATGTTATGAATCATTCCATTAGTTCTCCTAGTCGCATCTGGGAAGCTAGTTCAAGGAAGAGAAACGCACCGTTTCGACATTGTTAGAAGAATGTCAGGGCTACCTGTTTCATTTTATATCTCCTTTAGAATTCCAACACGTGTCCAGTGGACAGCTTGCATTAGTTGGTAGCTATATATGTACGTTTTTGGTTGTGAAGGAAATCAATGAATGAAAATCAGTTTTTACATTTCTTTAGTTCAAGAGTCAAAAGAAAACTGAGGTAAGAAAGAAATTAACCTTCAAACCTGTTGATAACCCAAAATCCCCCCTTAGTTTCGTCAGGACCCAAACCAAAACTCAAAACTATTCCTTTTCTTTCTTCCCCCTCTTTTTCTCTCCAACACAGGGTCTCCACCCTTATCCCACAGTTCAGATAGGAACAAAGGTTTGAAAAGTCAAAAGAATAATAAAACTAGATTTTGGTGTCTTCCTAAACTTTAGCCACGTCAAGCACAAAAACAAGCTAATAAAAGACCTTGTTTTAGTCCACACAATTAAACAACAGCAAACCACAAAAAAACAAAATAAATAAAGAAGCAAAGAAAAGTAAAAAAAAAAATAAATTATGGATATCACATCTCTTACCTGAAGATTCGTTAGCAAGAAGGAACCAATCAATTTTCCCTCTTGCTAACTAGTAATCGCTTCGGCAACCACATCTCTGGAAAAAAAAAAAAAAAAAAAAACCCATCCTTTTTGTAAACCATTGATCAAACTCAAGACTTCAAAGAAATGATTAACCAATTACCTTGAAAATCTCTGGATATCCCAGAGAGGGATCTCGAACAGTGTACCATGGTTTGAGTCCTTCACTTCGTAGAACAAATTTCCACCATGAAAGTCTATGTAATCAGTAATCACTGACAAAAACATTGTCACCCTCAGGTAAAGATTTTGGAACTTGCTTTCTTTTCATTCTGACAGTGAATTGAGAGGAATTGGGAATTAGGAGGGTTTCTGGATTTCGGATGCTTTTTCGATGAACCCTAATTTCAATTTGGGGATGAACGATCGGGGAGGAGTTTCTTAGGACAAATGTGGGAGGAGTTTTAAAATAATACAACTCCATAAAACCCTTTATGTTTTAAAACCGCATTATTCCACTAAAAGATATTTTATTATTATTATTTTTTATAATCATTTTAAGGGATCCTTTGTGGAACGCACTTTTCAATTACATATCATCATCTCGACCATTCAGTTCTTAGAACTCCATGAATAGATCATTTCGGTAAATTTTCAGCCAAATTGATGACCGTTAAGGTATCGAACTAGATTAAATCAATGGATAAACCAATATTCCAACCCAAATCGTTTATATTTATAATTGTAATTCGCAGTTATGAATGCCTTAATGATTATCAATTTGGCTGAAAATTTACATAAATGATTTACTCATAAAGACCTAAAAACTTAACGGTTGAGATGTCATTAAGGGATCCATTTTTTGGGCCATTTTAAGGGATGACTTATTACGCTAACTTTTCGGTCACATATCAATATCTTCACGGTTCAATTTTTGGGTCTTTATGAGTAGATCACTAATAGGAGCATAAAATGCGACAATTATAATGTGCAATCCTTTATATTTTTCTTAACTGTTTCCTTTAAACAGTATGTTGACTTTGTTATCTTCTTAGGTACTATGTGAGGCAATTCAAGAGATATATAGAAGCTTAAATGGATAAACGAAGGCAAGAACCATGAAGTAATAATACAAAGGACTAAGTTTGATCATTCATATGGTCGGAAACCGCTAGGGAAGCTCACAGAAATAGTTGTGCAAAATAGTTGCTGCAAAGTTGAAAACTACTATTCAGAATCAGTTTTTCGGGAACAGTTTTGGAGAGCATTTCTTGCATCCTTTCGACTACACTCTTGTAGAAAGGGTTGGTATTCCTGAAAGATGTGATTTTGTACTACAACATGAGCAAAAGAACTGGTCAGAAGCATCAATGACGCAGCAGGAATTCAATCGAAGTAGGCTTCCCAAGAAGGCAGAAACTGTCAACTTTTCATGAATAATTTTTGCAAATCTTTTCTGGTGACTTACTTGGAGTTTTTCTTGAAGGTGTTTGAGAAAACATGATGTCATAGAGCATAGAGAAGTCGAGAACCATACAGAAACATTGTAATAACAAGTCAATCTTAGTCTAAGAAGGAAGCTTCAGAAGCAAAAACCTAAACAAGGGAATCTGACCTTGAATCTTTATGGCAGCTTTGCTGTGCAGTTTTGGAAGGTTCAAGACACCATAATCAACAAGGAGAAGTCTTAGAAGAATCCTACAAGATTATGGCTTGATTTTGTGCACTAATCAAAGGAAACCTCAAGCAACTAGGGAAGCAAATTGCAAGCAAAGTCGAAAGGAAATAAGACATGACATCTCCTATAAATAGAGACCTCTACATTAGAAGTTGGGTGTTAAAGAAGTTCATGACCGTTCCGTTCTTAGTACTTTCAATGGCTACTATTTACATTTTGCTCCACATTGAGAAGGAAATAGTGAAAATAGAGATACTCGAATGGTTGCCTGTGTAAAATTCAAACTACAGATCAAACTTTAGAAAATTCAAACTATAGACTAAACTAGAGATTTAAACTGCAATGATCAACTATAGGACAATGATCCACATAAAAATATCAAGCTTTACTTACCTTTTCAGATTTTTTTCCCTTAAACTTTTGAAGCAAATAGGCTAGCTCTGGGTATGGGTTGGGATAAACATCAACAAAGTACTCCTCCACCTGTCCTGCATAATCGTAACTATCCGAATCGGAAATCTTAGGTAGGATTACTCGATAATCTCTTGAAGTAAGATTCGTTGGCAAGAGGGAACCGATCGGTTTTCCCTCTCACCAACGCATAATGGCTCCAGCAACCACATCTCAAAAAAAAAAAAAAAAAACCATCTTTTCTGTAACCATTAATTAAACTCAAGATTCAAAGAAGTGATTAACTAGTAATTACTTTGAAAATGTCTTAATACCCCTGAGAGGGATCTCGAATAGTGTAACATTGTTTGCGTCCTTCACATCATAAAATAAATTCCTGCCATGCAATTTGATGTAGTCACTTACACAAATATTGTCATTCTCCAGTAGAGATTTTGGACATTGCTTTCTTTTCATGCTGAGCGAGAAATTCGGAGGGTTTCTGAATTTCGGATGCTTTTCGATGAACCCTAATTTGGAATTGGGGATGAACAATTGTGAAGGAGTTTCTGGGGACGTACGATTAGGGAGGAGTTTCAAAATCAGATATGACGCCGACCCTTTTATGTTTTAAAACCGTATTATTTCACTAAAAGATTTATTTTTTTTAGTCATTTTAAGGGATCCTTTATGGGACTCCCTTTTCAATCACATATGTTATCTCGACCGTTCAATCTTTTGTTGAATGGTCGAGATGCCGATATGTGATTAAAAAGTTAGTCCCACAAAGGATCCTTTAAAATTATTGAATTACCACTATAACATTTGGCTCAAGCATTTTCATCAACAATACTATTGTCTAACAGTAACAATCCTTTGTTGAACGATCAAAATGCCGATATGTGAATAAAAATTTAGTCTCACAAAAGATCCCTTAAAATTATTGAATTACCACTACAACATTTGACTCAATCATTTTCATCAACAATGCTATTGTATAACAGTAACATTCAAAATCTTTCTACATTGTATTAGCTTTTTCAATGTTTACTTAATTAACATCCCAAAAACACCTTCAACTTCAATACTAATGTAGGATGAATATTCTAAGATATCTTATTCATCCCTCTTAAAGGTAATATATACCGGTTTACAGATGCACAATACTAATAAGTAATAAATTACAATGTTAGAAATAGTTGACTCACACCAAGAATATATATCTACTCTTTCACGTTTTGAAGCTTAATGATCAAGATTACTTGCTACCGGTTATCAAATAGGGTCCTTGGCCCAAAGCCCCAAATAAGCACTTAAGCCGACACGCTTCTATTCCAATTCCCCAAATTGCCCCGCCTATAAGTCTGACAACATCGTCTTCCGTTCGTAAAACCACGAAAATGTGTCGGCCTCTTCTGTAATTTCGCATCTTCAAACGCACGCTTGGGGCTCTACATTACCCGCAACCAGCTCCGTAGCTCATTGCTACAGCGAAGCAAAACGGAAACAATGGGCTCGAGAAACGAGGAGCAAACCCCACCGCACCATCAGCCTCTTCTCAGCAGCCTCGTCGTCCGTCCCTCCACCAGCGACTGCGGCGGCGCCGGTGGCCGCGGCAGCGATTACGAGCCCGGCGAGGTCCGTCACGAGCCTCCTCCACCTCAGTACACTCGTCCGGATCGTTACGCCGGTAACCCTGGTTCGTTTCTCTGATTCTCACGCTCTCAATTTGTTGTTGTTGATTTGGTTTATGTTCGAATCGGTTTAGGATCCAGAGCGTTATTCATGCTCTTATGCTTATTGTGTGTTTGTTAATCTAAGCGTTTTGCTGCCGTTGGATTTCTGTATAGAGCTTATTTTGTTTGAAATGCTTTGGTTTAGAAAAGTTGTGATTATTGTTATTATTATTTTTAATTGATATGATAACTGTCATGGATATATGCACCATTATGCACTAGATCTATATAAAACCATTATGAACTTTCGGATTTTGGTGTTTTTGGTATTTGATTTGATGCTTCTATGAGTTTAGCTTTGAACAAACTAAATCATGTATTGGAAATTGTTAGAACACCAGCAATTTTTAGCGTATGCTTAATCGGATTTTTGATTAACAGCTATAATTATGTCAACGAATTCGTGCTAGTGATGAAAATTGGGTGTTGAGAACCTATTGCCTGTTGCTTACGCTGCATGTCGAACATGTGGGTCTATCTATGACCACTTATACAGTGTCATAAACTGTGAATAAATTCTGCTGTTGTGTCTTACAGCTCTGAATGTTGCCTGCAAGAACTTGAATCTTGGGGAAGGCATGTTGGTGTGAGTGCAACCGTGGATCATGGTCTTGGGGGATTATATTTTCATATTCTGGGTATTTTTGTTTGTGGGAGATATGAATGATGGGAATTGTACATGATGTCTGCACTTGTGGGTTGCTGCATCGATGAAAATAGGTGTCTGGGCCTCATTTTGTGTATTGCCTATGGTTGTGGTGTTTTGGGGGTATTTTTATCAATTTTCATCAGTTCATGGGATTGATGATTATAGTGTCCGGCTCATATCCAGTAAGAGATTTATTTGCTGCCTATCAAGATTGGAAGTTAGAGAGGGATATGTGCTTAAGATGTTTGGAACATGCATGGTGCGAGCATTCTGGGAAGTTACCATCACTAAACATTATTATGTTGGTTCATTGAAATTGGAACCAACAGTAAGGCTGGTCTACTTGGGGATGCTGCTGGAAGATGAAATTTTAGGTCAACTGTAAATGATGGGAAATTCAGTTTGGTTAAGTGGTCCTGAAATTTCCTCGGTTGGATGTGTGTGGCAATAAGGAAGATGTTGTTTGTCGGGTAATATGGAGCTTCTCTAGTTCTTTAATTTGTGGTTGGGATGGTGTTTCTATGGGTCTTATTTTTCATTTTTTTATTCTTCATTGTGATAGGCGAGTTGGATGTATATAGTAACTTGCATGAGTTTATGCTTCTCTGCAGTGCTAAATTGGGTGTAGACTCACGCACCTTGGGGAAGTTCGTTTAGTATGTCGACTAGGTCTTGCAAATTTTCTAGGTATTTTTCGCTATACTAATAATATGTGAAGGGGGCTTGTAGAGAAAAAGGCTGCAGAAACCTTGGAACTTTTGGATTCCAACTCATTTAGAATTCACTTTGTAAGTTCTACAAAGTATAGTGACAGTGGCGATATAGTGATGGGGAGTTACTTATTCGGGTTGGATATGCCTTAATTAATTGCTTCATGCCTTTACTGTTCAGAATGGTTATGCATTGCAGTTCCTGGGGGATAATTGACAAAATTTAAGGCTTTTTAGTAAAATCTGGGGTTCATAGTTGAATTTTCATAAATAAAAGAAAAAAAAGCCAAGATGGTCTGTTATACAAACATTCAAACCGGAAGTGGGTAAACTGAATTATCTGGAAGGTTGAAGCTCTGTGTTGTTCTTTTCTGGCAGTTCTTTTCCTGTGGGCATGTAAAATTGGTTTCACTGCTACATCTTGCTGGCAAATTTCAACTGTCGGTATTGGGACAAATTTGCTTTCGGATTATTGTTCTCTGTGCTGAGTATCAATTAGGTGCATATCCATCTTCTAATTGTAGGCTGCGGATATGGTTAAAGTTTTCTTCCCTGTGACCCCGAATGGTGCATAGAGATGTGGTTGCTCCAAACTAATGATTCTGGGTTTTTCCAGTTCTGTAGGTTAAATAGATGTGGTATTGGATATGGCTTGTAGTGGCTCATATGGTAGATTGGATTCGGTTTTTTGAAAATATATGAACTCTGTAATTTTATCGTCTCAATGGTGCCTTCTACCCTGTGTGCCGTGGACTGTGAGGTTGAGTAATCCTGGTTTGACTTGCTTATTGCTGTATTTTAATGGTAATATACGCCAGTTGTTTGGGGACAAGGATTTGAACTTCTTACTGTCTTCCACACTTATAATATGTTTCTTTTACCTACCCACAATGAAGAGATGCCCTGAATGATGGTAACAGTCCTTGCAACTCCCAATCCCTTGGCTACTACAAGTATAGTATACTCCATTATCTGTTTCTCTGTGTAATTCGGTGGTTTCTCATCTTTGCAATTCACGACCTTATTCCAGGATATAAAGTACGTGGTGGTTCTGCTTCTCCTGTACGTCGTAGGGATGCAGATCATCGCTACAGTTCTGAGTACGGTCATTCAGGTGGTCCACAACGCAGTCGTGGGTTTGGCAGTGCACGGGATCCTGGTCGATATCGAGACAACTCACCTTATGGTCGAGGAGGAAGGGGTGCTGGCAGACCATTTGGTAGAGGTCTAGATGGGCCACGGGTTGGTCCTGGGCCGTTCAGAGTTGAAGGGAGTAGAAACAATCCAAATGTGCGCCCAAGGGAAGGAGACTGGTTTTGCCCTGATCCTTTGTGAGTTACTTACCCTTGTTTTTCGTTTGGTTTCTTTTCCTTTCCGTCTACCTCTGAGGTTTTTCTGAAGTTGTCAATACCATATCATTGTATCAGATGGTTCTGAGTCTTCTGAATTAGTGATTCCTTGCCAATAGAGATAGGCACATGTAGAGACTTTACAGAATCTTGTCAGAAGTTTTGAAGAGTTAGATTTATGCAACTAAGCTTCAAAGTGAATATTCAACTAGGCTGAAGCTTATACCCTACTTGAATATTCTTCCTTACATTAATAAGTTTTCTAGTAACCAAATCACAGTGAGCAAATGATTTTGTATTTTAGTAGCTATAAGCTTGAGCATCGCGTTAACCCTTTAAGGAAGAGGTTGCTGTTCTTATAGTTTTGTTTTCTTATTCTGGCCACTTTAGTTTGCTTTTATTTTTCCACAGAATTAATGCATGTAATTAACCATGTGCAGATGTGGCAACTTGAACTTTGCAAGGCGGGACCACTGTAACAACTGCAACAAGTTCCGTGATGGACCTGGGGGAAGTCCTCGAAGGGGATATCCTGGTGTACCGCCTCCAAATTCTCCTCCTAGACGCTTCCCTGGTCCTCCAATTGATCCTCCCCATGGAAGACCCTTGAATGGCTATAGGTCTCCTCCTCGTGGCTGGGCTAGAGACGGCCCCAGAGAGTTTGGTGCTGGGCTGCCACCTCCAAGGCATGAAGGCAGGTTTCCTGACCACCAAATGCGAAGAGATTGGTTGGATTACTCAGACAACTATAGAGGAAGATCCAAGTTTGATAGGCCAATGCCTATGGATAGGGGTAATAGAGATCGTGGGAGGGATAGTTTCTTTGAAAGGAAAGCATTTGAAAGGCGACCACCGTCTCCCCCTTCACCACCACCACCACTTCCTCCTTACCGTGGCCGATGGGCACATGATGCTAGGCAGGGAAGCCGTTCACCGTTAAGGGGTGGTCTGCCACCAAAGGACTATAACCGGCCTATGTACATGGATCGGGGACGAGATGATCGCCGTGGCATGGGGCGAGACCGAATTGGAGGTGCATATTAAAAGTGTGCCTGGGGCATGTTTTTCAGGTGTAATTTTGTCTTCACCAGCTCGATTTCTGTATCTGTAATTTTCTCTTGAGGAGTAAGGAAGGTTGCGCATAGCTTAGTATTAGTTCTAGTATTCTGTACTGCTTATTTGCGACTCTAAACCGTTTACATGCTCTCTTCCGGCTCAATGTTTTGTGGGTGGTGATGTCGATATGGATTATACAGTAGTATTCTCACTTTGTGTTTATTTGTTATTTGAATGCTTCTGGAAAGGAATGCTTTGTACAGAGAGTCTTCTACACCACATTATTTTTATTTGTCACAGAAATCAACAACTCGACAATCTGTTTATGAAAACAGATTATATTCGTATTTAAACGAAATTATGAATCGCCAAGCATATTTCAATTTTAACTTTTTCGACTTGCCATTTACTGGATTTGTTGAATGGCGGAAACTACTTGAGCCCGTTTCTCAGCTTCAGCAATCGATTCAAAATCCTCTAACATGTGCAACCCCAACAAATCTCTCATCATTTTCACAGCGCCAAACCTAAGGGTGTCACGATATAAATCCTGCATAAATTTCTTCAGCACAAGTTTACGAACCTCAGAGTTGTTGTAAATCGCAGCAATGTAAGCTTCACCATTATTTCCATCTTTGTGTTCATCCCACAGTGCTATGAATTTCTCTTGGAAAAGTTCCCAAGTGTCATGAACAGTTGAGAGAATCCATTCCAGGTATGCAGTTCGGGGATATCTTGTGCAAAGAAAGCCAGAATCAAATTGCCAAGAAAAGCTCCAACATCATAACCGATTGCCCGATTGGTCCATAAAACGCAAACTCCGGGGTCTATAACCTGAGTCGACTCACGAGTTACCATTACAGAGCTTGTGTGAAGATCTCCATGTACGTATTAGAGCTTGTGCTCACTCGCAAAACTGGGACTTCAGCTCATCAACTTCAATCTTCAAAGCTTTGTCTTCCCTCAAAGCTTCCGCATCAGCAAAGATAAGGACTAATCCAGCGGTTATGTTATATTCAGAAACCTTGCAAGGGTCAGAGAAAACCACCTGCTCAGTTAACCTACACAGCTCCACATTCCCACAAAACTCAGCAACGCGCTGCGTTTGTGCCCCGTCGTAGAATTATAAAGTAGAGACGCGAAGAACAGAGTCTTGGGACATGTCGTCCGCCAGCACAGGGTACTCAACTCAATTCCCGGCTTCCCGCCACCAAACCCTTTTCTCAGAATGATATGCATGCGGAGGCTCCAAGTATCGCATATATGCCAATCAACGATATGGTTTGGTCGACATGGAAGAGCCTGCTTAATGACGAAAAAGACCTTGGAGCCGACGACGATGAAGACCAAGTTGAGGTTGCCGTCGACGACTTCTTTGATGGTTTGCCGATGGAAGAGAGAGGGGGCACGTGCGGAGGTAATGTAGTCTGGGAGATTTCTATGGCGCTGTTGGGTTTAAGACCGAAGTTGGAATTGGAATTGTGAGCGAGGTTCAAAGAATCTGGTCATAGTTTTTGTTACTATTTTACGATCACTTCTATCACATCGTGTACATTTGATTCGATGCTTCATGGAAACCTTCGAACAAGATCGAAGCCACGTAAAGGTGCTTGGCCTTTCCACCGGAATTTTCAACGTCAAAGTCCGACAGTCCATGTCGTGGGTCCTTTTAGCGCCAACTTCATTTTTACTTGTACACTTCTTAACCATTTCATTGAGCCAAAAATAAATAGTTCTTTGTTTCTTTTTTTGGTTACATAGTTCAGTTTGTTTCTAAGATGACTCAATTCTTTTTCACTTTGTCAGTTAAGTTCCTAAGCGAAAAAGGGTGGGGAGAAAGGTCAAAGCTCTATGCTTGTTATAGTCGAGGCATACTTTTTTGTTTTCTCAGAGGCTATGTTTGGTTGGTGGAAAGGAAAGGAATCAATTTCCTTTCCCATGGGAAAGTGAATCCGGAGGGGAGGGGAGGGAATGAATTTCTTCCACTTTTTCCCTTCATTTGGGAAACACTTTCCCTTCCAATGGATGTCCCAAACACAGGAAAGGAAAGTGTTTCCTTTCCCAATGCCAATTTTCCGGGAAACAAACATGGCAGTGTAATCTCGTCGAGTTTTAAATTTTGACCTTAAAAAGTTTTGATGAGATTAGCACCAGGATTATTTTGTATGTTTTTAATAGACACGCACAAATTTACTTTTCATAATAAGTACTCTAATGTTAGTGTTTCAAAATAAATACAAACTAAAACCAAGTCAAATTATAAAAAGACAAATTTCTTTCGCATGATCGCATCACATTAAGTTGTTGCGGAGTACTTTATATCTATATCTGCAGTCTATGTTTTACATTTTAGGCTTGTGACATAAGCTGAAAAAAAAGAAGAAGAAATTTGACAGTACAAGAATAAGATAATGTGCACGAAATTGTAGAGTAGATAGTAGGTGACAACTTTATTATTTATAACTACCCTATATATTATAAATTCAAATTTCACTAGCATATAAAAAATGAGTTGAGTGAGATTAAAAATAAAAAAAAGTGCGGATGTCGAGGATTAGTTACTGTGGTAATTTTATTTTATTTTTATGCGGTTATATCATAAAGATCAAACCCATAACTCAATTCTCCGCCTCTTTTCACTGATCGGTTATTTGCATAAAGTTGTTCGGTAAAAAATTCTCTCTCCAAGTTTGTTTATATTCTAATCCGACGGTCAATCGCTACAAAACTCCCACTCCTCTATGAATGCCCACCGTCTATAGTCACTCTCCCCATTCACCGTCGGATGACCCCCCCAACGCCAAATCCACCGTCCAATATTCCCAAAATTGAAATTCAAAAGCCTGGAAGAGAGAGGGAGGAGAGAACCGAGGAAGAAGAAGAAGAAGAAGAAGAAGAACCAAAAAGAGGCGCCTTCGCTCTCTCTCTCTCTCTCCTCAACCCTCTTCTCTCTAATCTTCCAAAGACTCTCGCTTTTCTCCTCCCCACATTTCCAACCCTAGATTTTTCAACTCCTCGCCCCCCCCACACTCTCTCTCTGTTCAATTCGGCGTCGTTCCGATTGCGGCCACTGGCGGTCGAGCTCCGCCGTGAGTTTTGAGCTGTGCCGCGGCCCAATTTCTGAGCGGCGGAATCTTCCGATTACTCTCTGGATCTGAATTCGGGGAATTTCGGCAGTAATCAGTGGATTTGAGTTTAGAAGAATCGGAAAATTTTTGGGCGAAATTTGAATTTTTTTTTTCTTTCTGGTGAGGTTTTGGATTTCCATGGGGGAAGGCGACGGGGCCGATTCGGCTCCGAAGAAGCCGCAATCGGATGCGGTAACGGCCGGTGCAACGACGTCGTCCGGGGACGTTCCGGCGAAGAAGCTTGCGAGGCAGCTCGATTTCACGGGGTTTGGCGCCACCACCTCGGGGAGTGTGGCGTTGCCGGAGCCGCCGAAGCCGCAGCTGCAGACGGTGACTGTGCCGCAGAGTCAGCCGAAGCCGCAGGTGGTGGGGGTGCCGGTGCCCGTGCCGCCGCAGCCACCTGTACCTTCAGTTAGGCCTGTGTAAGTTTGTAGCTTTTGTTTTTCCTTTTTCTCCCTAATTTGTTTGGAAATGTTTGGTACTTGATGATTTTGTGGTCTAGTTATTGCTTAATAGTTTAGTTTGGTAGTTCAATTTGATTGGGAAGTTTGGATTTTCGGATTGTGGAGTAAGATGTGAGTTGAGCTCAGAATTGGAGGTGATTTGAGAGCTGTTGTATTTGGAGAGTATAGTCTGTGAGCTTGTGTATTCTGGGGTCTAGTGAACAATGTTGAAATCTTTGTTGAAGGTTTGATTCTGGAGGGGGTGAAGTTTTATTGTTGTTTGATATTTTTGGGAGTGTTTGAGGGGTTTTTTTGATATTGGCATTGTTGAACTTCGGTTACTTTAACTACTCAATTTGTAAATGAATGGGAGTATTGAATTTACGTTTCTGAAGTAATTGCGTTTGATCTACATATACTAGGGTGCATTTGGGTGCTATGTGTTGAGTGTTGACACAAGCTAAATATGACGTTTATTGGACTTTTCTGTGTGATAGTTTAGTTTGGAATTTAGGATTTCCTAAACTCTTTCTAAACAATTTCTATAATTCAAATGACATACTTCCCTAAGATATGTGAGCATTGACTGATGTTGTTGCCACTCTGCTTCCCCTCCAAAGAAGAAATGCCTTACCACATGGCTTTTGGGGCTGATTGAGTTTCTTTCCTTTTGGATTGTTCAATTGCAATTCTTTTTTTGGTAAATGAGTTGTCATTTGGGCGTAGATGGTAAGTTGCTATGATTGCCAATCCATCTGTGTACATTTGATGTTCATTTATTGATGTACAGACAAGGTTGAATTTTTATAGTAATTATTGTGCATATTGACACTTCTGAAGATACATATGTAGGCATTGAAGTGAAAATCCTTATGTGCAAGCTCAAGTTGGTTTACTGGTCTTATAAACACTGTTTTTTTTTCATAGGAAACCAGATTCCCCAAAATCAAGACCAAGACCGAATGTTGATGGTAAAGATGGCACTCCTAAGAAGCAAAAACAGTGTAATTGTAAACACTCTCGCTGCTTAAAGCTGTAAGTCCATAACTTGTTTGCACTTTCCATTTTGCTACAGATACTACACTGACTTTTTTCCCCCTTTGACCTTAAGACTAAATGGTTGTTCTTAATTTTCTTTGCCAAACGAAAACGAAAATTTTCCTACAAAAAGGTTTAGTTTACATCAATTTAGTGTATCAACTAACTATAACACACAAAAATACAAACCTGATATGAAGTTGATTCTTTTTTTATTTGATGACCAGGTATTGCGAGTGTTTTGCATCTGGAATTTACTGTGATGGTTGCAACTGTGTAAACTGTTGCAACAATGTTGAAAATGAAGGTGCTAGGCGAGATGCGGTGGAGGCTACTTTGGAGCGTAATCCAAATGCATTCAGGCCAAAAATTGCAAGCAGCCCACATGGACCAAGGGATAGTCGGGTATGTAAACTTAGTGTTTGGACTGCTTTCTGCCATGATCCACTTTGAAGTTGATATTATTGGATGACGAGGCCACAACTTCGGTTCTGCACATGATTTTGAGTCAATAAACTAGAGTTTGACTATTTAGCTATCATGAAGGCATCCACAAGGGCTCTTTTTAACATGTGTGCACTGCACATTTTTGCTCTTAGTATTATGGTTCTAAAGTCAAGACAGCATTGAAGATGTTCTTCTCTAACTTCATTTTTATTTCCGCTTCATCTCATGTGGAGTCTTGTACTAATAGGTTAAAAGCTAGGATTTAGTGTGCTCATCAAACTTCTAGGCCGATGTTTTTGTTTTCCTGGCTTCTACATGAGAGAACCCAACTTTTCTAGTGTGTGGCAGTTGCAATCCTGACCCTTTGTGTACCACTGACTTTGATAAGAAGTTGAGGAGACAATATTCCTCTGAAATTAATCAAGACCTTCAGAGTCTATGAGAAAATCATTACGTGCTCTATTTACTTTTACATGTTTATGCTGAAATATTTTAAATAAATGCTCAAGTGTCCTTAGGGAGTCTGTGGTGCACATGCCGTTTTCCTTTTTGATGAATTATTTTTCACTGTCTTATACCATCACAAAAATTGACTTGATTAAAGTGAACTACTTATTTTACTCAAGTAATTGAATTGTATACCTTCTAATTAATATATGGTTATAATTTCTGCTTGGCGTCCTTTATATAGTACCTATTGGTCTCCCTCTCATGGTACCATGTGAATGATAAGAAAATGGATTGATTTGGAAATGTGTAGGAGGAAGCAGGTGAGCTTGTGGTCTTGGCAAAGCACAATAAAGGATGCCACTGCAAGAAATCAGGGTGCCTCAAGAAATATTGCGAATGCTTCCAAGCCAACATTCTCTGCTCTGAGAATTGTAAGTGCATAGACTGCAAAAACTTTGAAGGAAGTGAAGAGAGACAAGCTCTATTTCATGGTGACCATAGCAACAACATGGCATATCTTCAACAGGCAGCAAATGCTGCCATTACTGGAGCAATTGGATCCTCTGGATATATATCATCCCCACCGGTATCCAAGAAAAGAAAAGGTCAGGAACTCTTTTTTGGACAGACAGGCAAGGATCCATCAGCTCATAGGATAGGACAGTTTCCACAGGTAAATTTAGTTTTGTGGTAAAAGTAATAACCTCAAAAAATTAGTGGTGTCAATCAATGGAAACAAATTTTCCTATTATGATAATGATTATCTCTTTTAACTGGCCAGGATTTAGCTATTGATGATTGGAAATAATTATCAATGATTTTTGCATATAATTTGTTAACTTCATCTTGGCACTATTCTAGTTTGGAATAATATCATTAATGCATGCTACTATATTTGCCAGGCAAATCATCTCAGACCGCCTGCACCGTCTTCGTCTTCGGTCCCTGTTGCTCGTCTTGGTACTGCAGGATTAGGGCCTTCAAAGTTCACATACAGGTATAATTGGTGATTTTATAAGCTACTGTTAATCTACGTGAATCAAAACTAATTTGTGTATGATCTTTGAAGGTCTCTCCTAGCAGACATCATCCAACCACAGGACTTGAAGGAGCTTTGCTCAGTTTTGGTTGTGGTAGCAGAAGAAGCAGCAAAGACACTTGCAGGTAGTTTACTGGTTCATAAGATGACGAATCAGTAATTGAAATTTCATTGTTCTTCACAAGGCTCTGCACATAAAATCTTCTCTTCTTTAATAGTTCCAAAAGATGAGATACAGAAGATGGATGACATCACTTAGTGACACTATACATTAAAATCCATTAGTAGCAAATCATTTATTGTGATGATGCTTCAAGTAGTTGCCTTTCAAGTGATTTTGATAGCCATTAAAATGTTGCTTTAGTTTGACCAAAAAGGGTTGGTTTAATATCTGTCCAATCTGTGCAGACCGAAAAAATGCTGCAGAGAAGCAGGCAGAATATCAGACAGAAGCTTCCCTTGCTACAACCACAGAAGACAGGTTGCAAAGCCAAAAGGAATCTGACACTCAGAAAGCTGTGACTGATGATTGTTCTACAGCAAACCAAGCTGACAAAATCAGCCCTGAAGATTCTAATTCGGATGGTGTTGATGGGCCAAAAGGGAGACCAATGTCTCCCGGAACTTTGGCCTTGATGTGTGATGAACAAGATACAATGTTCATGTCAGCTGCTTCTCCTAATAGGTTAATGGGGGATGGATGCAACACATCTTCTCAGTTGCCTAATGGACAAGGAATGTCAGAAGTCTATGCAGAACAAGAAAGAATTGTGTTAGCAAAGTTTCGAGGCTGCCTAAATATGCTTATCACTCGCGGAGAACTTAAAGGCAAGTCCAACCTTTTTCTTATCTGGATTAAGAAGTTAAAAACTTTTCGATCATAATCAAACTGTTGGTGAATATGGTTTCCTGGCCTGATCCAGCTGTTATTACACACATCCCTCCCCTGTATGGTTGTACCTAGTCCCATTAGGATGGCAAAATGTTTACAAGAAAAAATGACATAACTGATGGGTTTGTTTTAGGTTAAGTTGAGATTCCTTTTAGTGTCCAGTCCACAATGATTGTTGCTTTATTTTCCTTTGACCACTTCGACATTGGAAATCAATGGACCTCTTAATTTTTTATTGTAGAAGCAGAGTGCTCATCTTTAGCCAGAAGTGAAGCGGCAGCTCAAAGAGAGCAAGTTGGCAATGGAACTCCAAATCCAAGAACGGAAACAGGCAGTCAACAGGGACCAATTAGCAATGGTGTTGCAAAAACTGCTGTTCCACCTACAGCCAGGACGTCGCAAATAGTTACTGCAGCAGTTTTATCCCCTAGTACTGTGCTTCCAAAACCCCCATCCGTCCCCGAAAATGGAGGAAATAAACCAAAAGCTTAAAGAAGAACTGTAAAAACATTTCAGCACACAAGATTTACCCAAGGTAAATTCAGTCGACTTGTTGGTGTCAACCGGCAAGACAGTACTAGGAACCACTCTTAGAAGGATCTAATTTTTGTTTTTGTTTTTTTAGGTTATTAATATATTGTAGATTAGAATTTTTAGCTTCAACCATAGTTCGATCCAAGTGGTGTAAAATGCAGAGCCTTGTAATTGCACAAGATATCATTTTAGATTGTTCCATACAAATTAACATCATAGCTAGCTTGATTGCTACAAGGTAGGATCTTTTTATCTATTTTCCTACTCTTTTTGTCCTTTTCGATATTTTCATAATTTCTGGAGAAACAGCGAGCATTCGCCACTTATGGTGGAATATGTAACTTAATTTTTCTTGCAAAAAGTATTCTTTTTGCAGTTTCTTGTACAGTGCTATAGCCCTATATTCTGTTAGCCTCTTTCCAGTGTTTCATTGTGTGTTTATCTTTTATCTACGTATTGTTGTAAGGAAATCTAAACATCCAGGCCAAGGACAGTCAAATAGCCTCTTTAATCATTTTTGAATGCAACACTCTGCTTTTCATAAGCCCCCAAATTAGTGAAACAAACGAGGCACTCTTTTATTTTCTGATTCTTTTTTAGTAGTGCTATGATGACCATCAAAGGTCAAGTCAAAATAAACATTAAAAAAATGATTCAAAACTTCATGCCTTATTCC
This sequence comes from Rosa chinensis, assembly GCF_002994745.2. NCBI lineage: Eukaryota > Viridiplantae > Streptophyta > Magnoliopsida > Rosales > Rosaceae > Rosa > Rosa chinensis. The sequence continues at coordinate 4,021,789 of NC_037089.1, forward strand.
CCAAAAAAGAAACTAGAAGCAACACTTCAACAACTTTTAACAACCTTGTGCTGTTTTCATCAATTTTTTTTAATAGTACTGATATTACCCTGCATCCTTTAGGAACCTTACAAATGAATAAAATGCAGTCCTTTTCTACTTCCTTGGTTTCCCATATATATATAGAGAAAATAATATGATTACGGATAATCTGGCGAAACATAGCCCGGGTCAAGAGTCTGATTTATGCTATTGCTTTCCATGTCAATTTTCATTACTCAAAATGTTAACGATGACATTAACTAAAGAAGAGGACTTTTAACAACCGCCAACAACTTCAAAACCCAATCAAATTAAAGTTTTTTATTTTTTATTTTTTATTTTTTTTAACCAATATAAGTGGTAAGTGGTTAAGCGTTCTAGTTGAGAATCCCTATCACGTTCGACTCACGAAATTGTTACATTGGCCAAGCACTGTACTACAATGCAGTGAATGCATAGTTAGAGCCATTTCTTAGTTGAGCGTTTTGGTTGAGAATCTCTATCCACGTTTGACTCCCAAAAGCAGTCAAAATGACCAGACACTATGCTGCAATACACAGTTGGAGCCATTTTACATGCGCCGGTAGATTAATCCTCTGGCTTTATTAAGTCTTTGGAATACCTTAAAAATAAAAAAAAGTTTTGACCTCAATGTTAGGGCTAGTTTGGGATTGCAGTGACTTTTTAAAAAAACTGCTGCTACTGTATTGTGAGAATAATCAACTGTAAATTAAAACAGTTTCGTGTTTGGTAAATAATATTTTTAAAAGTGCTATCAGTACATAAAACTGTTTGGCTCCAGTTTTGTTGCAGCTAGTCAACAGTCTCTTTTCTGCGCAGGCGTGCCAGCACCGTTAGGGTGCGGTAGTCGAGGATGTCCCTTGACCTGACTTCTTTTGAACGATTGTAGACGAGGTGAGCACCAACCTCGTCGCGGGATTCTGTGTGCCTCGTGGTGAGGACTTTTGCTAAGAGTCTTCTAAATCACACAATCGATACTCGACGTTGTAAATCGAGCAGAGCGAAAATCACTGGGAAGTGGGGAGAACTTTCTAAAGAGTGACTTTAGCTTGGCTGGTTTGCGAGGGTGTTACCCTTGCTTGGCTGGTTCCGTAACCGTTGTGGTCGCGGTACTACAGTCGGCTCCCAAGGAGATTAGGACCGAAGCACGTTGATAGAGGGTTTGGTGGCACTGACAGTCAGCTCTTGAGGATTCTAGGACTGGAGTGTGGTCACCGGTAAGAGAATGTAGAGATTAATTGATGAATTGTGTGACTGTGTTACTTCATCGTAGCCTCTATATATAGGCTGCTGGGCCAAAGTGGTTGGTCTTAAACAAATCATGATGGAGCACTAATGGAATTATGGTAGGTTTAATGGAATTATGGAGCACTAATGGAATTATGGTAGGTTTTCCAATTAAGCATTAATGGAATCATGATAGGTTTTTCCAATGTTAGCCACCATGAAATGTAGTTGAATATTTCCCAACGTGCATGTCATATTCCTTAATTGAATGGAGTATGAATATTCGCATAGGCGTGCCTTTTCTTGCAGCTTGCATAATTTTCCATAATTCTGCAGGTAGGCTTTATTTAGCCTCCAAATAATATATTTCGAACTTGTCGACAATATATAGCTTGAGCCACTGACATTGGCTCAATTTCTCTAAGACACGCCTTGTCAAGTCAAAATGCTCATTTTAGGTTCAAACAAAAACAACTACAGAGTGAGTTTTGATCCATATCGGCTTCTAAGAGCAACTTCTCTAAGCTGCTTCTAAAATTTACTGCCAGTGACCTATAACTTTTAATTAAAGCTAATTTTTATTTATTTATCAAATATAATAAAATCTAAAATTTTGAACAAAATTAATTTTTTGTAAAAAGGAAAAACGGGGCCTTAGTCAACACAGCAGCCGATCCCTCATTATGTGAAACCCGTCATAATGACGGGTACGTGGTGCACTAAAAAAGTAATCGTAAAGTAACGACTGCCTGGTCAATTCACATATTCCGAGTCCCGAGACCAAAGAGCATTTACACACGCCATACTTGTAGCAGTAGTGTGATCTCATAATCATCTTCGTTTTTGCTTTCTCCTCCATTTTCTTATCCTCATCACGAAACCCTAGGTTGCTTCTGGTTCGTGGATCCATGGCGGGCGTCAAGGTCACCTTGGAGGTCGGAAGCGACGGTGTCGCCGTCATCACCATGTTCAATCCTCCCGTCAACGCCTTGGCCATATCCAGTAATCCAAGCTACCTCTTAATCTTCCGTTAACTCTTTTTTTTTTTAGCTCGCCGATTGTGCTGACTCTGTGTGATTTGGTTTTGGTGTGGTGCTGTAGTTCTCAAGGGGCTGAAGGAGAAGTTCGATGAGGCCGCGAGGAGAAACGACGTCAAGGCTATTGTCGTTACCGGTAATTCAGCTTTGATTTGTACTCTTGGTGATTGAATTGCGTGATTCGAATGTTGATTTTGGAAAATTGAATGTGTTTTTGAATGCTTTCGCTTTTGTGTGTGGTTGAAGGAAATGGAGGAAGGTTTTCTGGAGGTTTTGATATCAATGTTTTCGAGAAGGTTCACGCTACCGGTATGATTCAAATGAGTTTTTCTGTGCTTATTACTGTAAGTTTAGTGTTGGATGGCTGAGAATTTAGTTCATCCTTATATTTGTTTGGCAGGGGATGTTTCGCTCATGCCTGATGTATCTGTTGACTTGATGGTCAACACTGTTGAAGGTACTTACTCACTCAAAATTAAGTGCTGGGATCTGTTTTGCCACACCAGTTACGATTTTCAGTTGATACTTTGATGTCTCTGTGATAGATTCGAAGAAGCCTGTTGTTGCTGCGGTGGAAGGACTTGCACTCGGAGGTGGCTTGGAGTTGGCATTGGTGTGTCCTCCCGCTCCTAAGCAGACAGTTTTTTAGTTTAGTTTGTTAAAGTTTTGGTGGGTTAATTTGTTTGTGCAATTACGTCTAATTAGTAAATCATGTGCAGGGATGCCATGCACGCATTGCTGCTCCAAGAACTCAACTAGGCCTGCCAGAGTTGACACTTGGTGTTATTCCGGGATTTGGAGGTATGACTTTATTCTACATAAGCTGCAACAACAGGATCATGATAGTGTTGACTGAATTGTGAAAATACTGTTGCTCTTTAAGGCACACAGCGTCTTCCAAGGCTTGCGGGGCTTCCAAAGGCAGTTGAGATGATGCTGGTAATTGGTTCATCTACTCATACTTAGTTTAATTTTTTTTTCTTTTATTTTGGTTAATTTTCAAATGTCATATATTTTGTTCTCATTAATAACTTTCTTCACTTATCAAAGTATTGAATTATTTAAAACACTATGGTATGCTCTGAACCGTGAGGAGGTGGAAGAGGAAAGAATTGCTATTTTTATAGCTAGAGAAGGTAGTTGAGGAAAAGATCTGCTGTACTGGGGAGGGGAGGTAGATTTTGGTTGAATTTTAGCTTGGTGTCTGGTTTAAATGGAATGATATAAGTCGTATTACCACAGACCATGAGATGTAGTTATGCATGAATGTCCAAGAGGTGAACACTTGGAAAATCATTAGAGCTTCATTATGTTGAGAAGTGTGGAACAATTGCTTGTCTTCTATTTTAAAACTATAAAATTTTGAGCCTACCATTTACCTGCTCAATTTGTTCTTTTGTTTTGAACAGCTGAAAAAGCTTTGCATTTTAAGTTCGTCCCATTGATGCCAATTTAGTATAGGCTGTCCTTTTTAATTATAGCATACATCACTTTTCAGTTATCCAAGTCAATCATGTCTGAAGAAGGGGCAAAGCTTGGTCTTATCGATGCTATTGTGCCTTCTCAAGAGTTGCTGAAAGTATCTCGATTATGGGCTTTGGACATTGCAGCGGCGCGAAAACCATGGTTACGGTCCCTTCACAGGACAGACAAGCTTTGCTCCCTATCTGAGGCACGCGAGATAATTAAAGTTGCTAGACAACAAGCCAGAAAGACGGCTCCCAATATGCCTCAGCATCAAGTATGCCTCGATGCAATTGAAGAGGGCATTATTCATGGAGGATATAGTGGAGTTCTGAAGGTAATGTTGGTATTCTTGAAAATTTCATCTTTCTTTTTATTTTTCTATTTTTTTTTAATTTATAAATAATCATAATTATAATAATGATAATAATAATTTATATCATAATTAGTTTGCTAGCACCTTTTACCAACTGTCTGGAAAACAGCTTTGCAGGCCACCTGTTCACGTATATTCTAACAAATGAAGTTTTCATACAGGAAGCTAAGGTTTTTAAGGAGTTAGTTGTATCAGACACTTCAAAAGGTCTTGTACATGTATTTTTTGCGCAACGGGCAACAGCAAAGGTACAATTCTTTTGTAAGTAACTCCTCAGGGGTTGATCAATTTGTAAATTAGCGGATAGCTGCATTCTTTCTGTTAGCACATCAAGACTGATCTCCATCTGCTTCATTTGTTTTAGTTAGTCTGTTTTTTGTTTGATTGGTTCTGTTGTAGCTTAATTTCCCAACACTTGAACCAAATATTTGTGCTTGGCTCTAAAAATCGTATTTTATGCCAATCTTTTTAAATTGATTTTGAAGGGCATGTAGTTGTCTTCTTTAACAAGCTATTTCTTTAGCCTCTTTCTTTCTCATTGTGTTGTCTTCTGAGTTGTGACTTATGCAGGTGCCCAAGGTTACTGATGTTGGGCTTAAACCAAGGCATATAAAGAAGGTTGCTATCATTGGGGGAGGTCTGATGGGTTCTGGCATAGCTACAGCCCTTCTTCTGAGCAATGTATCTGTTGTTCTCAAAGAAATCAACTCTGAATTTCTTCAGAAGGGTGTACGAACAATAGAAGGTGATTCACTCTTGGCATTAACAGTCCATGCCTAGTTTTTTAGCGGATTATGTGATGCATATTCTTTTCCAAATCATTAATAGTATACCCAGGCCTTTTTTGGTTTATGCATTGGCGAGATCCTGTTCCTGGAAGCGTCGGATACTTTCTCATAGGTTTTTTTTTTGACAGGAAATGTCAAAGGCTTGGTAACTAGAGGGAAGTTGGCACGGGATAAGGCAGACAAAGCTCTCTCATTGCTTAAAGGTAGTCTGGACTACTCAGACTTCAAAGATGTGGATATGGTCATAGAGGTAGGCTCTTGTGTAGTGTCATTTTGAATTTTAAATGTGAACTTTTTGTCCCTGTATTTTCAGTTATTTTTTTAGACATAATACCTTATGTTCATCTGTACTGACCACTTTGGTGCTCTAACTGTCTAAGCATCTATTCTCTACCTAATATCTGTGTTTAATGATATTGTATGATCTTTTATCTTGAAAATATTTTGAAAAGGCATTTGATGCCAGTTGTAACTTCTTTGCAGGCTGTCATTGAGAGCGTTCCTCTCAAACAAAAGATTTTTGGTGAACTTGAGAAAGTTTGCCCTTCTCGTTGCATTTTGGCTACAAACACATCCACTATTGACCTCAATATAGTTGGAGAAAAGACGAGATCTCAGGACCGCATCGTGGGGGCACACTTTTTCAGGTTAGTTGATTCACTTTTCTACCTAAAAACATGCATCTTTACCAATTGAAGAAAACACACTTGTTTGACACTCTGAAACAGTGTGCTTTTAGATATGTCTACTCAACTAGTAGCATTTTATTCTTATCAATTCTTTTATTTGGTTATCATGGAATGCTTGTTGATTGTAATTTCTACTTTCTTCGACATGGCACTTTGATGGACAGTCCTGCTCATGTGATGCCTCTTCTTGAAATAGTACGGACAGAGAAGACTTCGGCACAAGTAATTCTTGACCTTTTGACGGTTGGAAAAGTAATAAAGAAAGTTCCTGTTGTGGTTGGTAACTGTACGGGATTTGCAGTCAATCGGGCATTCTTTCCCTATACCCAAGGCGCACATATATTGGTCAATTCAGGTGTCGATGTGTTCAGGATTGACAGGATCATCAGCAATTTTGGCCTTCCTATGGGTCCATTCCAGTAACTTTTTTCCCTTTCACTATTCCTACTGACTGTTTTTGTTTATTTTCCTTCCAGAAAATCTTGTGTAGAATTTTTGGGGATCATTTTTCCTACATGCTCTTGGACTTTAGAACTGCATTGTTGATTGTGTCTAGCTCTCTTAACTTGCAGACTTCAGGATTTGGCAGGCTATGGAGTAGCTCTTGCTGTTGGAAAGGAATTTGCTAGTGCTTTCCCTGATCGCACATTTCAATCACCATTGGTCGAACTCTTAGTCAAAAATGGACGAAATGGTAATATTGAACTTCACCAAATATCTTCATCTTCCTTTTTTTCTTTTGAAGGAGGCCTGGAATGCTTTTACTTTTTCTGCGTTTGATTTTCTTTGTGTTTATGGCATTTCAGGTAAAAACAATGGAAAAGGATATTACATTTATGAAAAGGGAAGCAAGCCCAAGCCTGATCTGTCTGTGCTACCAATTATTGAGGAGTCTAGACGAATTACCAATATGATGCCTGGTGGAAAGGTACTCTCCCATTTCAACTTACATTTGCAGAAAGTAGTGTTATAATTGAAAGTTTGAAACTACAGTCTGTTACTGGGTAAGTAGATGCTTTCATTTTAGACACTTTTAAGACAACCATACTCATTGGATTTTCTGGGCTATGGCTTGCAGCCTTTATCTGTTACAGACCAAGAAATTCTGGAGATAATACTCTTTCCTGTGGTGAATGAGGCATGTCGTATTTTGGATGAAGGAGTAGTAATTCGAGCAGCAGACCTTGACATTGCATCTGTTCTTGGCATGAGTTTCCCAAATTACCGGTGAGTTCTATTTTGACCCTTTCATCTGACTTTCTGCTTGAACTCAAGATGTTGCAAGTTGCAAACATTCTTTTTTGTTTGTGAAACTTGATCAGATTCCCGTTCTGGTATTAGTGCAAATAGATTTAGCTTTGTATTGCTTTGACAGTCCTCAGCCTGCTAAATTATGAGAGTATCCCATATTAACTATTCATAGTTCTTCCACTCACTCATTTAAACTATTTGTCTGTGCGGCAGGGGTGGCATTGTCTTTTGGGCAGATATGGTTGGGCCTAAGCATATATACGCTACTCTCAAGAAATGGTCAGGAGTATACGGTGGTTTCTTCAAACCATCCAGGTTTTTGGAAGAAAGAGCAACAAAAGGCTTGCTTCTGGTAATAACACCCAACTCTTATTTTCAAACGTGATTGGTTTGCGATGAATTGAAGCTATTCTCTGTGTCTTGTTTACCTAATATCTTTTTCCTTGTCCTGCAGAGTGCACCCGCATCATCCTCATCTTCAAGGTCACGCATGTAAGCCGGCACCTTCAACTTTTCCGGAAAATAAATTTCATGCGATTGCTTCCCCATAGTAGTATTGTAATGTAACTTTGATAATGGTTTCCAAAATAAGCAATAAGCTTTCACCTTCCTTTCTGCCCTCTCCTTTGTGAATGGTCTAATAGATCCAGGAAGTATCATAAAACACTGGATATTATACAGAACTCGAGAGAGTTACTTGATGTGTCTGAATCCGGCGTATCTCACCGATGTCATGTCCACAATGGACTTCCAAAATGATTAAATGAATCACAAAGTTTCTCCATATTCGATCAGTCCCGGCATCGTTCAGTGAGTTTTGCAGAAGGTCATAATGAGATCAGGACAAACGTTTAAATCGGCTTACAGATATCACACTAATATTATGATATATCAACAAATATATTGGAGAAACAAGAACGCTATAGGAGATATATCGGTGTATCTGTAGATATTTAGAACACAGTGGTGTTTACCTGGTCAGTTACTGACCAAAGAATTTATGCTCAATAACCCTTAGTTTTACATCCAAAGGTGGAAAACAAAACACCTCAACTTAATAATAATTATCTTTGCCATTGGATTTACATCCAAGGGTGGTTGAACATTATTTTCTTGATCATGACTACAAATTCAACCCAAAATGTAACCGGGTCGGGTCGGGTTTGTCGGAGCTGAATGGGTTCGGACGTTTGGCTAATGTATCGAACCTGGGCAACGACATGCCGTTTCTTTCCACAATCAATAAACCTCGAATGCTAAGCGGCCAAAACCCCCAAAACCCAAACACAGTAGAAGAGACTCACTACTAGCTCCCTCCAATGGCCTACTCTAAAGTCGTCTCTAGGTTATCCTCCCGATTACACCCGTCCTTCACTCACAAGCTCACCAAAACGACGTCGTCCGAACTCTCTTCCCTCAAATCGAGCCTTCACTTTCCGGCACCCGCTCCCGTCCGACGCATTTCCAGGTTATTCCAATTTCTCATTCTCGTTTGTTACCATTGAAATTGAGTAGGGCAAATCTGGAATCTCAGAAAGTTTTTTTGTGTTTGATTATTTAGGTTACCATTGGAACTGAGCAGCGTGGAGTCGATGATGCCATTGCATAGTGCAATTGCTTCGGCGCGGTTAACATCGAGCTTGTCAATTGAGTCCCAGAGCTGGGGGTTAGTTCCTCAAGGTCAGCCTTTTCCTCTAATTTTTTAAGCTCTCACATGCTTTCATTGCTTTCAGTATTGATTAAGGGTTGGAAAGTCACAGAAGAAACTCTAAAGTTTTCAATCTTTAGTGTTTTTGGTTGCTTGACAGAATGGGATCTTTCAGCTATGCTTATATTTTGATACACATTTGATCTATTTGGTTCAATTCTGGTTATGTGATGCTCTGGTTATTGTATGTGTCTGATCTTTGTGCTATGTGTGGATGGATTGAGTTTCTATTGGCTTGCTATTATATAAGCTTCTAAGGGAGCTTGTGTTCTTTCCGTGGTGGGAAAAAAAAAGATAAAACTACGACAGGATAATCCTTTAAGGAATGAACACAGTTCAACTGAAACTGCATGCTGTACATACACTTACACACCCTACTGAACTGTGCATTATTCGAGCTTATTAGTTTACCCCCATCTATCTGAATCATTGGTGAGCAGATAACCAAATAAATTGTTGATAAACTAATATCGTTCAATCAAGTTGGTCTTGATTTAGTCGTGTTCAGCCTAGTTCATGGGATCAAGGCTGCACTCTAAGGGTTCATTTGGGAGGAGTATTTCCAAATCAAGTGATTTAGGTGTTATCATATTGTATGGAGTTGCTCCAAATGCATTATAGTAGTGTTCTTAAAATCTTATGGTTCTGTTAACTAGTCTAGTTTAATGTCAGATCCAGATCCTTTATTCTTAATCATTCACTCCCAAATGGACCCTAATACTTCCTTTTCCATTTCAGGAATTTCAATGCCTTTATGACAGCTCTCTCTCTCTCTATCAAGTTCTCGCAGAGATTTTGTTTGACGGCAATGTAGGGCACTCGTTGACATTTTTATTTATGGATTTTAGTAGCATAATGTGTTAAACAGTTTATTGGGCATCAGTGCTTGTTGATTTTCATCCTTTTGTCTGAATACCTTTGTAAAGGAGGCTAAATCTGTTCCTGCTGAACCAAGCTGGGGACCAAGCTGGGGACTATTAAGTTGTTATTTAAGGGAGGTGCCCAATAATGTGTTTCTAGTTTACTTAATATCTACCAACTACCGGCTATGAGTTACATGTCAAATTACAAAGTTATACACGACGCTGTGACATTGTAAGGTGATTCAAGTTCCAATTTTAAGACTGCTGGACAGTCGGTTGTTTTCAGAACCCTTATTGCAATCTGTTACTTTTGACATAATCTTTGAGAGAGTCATGATTTGAAACATGTCGGATCATCGTAGAGTAGTAGCCGTCAGTTGAATTCCCATATAAAACCTCTCTGTTTTCCCTTTTAAATGAAAATGCTTGTTACGTAGAGTAATTCGAGGACGCACTGATGCCTCATATGACCTTGTAATCAAACCCAGAATGTCATGAAAGACGTTCAATTAAGAAATGATTTAAAAGAAGTTGTTTTCTACCATACCGGTGGAATTATAGACGATATCAACCTTATTTAAGACGCTAATCACGTCCCTGTTCACCTTAAACAGAAAGGGCAATTGTGTAATTTCGACTTACACCTCTGTTACTAGTTAATCCATATCGGTAGCGGCCCAGCAAACTCCTCCAACGGCCACACATGGCCTCCTTCACCTCCCCCAACTCAGTACTGCAGCAAAAGCAGCACCACCTTCTTCACTCCATCACCACCCTCTGTAAGTACCCATCTCCTCTCAACGTTTTTGAATTCCACTGCCCCTCTCATTTCTTCACTTTCTCACCTCCCAAGCAAACACTTCAACTCAAACACGCACTAAAACTCTATCCACTTCCACTCGCTAGAGAGAATATCAACCACATAGTTGCAAAGTTTTCCACCTCCACCACCACGTACCATGAACCACACACAAAGACCCTGAACTCAGCAACTGAAAAACCTGTAAAGAACAATGGCAGTTCAGTTGTGGAGAAAAAGAGTGAAGCTAGGTTCACTAAAGAGAAAAGTACAAAGAAAAGTAGAAGGAAGGAGGGTATGTGGTTTAAAGATAAGAGTAAGGAAAGAAAGAAGAGAGGTAGTGATAGTGATCAGGTGGGAGAAGAGAAAAAGGGGAGAGGGTCTAAGAAAAACAAGGTTAATGTAGACTTGCCTGAAGTTAAGATGAGAGTTGGATTGGATATGTGCTCAAAGAGAGGGGATGTAATGGGTGCAATTAAGTACTATGATTTGGCTCAAACTGAGCAGATTAAGTTGGATCAGTATCATTATACTGTTCTGTTGTATCTGTGCTCTTCTGCAGCTGTTGGTGTTGTTCGTCCTGCTAAGAGTGGGTCTGGGACTCGAGTTTTGGATACCCTGGATTCGTCTGGTGAAGGAACTGGAGTGGAAACAATGGAGTTGACTAAGTTAAGAGATTCGGGTATTGGGAATTGGGATGATAACAGTGGAAGTGATGAGAGTGCTGAAAAAATGGAGTTGAGTTCAAGGAACAGGTTTGATGATGATGTGGATGGTGCTTCCAATGAAAAGAGGAACTTAGCGTGGTTTTCTAATGGATTTGTGAAGCGAAACTCTCGCCTGTTAGATGGACTGAACAATCCTACCAAAGTTGGAGATGATGGTACAAGTCTAAAAGATGGAAATGTGAAGCAAGAAAGCAATGAGATTCGGGTTAGTGAGGATGTGAAGAAGTATGCACTCCAAAGGGGATTTGAGATTTATGAGAAGATGTGTTTGGATGGTGTCCCAGTGAATGAAGCAGCATTGACATCTGTGGCTAGAATGGCAATGTCAATGGGGGAGGGAGACATGGCATTTGACATGGTGAAGCAGATGAAATCGATGGGAATAAATCCTAGACTGCGTTCCTACGGTCCTGCGTTATCTGCTTTTTGCAGTAGTGGCAATATTGACAAAGCGTTTGCTGTTGAGAAACACATGTTGGAGCATGGTGTCTATCCAGAAGAGCCTGAACTGGAGGCCCTCTTAAGAGTGAGTGTGGGAGCTGGAAAAGGTGACAAGGTGTATTATATGTTGCAGAAACTAAGAACAAGTGTAAGGAGGGTCTCACCCTCTACTGCTGACTTAATTGTAAAGTGGTTTAATAGCAAGGAAGCGTCAAGAGTGGGAAAGACAAAATGGGACGAAAGATTGATAAGGCAGGCCATTGAAAATGGGGGTGGTGGGTGGCATGGGCAGGGATGGTTGGGGAAAGGAAAGTGGTCAGTGCTACATACAACTATTGGATCCGATGGCTTGTGCAAATGCTGTGGGGGAAAATTGGCCACAATTGATCTTGATCCTGTAGAAACAGAAAACTTTGCTGAATCAGTTGCATCTATAGCTATACAGAGAGAGAAAAATTCAAGCTTTCAGAAATTTCAAGTACGAAAAGCCCCCAACAATGCTTATTGCTTTTAATCTTGTATGGTTTGACTTAGGAAAGACCAAAATTGTATTATGCAGAAATGGCTCGATTATTATGGACCTTTTGAAGCAGTGGTGGATGGAGCTAATGTAGGTCTTTTCAGCCAGAAGAAATTCATCACAGCCAAGGCAAGTAGCTTGATGCTTAAGCACATACAACAGAAATTAACAATGTGTTCTTATTAATGATTGGTCTACATTAGCATGGTGAATTATTTAGGTCAATGCTGTCGTTAATGGCATACGCCAGAAGCTTCCTTCGAAGAGATGGCCACTCATTGTTCTTCATAATAGGCGTATCACTGGAGGCAGAATGGATGAACGGGTGAATAAGGCGTTGATTGAGAAGTGGCAAAATGCTGATGCTCTCTATGCAACGCCTACTGGGTCAAATGATGATTGGTCAGTAAGAGCAATATTAAACAAGTGATATGTGCATTGTTTGTATATAACTTTTACTATTACATTAAGTTTTTCGATTTAATACCTAATCTCAGATTATTATTTGGATAATGCATACTGATTTAAAGTGCCATCGTTTTCAGGTACTGGTTGTATGCTGCAATTAAGTTCAAGTGCTTACTTGTGACAAATGATGAGATGAGAGACCATACATTTCAACTTCTTGGGAATGATTTCTTTCCAAGATGGAAAGAAAGGCATCAAGTGAGTGGAGCTCTCTAGGATAATAACAATTATCTATAGTCTATACTATACTAGATTACTTGGTCCAAATTGTTTATATCTTTGCAGTCAACAATACTTGATTCTCTGTATAATATCTGCTCCTATTTATCTAACATGTCATTTATCCTCTTTAATTGAAGGTGCACTTCAGTTTCTCTGAAGGTGGTCCAGTGTTTCATATGCCTCCTCCTTGTTCTGTTGTAATTCAGGTCAAAACTAATAAATCTCTGCCACTGTAAGTTAACTGAATTTTGATTAGAAGACTGTAGATATTTATGCACCTTGGTGAAATATGTTCTCAGGAATCAGAGGAAGGGCACTGGCACATTCCAGTGGTGTCAGAACATGGTTATGAAGCTGAAAGAATGTGGTTATGCATTATGCGAGCTAAATCACGTGAGGCAAGGAAGGATTCTGCAACCAGACCTGAAGGTAATTTGTGAGTGTAACAAATTCATGGTTTTATTTACAAATATATGGGTTGGCAACATAAGATGGTTCAAATTAAAATCACGAAGGTCTAAATGAGTGTATTTCATTTTAAAGTGATACTCATAAGATGTAAAATGATTAGATTCACATATTTCATAACCATTTCATAAGGTTTGTAGATCATGGTATTCTCTGCGTCTTTTTGAGTTATTGATTCTAAAGTCATATATCAAGTGTTTATCGTGTGAATACTCTAATGCTTGAACTGTCTGTCTATTATATTATCCATATCAGGTTGTTTTTCATTAGTGCAATCACTTTTGGATTTATACATTAACTGAATTTCTGTAGATGCAGAACCTCAAAACAAGGGATTTGCTAGGTCAGCTACCAGAACTGGCATTGAGTCACAACCGTTGAAAATTGCGAACCACAAATATACTAAACACCGACCCCAGGAAATTCTAAAGAATCTCAAAGATATTCTATCAGGTTCCACAATCTCGAATCATCGTTCCATAATACCAGAAATTGAGACTGCAGAGAAGATTGGTGGATGTACCATTGACTTTCAAATATGAAGTTAATGGCTATCTTGTTCAGAACTTTCACCGAGGCACATAGGTCACAAACTCCCAATCAATGTTTTTTCTATAGCTGGGAGCTGAGTTTCTAGTTGGAGAAGTATGTAGATTTCCATTGAAGAAAGCACTTTTTGCTATCAGATTTTTGCAGCTTAGAGCTAGATTTTGTTCTTCTCCTTTTGCACGCGTATGAGTGCAAAATTGAATTATTGGAAGAATAATAGGAATATGATGGTCCTCGTATGGACCATTATCTGTATACTCTTTCTGTAGCATTTGACTTCATATTCATAGTGCTTTGTATATAATTGCAATTTTTTTTTTTTTTTTTGGGGTGAAATATGAGATATATGATCTATGATCTATGATTTAAACTTTTAGCTTAATTAAATAATCTAGCCTTCTGAATGATAATATAGATTAAGATAATCCAAATAGAATCTAATCACATTGTGCACTGCAGCTCAGCCATGAATCTCCTACTGAATAAATCAGGAAATAAATAAAAAATTGCTAAAACAAAAGGTAATAATATGTAAATTCTCTCACATGCACATTTCATGTTTGATCAGGCTAATCTGTGACTACAAACAATCATCTCTATTAGTTAAAGCTAAGTAGTTGATTAGTTTTGATTGGATTTGATTTGAACCGAGGAAATCTTACAATTTTGTCATAATCCTAGTAAAAGATTACTTACAGAGCTTTCATCCTCAAGTCACTGTAAATATTTTAAAGGAAATTTCCTATGATGGAGTTGTCAGTTACTGACTCGCTGCATATTTTTTAAACTTTTCTGTCCTAAACTGAAAAGCAACGAACACAAAATCACGGGAGGAAGTTGCATTTTGTCATCTTCCTCCTTTCTTGAACATGCTGGGGATCACTGTTATACGATGGAGAGAATCAATCTCCTTTCTTATGTGTTTGTTTCCTCCCTCTCTCTTAGCTTAAAAACAAAACAAGCCCACATTGCTTATCCTCCCACTTTTAACTCTTTCAAGCTTTCCAAAACCTCGGAAGAAGTTCAAACATGGAGAAGATGGAGAACTCTATACCCTGTTCAGGGAAGCAAGAAGATTCAGAAGGCGAGTCCAAGGACGTTGTGAACTTTGATAAGTCTCTCCAGGTACATGATTTTCAAACCCCCAACGATTTGTGTAATTCTTCTATCTTATTGAGGTGTTAAAATTTTGAGTTTGGGTTTGAAGGAACTAAGAGACTTGAGCTCCCAACTTCATTATGCTGCTGACTACTGTGAATCAACCTTCTTGGCTGCCCAAGAAAAGAGAGCGTAAGTCTTGTTTGCTAAACATTTTTCACTTTAATGTTCATTGGAAAGATAACTGAATAGATGTCTAAAACAATGTAGTTTTACGAACAAGGTGATGTGAGGATTAACTAGGAATGGTTATATTTTGGCAGTGTGGTGGAAAACACAAAAGAGTATATATGCAGAGCTGTGATTACTGTTGTTGATCATCTAGGATGCGTTTCTGCTAACCTTAATGGTCTCATTTCTGAGACTAATGAATTTTCAGACCCCGAGCTGCGAATCAATTGCCTCGAACAAGTAACTATAATCATCATCATCTTCAATTCATCATCATGTAATTTTTGTTAAGAATTTATGTACTTATTGCATCAGTAATAATTAAACAATGAAATTGCTTTTGCATTTGATAGAGAATTCTCCTATGTGAACAATTCACCCACAAGCTTGCTCTCACAAGAACTAGATGGCGTGAGACTTTACCGAGGCATAGCGCACGTTTTTTATGTGCACGTAATTCTTCCGCATACCATTTCACTTTCATCTTTACTAATATTGAAATTCTGTCACCAACATTTTCCCCCCTTTCTAAGTCTTTGGTTTTGTGATCAGCTATCTCTAGAGAGGATGAGAAATCAAATGAAGATATAAGGTAAGCTTGTCATTGTCTAGATATTGTTGAAATGTATGCTCCTTCAAGTTCTCCTTTTAATCAGATTGATGAATTTGACCCATTTTATGCAGGGACTGTGGAAAGCCGGCCTTTCGGAAAACTACTGACAGGCATGAATTTGACAGAGAGGAAGCAATGCCACTTTTCTTGTACACTTACTCACACAAACCGTCTTTGTCCAAGGATAATGCTAATTCAGCTTTAGGTGACATTGTGTTTTCATATGTATAGTATTTGTATTCTTTCATGAATTGTCTGTAATTAACATGGACTTCCTCCATGTAGTGCCTGTTCGTGATGGTCTATCAATCCTTTCCAAAAGTCCAAATCCCGCATTTCATTTCCAGGTTAGTTGTAGCAGATTGCAGAATATATAGTGCATAACATTTTATTTTAAGTTCTAGTTTCATTTCATTTATGTCCCTAGTCTCCATTTTAACTCGTGTGTTGGTGCTCTATTGCAGCAAACTCGGAATAATGGACGCAGTACCAGGAGATCCGGGCAGGGTAGTGACTTTTTTTCACGCATGAGACGAGCTAAACGAGCAATGTGAAAGGCTCCGGCCATATATATATATATATATATATATATATATATATATATATGTACTTTCTAGTGTTATCTAGGTTCATGTTGATGCTCATATGTGTGGATGCGATCACTATTTTCATATACGTAAAAGTAGGTGGTAGAAATATAATATAGCTACCGATGGCAAATTAAAGTACAAACGATTTCAATAATGATTTCTTAACACTACATTACAAATTCAGTGGATTTCTGGCCCGATACATTACAAAAAATAAAAAAAACACACGAAGGGAAGAGGGACAGGGACCAAACCAAAACCTATCCCAACAAAAGTAATTTCTAGAAATTCTCCCAAAACCAGGAGAACCTAAGGAAAACCCGAACTGAAAAAGAGGAGAACCCAAAGAATGCTCCTCATCTTAATAGTAAAACAAAGCTGCGCATTAGCAAAAACGTATAGACCTTGATAAATGAAGGCAAGTGCAGCCTTAATGTTGGTCCCTCATCATGTAGTTGCAAGATACATAATGTAGACAACCTACGATATATGCTGGTTTACTATTGGGGAAGATTAGAAGTTGGGTCAATATGGGCTCCAAGTATAATGAGAAATTCATTCTCGGAACCACTATTAGGTTTCTCAAAATTTACAAGTTCAGCAAATATCGAAATAATGAGTACGATTAAGTTTTCTCTCTTAAGCTATCCATATTATACATGTAGAAGTATATGAAGCTACCGTGCTAGCTAGTGCGTACTTGCGTCAATTGCCTTTCTTGTTTTGGCCCTATGTCCTGCTCAAAGAACCTCCATGTTATAGCTTCTTCATTTTGATTCCTATACATTTTAATCTTTCATGCTTTCTCTCTGTGATTCTTGTATTACGTATCTTCCGATATTCTTATGATCTATGCATGTCTCTTATGACAATTCATAATCTTTGAATTCATACAGGAAACAATTTGGTGGTCTTTATTTTCACCAGTTTTTACAAAATGAGGAACATAGGGCCTTATATCCTGTTTTGTTTATTCTCTTCTTTCTTTAATTTGTTTGGCTTTCCTTTCAAAACAAAATAATATGCTTGGCTTTAATCACACAGGGATCTCGCCTATTAACTGGGTGAGATGAAGTTGCTGGTATGGTGTTGTGTGAAAGCGAGAGATCTTGTAGCGCTGTTACCTTTATGGGAAACTTCGCTCAAGTTTATAGAGAAGTATATTGTTAAGGTCTAATTTCATAGTTCAATCGTGGATGCACTCAAGTTACTTTTTCTTTGTTAATTGCGGTCTATTGACTACTTGTTCAGTCCAATTTGCCCCTTTAGGTCAAGAAAGGAAACAATTTTTTTTTTAGACTAAGAAAGGAAACAAATTTAAATTACCTGATATTGTGAATTTTTCATTATTATTGTTTTTTATTTTTAAAATTTTAAAATTTAAATTTGCTCATTATTAATTATATGTAATCATTTCAAAAATTATGAATCAATATAAAATGAACATATATATATATATATATTTTATGGAAATAGGTAAGCCCTTTCATTAATATTCAGCAAGCAGTACAAACACTTTTATGGGGTCAACAGAAAAAATCGTTCCTTATAACCTTAGAAACCCTATTCTAGAAGAATAAAATCCCGAGTACACCGTAGTAAATTCACACACCATTATTCTAATAAAAACCAAGAAACCTCGAAGCTGACATAAAAAATTCCAACTAAAGCACTGGTTTTTGCGACCCAAACAGAAATTAAACAATGGTATGGGCCATAGAGACCTTACTCCTAGAGGGAATGAAAAGTGAGAAATCACCCTCCACCCCCATTCCAAAGATAGACCAGGCCTTTAAAAGACTTAAGACCCAGCCTACCCACTTCCAGCCATGGGACAAAGCCCATCCTGTCAACCCTAGCCCGAAAAGCCCAAAGCAAGGATCCCAGAAACAGCTTGCCCAACAAGGAGACAAGGCATCCCACTCCGGTCGTACGCCGTCGTCGACCTCCGTCACTGTAGATCTCCGGTCTTCCACCCCAAAACCTCCGCCGGCATCCCTTTCAGGTACAACCCATGCCCAGCGTAGAAAATCTACAAGCAAAGTCGACGGAGCCTCAGCACAGTTCGCCCTTGATCTTCGTTCCAAAGTTGCCTTAAACGCCCGAAATCGGGCCTTGCCGACATACCAACCCCGACGACCTCCGTCGATTTGACAATCAATTCCATCCGCCACCAGACTATCTCCCAAACGAGACGACGCTGGAGTCAGCCAACATCCAGCCTCCAACACGATCCTTGGACTGCAAAGAAAACCATATAGAAAAGTAAGATGGGCACGTTAGAGAGCACCCCCACCACCGCCACCCACGAACCAGCCAGACAAAAGACGGGATGATATACCCTCCATCATAGTCGAAAGTCACCGTTGCTGGTCAGATTGGAAATTTTGTCGAAGGCCGTCGCCGTCGAGTAAACCCTAGCAAAGCTAGGTCAAGATTTCAAAAAAAAAAAAAAAGATATTTAAAATGAACATACTTAAAACATCACGTCAACCTAACCACGAGGTATTATTAAGAATTCCTCCTTTAAAAAAAAAATATTAAGAATTCCTTTATGTTCGACATTCCTCAGCCCATTCTCTAGAGTCTCACTAGGTAATTCAGATCTTGAGTTTAAATCAATTCTGAGTGATTCATATTTTTGTTGGAATTCAATTTCTTGATATATATCTTCAATTTTTGGAAAGAATTCGATTTTGGGTTGGTAAAGATCGTTTCTTTACATGGTCCATCCAGGGACCTATTGAAGGGTGTACTGATCAGATCTTTTGTTGATCGTTTCTTTATGTTCGACATTCCTCAGCCCATTCTCTAGAGTCTCACCAGGTAATTCAGATCTTTTGTTGATCTTGAGTTTAAATCAATTCTGAGTGATTCATATTTTTGTTGGAATTCAATTTCTTGATATGTATCTTCAATTTTTGGAAAGAATTCGATTTTGGGTTGGTAAAGATCGTTTCTTTACATGCTCCATCCAGGGACATATTGAATGGTGTACTGATCAAATATTTTGTTGATCTTTTCTTTATGTTCGACATTCTTCAGCCCATTCTCCAGAGTCTCACCAGGTAATTCAGATATTTTGTTGATCTTGAGTTTAAATCAATTATGAGTGATTCATATTTTTGTTGGAATTCAATTTCTTGATACGTATCTTCAATTTTTGGAAAGTATTTGATTTTGGGTTAGTAAATATCGATTCTTTACATGGTCCGTCTAGGGACCTATTGAAGGGTGTACTGATCAGATTGGGAAGAGAACAAACCTGTTGGCTCCCTGCTTCCCAATGGCATGGAAGTCAGGGAGGTGCAGGGAGGCAATTGGTTATGCTGCTCATGAGGATAAAGACTATCAAAACAAGTTTAGGGAGGCTGTGGAAGCTCTTTTCGGGTTATGTGGAATGCATGAAGATAGAGACGATTTCTACCACTTGCTCCAAACACCTCTATCCAGGTAACAACTCCTTCACTCTGATATGTCTCTTAGAAGTGAGTATTCGTTTTTAATTTCATACAGTAAAGTAATAATCTTTAAAGATCTGGTTGCCTCCCTAATTATTTATCGTCTCATTTTGTTAGTGACTCAAAATTGGTTATGGTTTTCAGCGATGCTCACTCTACTATTTCACAATTTTTAATTCACCTAAAAAAAATCTCTGGACATTTTCAATTAGTTTGTACAGACAAAGTTTTGCTGCCCTCTACTTTCACCCTTTTTGCTCAATGAGGAACATAGGGCTGATTTTCCCGCGAATACGGAAGAAAACCTCATAATAGAGGATTTACTATAGTTTTGAATATGGCTACAACATGTGAGAAAAGCTTGAGTAGGAGAGACAGTACAATTTAGCACTTACCAATCAAAACAACCCGTGGTTAAGAGCGGTATACAATTTCTGAAGCTATATGGACACTGGCTTAGATGAGGCCCTACTGGGCTACTGGTCCGAAGTATCATTCGCCATCTGAATGACTATAGAAACGTTTGGAGTTTTTACTACAATAAGCCTTACATTGGTGCAATTGTTTATGAAACAGTCCCTAACATTAATACCAAGCTGTACTACTTTATGTTGACCTGCAACATAAACATGGATTTCAAGAAGATCTTGATCACACCCCCAGAAGAGGGCAGTCCCTAACATGGCTTTTCTGGGTTGCTCTTGCTGAAATTTGATAGGGACGTTCCTAAGTTTTTGTTTGTCAGTCCAATCTACATGTCAAAAGTCTTTTTTAGTTTATGGTCTTTTATACTTTGCTTTCTAGGTTGTTCTAATAATGTTGGATTTAGGTGTAGGGAAAGAGATTTTGGTTCTTGGTTTTATTTGGTTGTTAGTTTTGTGGATTTTAAAAACAAAAACAAAAAAGTCGTAGATATCAGAAATTTTTTGTAGGTTTAGGATCTTTTGTACCTGTTGTAGGGTGTTTTAATAGAGACTTTTTTTGCAAATCTTATCTCATTCTTTTTTTTTCTGTAAATTTTATCTCGTTCTTCTTTTTTAGGGTGTTCTAGTAGACAAATGTGAAACTTTGCCTTCATAATAGGATAACGGAAAGTGAACTTGGTGTCCACTACTAAAGAAGAACGAGATAAAAATTTTAGTGAACACCAGGTTCACTTTCCTTTCTCCTGTTATGAATGCAAACTTTCACATTTATATAATAGAACACCCTACAAAAGAAGAACGAGATAAAATTTGCCGAAAAATACTCTATTTGAACACCCTACAACAAGTATAAAAAACCCTAAACCTACAAACATTTTCTGAATTTTACGAAACTTTTTGTTTCCCAAACCTAATCCCTAACTACCTCCATCTTCAATTCACCCTGTGTTCTATGCAAGCATGTTCACCTGGTTAGTAACTGACCAAGAAAATCATGTTCAACCAGCCTTGGATGTAAATGCAATGATGGAAAAAATAATCCTTAAGTTGAGGATTTTTTTTTTTTTTTTTTTTTTCCAACTATTTGATTTACATGCAAGCTTGGTTGAGCATAGTTTTTTTGGTCATTTATTGACCAAGTGAACACCACTGGTGTTCCATGTATCGCCCTTAAAATGTCACATCGGCGACTCGGTTCAGTGTCTCAAACTCTCCCACAATTCGATCGGCAAGGTAAGGTTATTTATACTCTATACTAAAGCACAAACGTATAGAGTATAAATTTGTTGGTTTCAAGTATTTGAGTCTGTTTCTGCTTAAAGTTTTGAAATTGGGTTGTAAAATTGTGATCCGAAAAATTAGGTAGTGGTGGATTTTGGTTTTGAGTGGGATCAAATTTCATGTGGGTTTTTCTGGGTTTATCTGAATTTATATTCTTTTGTTGTTGACATTGCTGGGTTTTATAGTTAGGAGGTTCTTCCCCCACTATTTTCCTAGAGAATCCCCATTTGATATAGAAACTCTGCTCTATATATCTTTAGTTAGTCTGGTTTACTATTGAATGAAGTCTTTGTATTTGTTTAAAATTTGAAAGAGGTTTTGTTTAACAATTGAAAACCCACAGCAAAGCGCAGGTTACTATGTTGTTTGGACTATTGCCCGTGTTTTGGACACGACAATGACCCAAAAGAAGAAGAGGCGCATTACTCAATGGACTGGATTGCCTAAAGATGATGCTACATGGGAAGATGAACATCTTGGACTAGACTAGTCCATTGCTCAACCCAAAATCCTTCCCTTCTTTCTCACATTCATTATCAACTAAAAGTCGAAAACGCAAAATGTCATCGTCACTTCTCTCTCCATTTTCTTCTCCTATTCATTATCAACTAAAACGCAAGAGATTACTGTCACTAGTCCGCCACTAGTCGCATCCCTAACGTTGAAACGGAAGAGGTCGCTGCTGTCGCTGAAAGTTTATGGAAGGACGATGTATGAAAAATTAAACCTATGTCAGGACAACGCTAAAGGCCACCTTGGTGAGGCAAAGCTTTCTATAGACATAGTGAAATATGCACATCCTGCACAAACTCCGCATTGAGCATGATGTCTACAAGATCCTCCTAAACAAATTAACTCGGCATTGAGCATGATGTCTACAAGATCCTACTAAACAAATAAACTGATCAATGGTTACGATGGAGAATATACAGTTAATTATTTTAATTACCTCCATTATCTCACATTACATATCTAAAAGAAAGGATTGTGCTCATTTCTAGTCACTGTAGAAATAAGTAGGAGAAGATCATTTTAGAGACAATGCAATTAAATGCAGTGAAGATGCATGATGTTTAGAAAGCATATCTGTATGAGATGATGATCACACAAGTTGAAAGTCATGGGGTTGTTGCCTATGCTTACCAAGAGTCGAATTCATTAAAAAAAGTAAGCATATTTGTTGAACTTCCCAAAACAAAACAAAAATTACAAAAATTGTGGCAAAAATGAGAAATCGGATTATTCAATATCGTAATACATACATGAACATCAAATATTTATGTTAATTTGGTTTTTGACAAGAGGTTTGAGGAAGCATGAATTGGACGTTCAACAGTTTTTCTTCTAAACAAATTAATCTTGTTCTCCCTCACATCCCTCTTCCATTGGAACTTCGATAGCACCTTTTCAAGATGTTGGTGACTGCAATTCTTTAGATGTGGCTTCCTCCCGGACCTCCAAGCATAAAATCAAAACTAGTTCTGTTTCACGAGCTATTTCTAAAGGAAAGGCACCTTAATTTGAGTTCGGCTCGGGAAAGCCAATTCAAAACATGAAAATAATGGTGTGCTCAAGGATTGGGTCGTTGTAGGATCAGGCCCAAATCCCTTCACCTAATTAAGACCGAAGCCCAAGGATGATCACATGAAGACTGATTCGTTGTAGTGTTGGTATATTTTGTCTTGGTTTGACCAGTGGTCCTTGACCACGTGGCACAGGCCACTTGTAGGATTTGAATTCCTTTAAGGCGTATGATCTGCTCACTTGAGGCGTCTATGAATGAAAATGAAAATGCATTTCCTTTGAGTTGTCTTTCCTTTCAATTACCTCAAACACCTAATAGTCGTCCCCCGAGCAAATTATGATCTACTTGTGTTGATTAAAGTTTCCATCATTGATTTTCAGTTTTGCTTATCCATTCCACCATGCTATTGTTGGTGGTTTAGTGGTCTACGAAATGGTCAAAGATGGTAACTCAGATGGTTTTGGTCCTTTGTTTAAATACTAATGTACCTTCGCTGCCAGCCTTTGTAATATTGTAGTTCAGTTTTCTCCCGTTGTTACCACTAGACTGTTGACGTTGCTCGTTCTTCACTATCAAGTTCATATCATGTGTTGAATTGCAATTGTTGTAGTAGAAGAAGCGATGACCTTTTTTCACTTCTTTCTTACAGTTAAATGTACATATATCATAGGAATGTATTCAGACATCGCATGTTTTAGTTAGTTAGCTCTGTTGTTTCCTGAATTTCATTTGGGTGATGTATAAACCTTATTGACTATCTGATGTATCTATATCTTGTGTACTTATCTAAATTGTTTAATAATGTGGAATTTCTTCTTTTCAAGAAAAAAAGAAGAAGAAGAAGGTTTTCTTCTCCTTGTCCCTGGAAGATTCAAATTCAAATGCAACAAACTAGTTAGTTATTACAGCACAAAGCACCCAACCGTTTCAGGGTATAAACAAGTGGATGGGGTTGGTATGGTATTCGAAGATGCGAGGAGGCATGAATTGCAGAGTGAAGCGATTTTTCTCGTCCTTGTCCAGCTTGGTGATGTCAACTTCAAATTGAAATGGTAACCCCTAGTGTCTTATGAGTCCCTGGCTCATCCATCTGGGTCCCTCTTCCATTGATGGGTAGGTGAATTGGGTGATAACAAGGCAGGCTTCCTGACCTCCTATGTAGACAAAATCAGAAGCTGCTGCAGAACCAACTCATAAGGCCACATTGGTAGTTCCAAATAACCACTTTGTGTGATGGATTCTTGGTTTTCATCCAAAGGCATAACATAAACTCCTAGACTAAAACAATAACGAGCATTATGGCCAAACAATATCTTCTTGTTGTCATCAGCCGACAGGTCCAGGACTAAAGCTGTGCCTACAAAAGGAAAACGTGGCCTCCTCGGCACATGGTAGGGACTAGTCTCCATTCTCTGTCAGGGTGGGCGAAGTCAAAGCAGACCACTGGATTATCTGGATATTCTTCGTGGGAGACGAACATCTTGGTGCCAGCAATTGCACAAGCGAATTCGGGAAGAACTTGGCTAGTAAAGTGGCCTTATGAGCACCTAGTATAGATTATAAAAACATGAACACCTTTAAACAATAAATTAGTTCAAAATTTTATCAATAAAAAAAAAATCAAATTAGTTTAAAATATGATTAGTTGTAAAATGGGTACATGAAATAATAGCTCATATAACATACTTAACAACTTCTTGTCATTTATGAGCTAATGATTACCAAACTGGCCAATTTGGAAATACTGATGGTTTATAATTGGCAGGCCCGCTCACCTGCGGGACGAAAATAAAGGGACAAAACGGGACAAAATCATCCCAGCCGTTGGATCTTAATTCAGTTGATCAAACGGATAAAACGGCAAATCATTAAAACAAATTTTTTTTTAACCTATTATCCAATCCCGTTTAGTCTCATGGTCAGTTACTTGGTCAGTGACATGGTCAGTTACATGGTCAGTTACGTGACCAGTTACTTGGTCAGTGACATGGGCAGTTACTTGGTCAGTGACATGGTCAGTTACATGGTCAGTTACGTGACCAGTTACTTGGTCAGTGACATGGGCAGTTACTTGGTCAGTGACATGATCAGTGACATGGGCAGGTGACCAGTTACTTGGTCAGTGACATGGGCAGTTACTTGGTCAGTGACATGGGCAGTTACTTGGTCAGTGACATGGTCAGTTACGTGACTAGTTACATGGCCAGTTACAGTTACTTGGTCAGTGACATGGTCAGTTACGTGACCAGTTACAGTTACTTGGTCAGTGACATGTAACAGACATCCCAATTCACAATCACAAGTTATAATCATAATGCAAAAGAATATACACAAGTTCTGGGCAGTGGATGAATGAAAAAACATTCATTGAATGACAACCCAACTGATGCATATTACAATCCATTACATATAAAAAAAACTTGTGATTATGCTGAAACAAAACAGAAGAAAGATCAACTTCATCCTTTACATGCTAAGTGGTGCTGGATTTTGGTTCATTCCGGAATACAAAAAATAATAGAAATCAATCTTGAATTTGTAATAGTTCGCACCCTTGATTCAAACCCAAATTCCAATGAATTTTACTATTAATAAATGTTTAATTATTCATGAGTCTCAAACGAGACCAACCCCAGTGATTGAATGAGCCAGATAGAATAGAGAGAGAGAGAGAGAGAGAGAGAGGAGAGAGGGGGAGAGAGAGAGAGCAGTGAATGACGATGGGTAACGGATTGGGTGGAGTCCATGAAGGTTTGTACAGTTTCTTTCACCCCTCGGATCTGGTTCATTTAAATCTAATGGTCATAGACCATCTGTCCCTTTTTGTCCCTGAAAAGTAGTCCCGCAGGTGAGCGGGCCTATTATAATTGGAAAGAAGTGAGTCTTTTATCAGAGACGTCGTTGTTGGTGGTGCAACAAGTCACCGGAGACAGGACAAAACCCATCGCTTCTCTCTTGCCAAACAAGGTAGAAGCGAGGGACCGTCGAACAATTTTACCGACAATTTTAGAAATCGATACACATGACTTGATTTTAAGATTGGAGGAGTTCATTGTATTCGATGAATTCTTTAGAGAAATTCTTTGTAGCCTTTTTTGGGTTGGGACGATATAAACTAGACTCAAGGTTAATTATTTTAGGATTAAATACTGTTTATTCTCTATACTTGTTTCATCGTTTCAGTCCCTGACTTTCGAATTTCACCTAAAAAGTCCATGAACTCCCAATTTCCTCCCAATTGGTCCATATCGTCAAGCATCAGTCAAAGACTCCGTTATCTTGCTGACGTGGTGGTGGTTTTCCCCCTAAAAGTCTATTATACCCTCACTTACTCTTTTTATTTATTTTTTATTAATATATTTTTATTTTTTATTTTTACCTCTTCTTCTTCCAGGTTTTCTCTCCTCTGTTCATCTCCATCATCTTCTCCCAAAAACAAACCCAGCTCTCTCTCTCTCTCTCTCTCTCTCTCTCTCTCTCTCTCTCTCTCTCTCTCTCTCTCTCTATCTTCTTCTCCCCGGCGGTCTTGGATGACGAGACGAGGGAGAATTGGGTGGTGAGAGTGGTGGCAACGTCATACCAGTCATTTCAATCCAGATACATAATCTGCTTCAACATTAAATTGAGGAAGAATTGAGAATCTCTAGCAATGAATAACAAGATTATCACAGCAAAACAGTATCAGGCAAAAAAAAAAGATGTTCAAACTCATGTTCCTATAATATTCATCAACACGTAGCCCATGAAAATTGAGGCACAAAATACAGTTCCACATTCACATAACTAACCATCAATTCAAACTCCACACTAGTACTGCCCAAAATCGAAAATTCATCATGTAAAGGAATCCAATTCAACCAACAAATATAGCGATGAGAGAAAGCAACAATACCTTTCATATTGGGGGCTGCTACTAGCTCCAAACCCAGTTAACAAATCATTGAAAGCCGCAGGCACACCCTTGCTAGAACTTTTCAACGAACCTGGCTCAGCCTTGCCAAACCCACCGAGAAGGTCATCAAACCCACTACTATATATCACTTGCCCGAGGCGGCGGCGACGTCATTGTCAAGGAGAAAATATCGTTTGCAGCAGAGCTCTTTAGCCCTGCAACGCCGAGCCAGAATAGGCGACCTTGGAAGAGGAATCAGTGGGCCTACCACCACCGTACATGGAATCCAAGTTCAAAGCTTCGTAATTGATGGATAACTTGGCCGAGTCGCCGAAGATCTTCTCAAAGTCTTCGGCTTTCAGGGCTTCGAAGATCGGGTCGTGATCGTCGGAGAAGGACCCGTCGAAGGAATTGGAGGTGCAAGTCGATTTGGAGGAGGGTCCAGTTGAGCAGGAAGACGACGACCGAGTCGCCGGCGAGTTCGCAGCCGAGTTAGCAGGCAAGTTGGAGGAGTGGGACGGTTGGGTAAGTGGGGTGGTGGGAGCGGAGAGGATTCCACTCGGCGTCAAGGGCAATGATGGTGGAGCGAGTCAAGGAGGTGGTTAGGTGAGTGAACTCGGGAGAATCGGTGGACGAGACGAAGTGAGTTTTCAGGGGCATTGGGTCTTGCGGATCCAGGGAAGAAGAAGAGGTCAAAAGGAAAAAGAAAAAAAAAAGAAAAAAAGAGAGAGATAAAAAAAATTAAAAGAAAAAAAGTAATTGAGGGTAAAATAGACATTTCAGCGTAAATCCGTCAGCAATTTAATAGTCAATTTGGACGGAGCTTGACGGCAGAGATCAATTGGGAGTTTAGGGACCTTTTAGGTGAAATTCAAATGTCAGGAACTGAAACGATTAAACCCTATAAGTATAGGGAGCAAGGTTCAAAAAATCGCTAGTTGCTAGTCGGGCGGTGGTCAGGGGACTAGCACCCAGACGCCTAAACGGGCGACTAGGCGGCGCCTAGGCGGTTTTGTATTTTTTAATTTTAAATTCATTTTTATAGTATATAATTATATAGTCAAGAATATTTAGACTTAAAAAAGGAAAATAATTGTTAAAGGGTCAAATAATTAATTGAAACAAGGACACCTCATGCCTAGACCTTTAATTAAACACGACAGCTGTGATGCCCCGGAAATTTCGTAATTATTTTCTGAGGATCTTACGGAATCTAAATTATGGTTATTCAACGGTTTCGTGGCTCGTGGATGGAGCGGAAGTGTTTCGGATGAATTTTTATTCGGAAAATGTGACTTTAGGGGTGGCGCAAAGGTTGACTTTTTATACGTTGGGATTCTCCTAAAACTTCCTTCATGAAAGTTGTAGAGCGCGTCGATACGAGTTCGTGGACATGTGGAATGCGAGAATTGGAGTTCGTATGAGAAAGTTATGAGCGTTTGAAGTTTTGGGAAACTTCTATAAATAGGAGTTTCCATTTTCGGAAACTTACTATTTCCATTTTTGCATTTTCCTTTTTCGGAAACCAGAAACGCTCCGTTCTCTCTCATCACCCGGGCTCGACCCGACCCGAACCCGGTGACCCGACCCGGCTTTTCCGGCGAGCTCCGGACATCTCCGGCGACGAGACTTTCCAGATCAGCTCGACTCCTCCGTGCGCTCCTCCCTCTGGTGTCCTCTAGTACCGATTCTTCAGACCCGACCGGAAAACACAACTCCGGCGACTTTGTGGCTTCGTGTTTCCTTGGTTGAGTTCAGAATAGGCTTGCTGATCGATCTATGTGGTTTGTTTTGATCAGTTTACATGGAAATCGGTTCAACTCAGTTGGGATTACTGTTCACGGCTTGTGAGGTAGTTTTCGATCCCTTAAGCTTGTTTTTTTGACTTCGAGCTAGTTATGAGAATTCACAAGCATGCTTAGATGAAGAACTTTGATGTTGGGAGTTTTGTGAAATATTGAGTTTTGGCCGGCGGCGATGCGCCACCGCCTGTGGCGGCGTTCCGGCAGTGTTCCGGCCACTTAAGGAACTGTTTTTAGTATTATATATGTTCTACTCGTTGATACGAACGTTTCGATATATAATATGCAAATTTTGGAGTTCGTATGGAATTGTTATGATTTTTGCAGTTTCATACCGATCGATTATTCTATCCGTAAGGATTTGAGCGTCCGATCGACTTGTGGTTTGGTCACATCGATCGTGGACGTATTCCAGAGACATTGGGAGGTCTCGGATGTGGTTTCGCCTCGATTGGCGCCACTTTGGGGATTTTAGTTCAAAACAGGGGTTTCGGACTTAGATTGGTTGTGAATCGTTACTGATTTGAGATCATTGGTGATTAGGTGCTTCGAAAGGTGAATTGCACGAGTTATTGGTGATAGTGTTAGTTTGGTTCTGTATTGAAGACGCAGCGGGATTCTGAGGTGAGTAATCTCACGAAGTTCATTCACAAACGGGAATACCCTTATCGTTTTGAGAGTTAATTAGCTAACTGCAAACTATAGATGGTGTTAGTGGCATTTCTGAGTAGATGACTATGTGTGTGTGTGTATATATTATGGGATGTATATATATACATACGTATTCATGTATTAGTAGATATATATTTACGTGAAATATATATATTTTGGGTGGTTTGTGGATTTATGAAAACAATATGCATGAAATGATGCTTTTTATTGTTTTGAGGTGTGGCTTTTGGAAAACAAATGATTTGTGGGAATGATTGATTTCGATTTGTTTTGAAAAGCGTTGAGATTTGAGAAAAGCGTTGAGATTTGGGTATGAAAACAATAGGCATGAATTGATGCTTTTTATTGTTTTGTGTTATGGCTTTTTCGGAAAACAATGATTATGGAAATGTTGATTTCGATTGTTTTCAAAAGCGTTGCGATTTGTGTAACATTTTGGGTCCTGTGCGACTCCTTTAATGTTTTGCTCCAAGGGACAGTGCGGCCCGATAATCGAAGGTCTAAGACCTTAGGCAGAATCTCAGGTGACCATGTCTTTGGCCGGACGAGTGGTTACGTTTTCAGTTAGAGCTCTAATCTGTCTGCCATATAGGTAATTCATGGGGTAACGGGAATTAGTTATTGACAACTCATGACATTACGTATTTTTAGGGAACAAGATATGAGTTGCTTCCTTATTAATGGTTTTTAAGGGGACAAGGTGTGAGTTGTTTTCCTTATTAACGTTTTGATAGAAATCAAGGTGTGAGTTGCTTTCTATGGTACGATTATGGTATATTTGATAGGAAACAAGGTGTGAGTTGTTTTCTATGCTTTACTGATAGAAAGCAAGATGTGAGTTGCTTTCTATGGTCTGATTATGGTACATTTGATAGGAAACAAAGTGTGAGTTGTTTTCTATGTTTTACTGATAGAAATCAAGGTGTGAGTTGCTTTCTATGGTACGCTTATGGTATAACTGATAGAATTCAAGGTGTGAGTTGTTTTTTATGTTTTATTGATAGAATTCAAGATGTGAGTTGTTTTCTATGTTTCGATTTGAAAGGAAATTAAAGTGTGAGTTGTTCTCCTTTATTTCGTGTCTTTAAGGAATCAAAGTGTGAGTTGTTTTCCTCTTTTTGGCGTGAGTTGTGCATGTGTGTTTTGAGTTACTCATACGGGCTTGCAAAAGCTTACCGGGTTTGTTGTGTGGCAACCCGGTACACTATTCAAACGGTGTAGGGGTTAATCCTGCAGGTTAGGATAATCGAGGTTGAGGCAGCGAGCTAGCAGCTTTACGGTAGGAAACCATCTTTATGACTTTACCGTTATTTGGACTTCCGTTGTAGTGAGCTCTGAGGAGCATTTACGTTTTATTTTGTTGTTGACAAATTTAATTCGTAAGCTTGTGTAATATATAACTCTATGGAGCGAGTATATATTAACTTTGAGGGTTCAGGGCGTCAATAAGTGTGTAAGTTAAAGGGAAAAAGATTCCAGGTATTTTGTATTAATGACTGAACGTTCACGCATGTATAATTATGAGATTATATATATCGATTTTCATGTGTGTAAAATCAGGGGCGTGACAACAGCACGTCAATTCAGATTGTTTTCTTCACATCTCACATGCATACCTTATCCATTTTTCTTGCCTTAGCAGTCGCACACTGACAAAATGCCACCTCTATCATCGTCTCTTGTTCTCTCTTGCAAATAAACCGAGAAATATTTTCAAAAAAGCCAAGAACCAAAAATCATCGCACGACCTCCAGCAATATCTCCTTCTACCTTTGCGATCCAACCTCCATGATCTCCCCCAGTTTCCGAATTTCTCCTTCTTCCACTAACGCTGTTCGCTTGTTCGCTCCTCCACCATCAAAAATTGCATGCTCAACACGCACGCCGACTAGTCCACCGTACTTCACGGTGAATTCCACCTAGCCCAACCGCCCAGCTTGTTCCACCCAGCCGCCTCGGTGCCCTCCCAGGCCTCCGCCCAAGCCGCCTAGGCCCCTGCCCAAATCCAAAACGCCTAGAGTCACCGATTACCCATTAGGCGAGTCGGAGTAAACAGTAATTAACTCCATTATCCCATATTACAGGCCTAGAACAAAATGACCATGTTCATTCCTAGTCACTGTGGAAAAAGAGAATCATTTTAGAGACAATGACAACTAAATGCAATGAACATATATGATATTTTGAAAACATATTTGTATGAGATGATGAGCAGACATTGTATTATTGCCTACGCTAACCAAGAGTCAAACTCATTGAAAAGGTAAGCATCTTTACTCATATATGGAGGATAAACTTCCCAAAAAAAAAAGGGTGCGGCTATTGCCACCCTACTATTTTCTTTGTTCACCCTACAAATATTTGAATTATTGAAAGACTATATTACCCAAATGCACATAACTAATTAAATACAAAATTCTGATAACGTTAATCTTCACCTTCTCCATCCAAATTTCAATTTATTACAATTTTCTTTTTTATCTTTTTGTTGCGTCCTCATCGTTAATTTGTTATTCAATTCACAAAACCATTAGTGTTAACTTCATCAAAATCTTTATAATACTTTTAGAAACACCGAAAGTAAAAAATTTAAAACACGAAAAAAAAATCAATATTTTTTTCATTGCTCATAGTAGCACTTACTAATTTTTTTATTATGGATTGAAATAAACGAACATTGAAACTGAATGGAAAAAATAAAAAAATAGAAGTAAATCAAATTATGATTTTATAAGGAAATTTTAATATATTTTAGGACGTCTTTTTAATTGATATAAATTAAATGAGAAATTTTCGTTAAACAAAATTTTTTTTTATATGATGGAGGGTATTCTTAGAAAGAGAAATGGGTTGGATAAGTAAATCTAATAATTGTAATTAAATTGTAGGGTGTAATGAGCAAGTAGGGTGAACAAAGAAAATTGTAGGGTGGCAATAGCCTCACCCAAAAAAAATTGCTGCAATAATGAAAAATCAGAGTATCCAATATCGTGTTTACTATTTTACGTGCTACATAGACCAAATATCTATGTTTATTTGATTTTCGACAAGAAGCATGTGGGACAGGCATGGACTAGACGTTCAACCGTTCGGAGCAACAAACTCGTTACAGTAGAAAGCAACCAAGCGTTTCAGGTTTAGGAAGAGTGGATGGGTTGGTGTGGAATTGGAAGATGCGAGGAGTCATGAATTGGAGTGTCAAACAGTTCTTGTCCTAGTCAACCTTCTTTTTTTTTGAGGAGATTGTCCTTGTCAACCTTAGTTATATCAAATTCAAACTGAAATGGTATTGCAATACCCAGCTTTTTATGAATGCTAGGCTCATAGATAGGTATGTATTCATATGATGGGGAGAATGAAGTGGGTGATAACAATGCAGGCTTTCTGACCTCCTATGTGGACAAAATCACCGGCTTCTGTCAATTCATAAGGCAAAATGGGCAGCTTTGAACAACCAATTCGTGTAATAGATTCTTGATTTTCATCCAAGGACATAAGAGAAACTCTTGGACGCCAACATAAACAACTAAACAAGCGAATTTGGATTGTAAATCATCATTCACAAACAATATATATCTAGTTAATATATTAAACAAGGCAAATGGAGAGAATTCTTTGGATTATAAGCCACTAGGAAATGTGGTCCATATGAGAGGAAGTACTCTTCCTAATAACTGCCATCAACGGTGGCTGCTTGAAACTTAATTAAGAAGGTATCTCTACTAAGGGTGGCAAATCACCATGATCATGATGGATAACTATATCCATACATGTTATCTCCTTTTTGGTCTGACCTCAATCCCTTGAACAAGGAGACCACTCTTACTTGAACCTCTGATCTCACAACAAATCATTTCCAACTCCCCGTCTTCGTCCCCTTGATAGTGAAACTCACCCAGCTCCATCTCCAGCCACCCATCCGCCCTGCCTTCATTTGGAAATTTAGCTTTTTTTATTTTTTTATTTCTTGCGAGCTGTCCATCTATTTCTCTTTGGGGTGCCAGAAACGCAGTGCTCTTAATGCCTGCAGTAATTTCCTTCAAACCAGGGCATTCATAATCAAAGCCATAAGCTCTTGCACAAACTGTGACCACGGCAGCCCAATTGAGTCCATAAGTGTGTTGAGTTAACTTGTACACCAGATAAGCTTTATACGTCGTGGATGGAGACAGCATGCGCTTTTCAATTCTCCCACGGATTTCAAGCCAAAATACTTGACCAGAAAGCTCGGCCGCCTCCTTAAACCTGGACTCAGTCACAGATTTCCATGTCCAATATCGAGGAGTATCACCCCAAGCAATCCGAAGGCGCTTTGCAGCTATCATATAGCACTTCTTCCCACTCCATTTCTCCAGTGAAAAGCTCGTATAGCCCTCGTCAATGAGGACGGGGTTGTCGCACAGAGCCATGTAGAGCTCCTTCTTGGATTTTGGAGGGGAAGAAGAAGAAAGGGAATTGAACTGGGAAAGAATCTCGTGTGTATCATGCGGAATAAACTTGTCCCAAACCGCGTCGGATTCAGCGGCCGACCTGATAACCTTAGAAAGCAAGGAGAGCCTGCATGCATCCGGAGGACTTGTCAACGAGATCACGTGGGCTATGCATCCTTCCGGCAAAGCTTGCAAGTCCAGCAGCGGCTGCTTCTGCATCTCCGTCGCAGGTGATTCCTCCTCCTCCTCAGAGTTCTTATTCACCTTCTCCGTCACTCTGTTTCTCTTCTTCATTGTTACGCACTCGTCAAGGGCGTCAAGCCTGTGTTTATGAGCTTTATGCCGCCTTTCTTCTTCGCCATCGGTGGCTCTGGCTACGTTAAGGGATTTTTTGGAAGCCATGATATATTGAATGAGATGAGATGATGGGTTCGGCCTTTTACATTCTGAAACCTAAACCGAAGAAAGTCCAATCCCTTTGATTGCGAATGTTGTTCGGATTAGTATTAAGAATTTGGCTCCAAGTAGGTTTGTGTTTACACCCTTTTATCAACCGAGAAATTCTTAGGTATAGTCGATGTGCCACGTGGCTGATACGCCCAACCAATCATATTTTTGTGTTTTTTAATTGTATTCTGAAACTATCCATGCGTAATTAAAATGAAATACCCAAAACACTCATTGCATAAACACTGATTGGCTAGGTGTACCGCCACGTGTAACCCCTCATTCTCTCATTATGATGAAGTAAAGTAAGAAAACATAAATATAGAAGAAGAAGAAAATAGTTGGAGACTTTTCAATTTTTATTTTTATTTTCAACATCTACTATGAAGTTAAGTATGATAATAATATAAGAACATTAATACCTTTAAACAATAAATGAGTTTAAAATTTGATAATTTTATCAAATGGGGACATGAAATAACGTGGCATGACTTAACAAGTTTTTTTCTTTTTTTCCCCCGAATTTCATATTTATTGCTATCCTTTTATTTACAGGAGACAAATGAAAAGAGTTGTAATTTCACTATTTCGCTTAATGAATATAGCAGAAAAATTCAACCTTTGTCAGGAGTCAGGACAATACTAAAAGCCACTTTGGTGAGGCAAACCTTGCTGTAAACATAGTGATATACGCATGTTATTTTCTCGACAATGGTTGCACTCATTGTTTGAACCCAAAATGAACATTTTGGCCTGACAAGGCATGTCTTGGAGAAATTGAGCCAATATCAGTGGCTCAAGCTATATATTGTCGACAAGCTCGAAATATATATTTAGAGGCTAAATAAAGCCTACTATGGAAGCGTGGAAGCATGGAAACATGAAAAGTCAACTTTAGCACATTTTCCTACTTCGGCTAGGAGAAACCAAGCTAAACAAGGAAGGAGGGGTGGCAGACTAATCAAATGAAATCTAAATGAGCTAAAACTTTCCAGATTAAATCTAGAAAGCCCAAGGATCATTTCTTATGAAGAGTGCCAGAACTAGTTTTGAGTGGAAGGCTTTCAAACAATCAGTCCAATTTTCTGCAGAAGCAAAACTGGAAAACTGGACCTGTAAGAGGTCCAGCAGCATTTCCGGCCCAACCACATGGAAGAAAGCTCTGAAAATTTGCCACAATGATCTACACTCATTATGGATCATTTGATATGAAGAAGTCGAAGGCCCATTTTGAGTTCTTGGTGGAGATATAGCTGCAGAAAAATTGGAGCAGTAAGTGCTTAAACCCAACATTCCATTAGTGTTTTAAGTGCTTGAACCTAACAATTCCATAATCTCATAAGTGCTCCATAATCTCATAAGTGCTCCATCATGATCCCATTAAGTGCTCAATTATGATTTGTTTAAAGGCCAAATAGTGTTGCTTGGAAGCCTATATATAGAGGCAAAAACAAGACAACAAAAACACCAACACATTCACAACAAACATCTCTAAGATGATCTAAGTTCTCTCTAGAGCAACCTCTCTAAGAGCAACTCTTCTCCTTCTCTTTCTCTTACCGGTGATCACACTCCTAGTCCTAGTCTTCTCAGAAGCCGACTTTCAGTGCCACCAAACCCTCTGTCAACGTACTTCGGTCCTAGTCTCCTCGGGAGCCGA
Source organism: Rosa chinensis (assembly GCF_002994745.2). Lineage (NCBI taxonomy): Eukaryota > Viridiplantae > Streptophyta > Magnoliopsida > Rosales > Rosaceae > Rosa > Rosa chinensis. The sequence goes on from NC_037089.1 coordinate 4,057,556, forward strand.
CGATAGTGCCGCGACCACAACGGTTACAGAACCAGCCAAGCAAGGGTAAAGCCCTAGCAACCCAACCAAGCTAAAGTCACGCTTTAGCAAGTTCTCCTCACTTCCCAGTGGTTCTCGCTCTGCTCGATCTACAACATCGAGTATCGATTGTGATTTTCAAGAAGCTCAGCAAAAGTCCTCGCCACGAGGCACAAAGAATCCCACGACGAGGTTGGTGCTCTCCTCGTCCACAATCGCTTGAAAGAAGTCAGGTCAAGGGACATCCCCGACGACCGCACCTGAACGGTGCTGGCACGCCCGCGCAAGAAAAGAGACTGTTGACCAGCTCAAACAAATTCTGGAGCCAAACACTCATCATATTGTGTACAATGTTCTCCTCAAAATATAAACCATGGATAATGCACTAAATTCATAGTTAATTATCTTAATTAACTCCAATATCCCACATTACCTATCTAGAAGAAAAGGACTGTGTTCAGTCTACTCCCTGCGGAAATAAGTAGGAGAATAGTATTTTAGAGACAATGACAATTAAATGCAGTGAAAATGCATGATATTTAGAAAGCATATCTGTATGAGATGATGATCACACAAGTTGAACGTGTATTGTTGCCTATGCTACCAAGAGACGTCAAATTCATTGAAAAACTAAGCATCTTAATTTGTTACTCATATATGGAGGATGTGCTTCACAAAAGAAACAAAAAACAGCACTAAAAATGAAAAATCGGATAATCCAATATCGTAACGCATACATTTACACCAAATATCGATCTATGTTTATTTGATTTTTGACAAGATGTTTGAGGAGGCATAAATGTACGTGTAAGCAGTTTCTCATCTCCTTATCCACATGGAAGATTCAAACTCAAAGTGCAATGCAACATACTTGTTACAACACAAAGCAGCCAACCGTTTCAGGTTCAGGATAAGTGGATGGGTGGGTATGGTATTCGAAGATGCGAACTTGAAATCACAACAGGCTTCCTCATACCACCGGACATATCTAACGAGAGATTCCACCCAACATCTGAGCATGACTCTCTACAAGGTGTACACATCAGACTATCAGAGGGAAAAAAATGTTTCCTGCAAGAACAAGTGGTCATAGAGGAGGCATGAATTGGAGAAGTGAAGCAATTTTTCTCGTCCTTGTCCAGCTTGGTGATGTCAACTTCAAATTGAAATGGTATGGCAACCCCTAGTGACTTGTGAGTCCCCGGCGGCACGTCTATAGGTTGCTCATTGAAGATCCTAGAAGGAGCCTAGAGGGGGGGTGAATAGGCTCACAGCCAATTTTTTTCGTTCAAAAAACTTTCTCAGGGATTGCAACAGGGTGATCAATCCTGAGAACTGATAATGAACAGATTGTATTGTAAATTCAACAAACCAACTAAAGCAATAAAGAACACATGTTTTGTTGACGCAGTAAAACCCTATCAAGGGAAAACATCTGCGTGGCCCTTACTCTTGAAAGACCAAAACCAAGTCACTAATGAAACAGATTACAAGTTTACAACACTTGGATTGCACTGACGCGGCAATCCTTCTAGACTAACTCACTAGACTGTTGTAATCACTCCTTGCTAATTGTTTACACAAGTGAACAACTCAGAAATCTCAACTATGACACAAGCTATGAACGCAGCAAGTTTGACTTGGAGATTTCACCTTTGAAGCTTACAATTCCCAACTGAACTCATGGGATGCAAGAGATGAATATGCATGAATGGTTTTATGTTTTTCAAATTGTTTTCAACATGGAACAAGACATTTTGAAAAACAGAAAACCAAAGAGATAAACTCTTGATAGACAAAGGGACTGAAACACAAAAGTATTTTCAATGCCCGAATAGGAATAGAGAACCACTATATATAGAGGAGGAAGAGAAAGAACAGTTCACTCAAAGAACCGTTAAACTCAATTGGAGAAGGTAAACCCATACCCATAATTTCAGATTGCCCATGTAAACCCATGCTCCTAATTTCAATTGGGAAACCAATTCAAGAACCCAAAGCACTCAAGCTTCATAATCAAAACTGACATAGGAAAGGAACCCATAAAAAACCATTGACTTTTTGAAAGAGATGCCATGTATGAGCTTACTTGAGCCATGATGAAGAGGGGTCTTCTTTTGATCTTCAAGTTTGAAGCTTGATCTTGGACAAGATAGCAAGATGAGATGGGATTGGGAACCACGACAACAAGGCAGCAACGTAGCAAACTGTGATGAGGTTATCAAGTTGTAATTGAACTTATTCTTCAAACTTGGCCTTGGCTTTCGACAGCAACACAGCCACACAAAAGAGAAGAAGAACCAAGTTGCAATTAAACTATTATGCCAAGATAGGGAAGCTGACAGCAAGGCAGCAAACTGATCTTCAAGTCTTCACGTGGGTCTTTGACAGCAAGACAACCACAATTACAGCAATGGTAATTAAACAAAGCAATTATGGTCTTGGGCTGCAAACAAGGGCTTCTAACTCTTGGGCTTAGTGGGTAGAGTGTTTTGTTAAAGTGAGGAATGCCAATACAAGTTATACTAACACTCATCCCATGGGAGGCTGAATTAAGTGATGACAAGGCAGGCTTTCTAACCTCCTCTGTGGACAAAAACAGAAACTGCTGCGGAACCCAACTCATAAGGCCACCTTGGCAGTTTCAAATCAGCAATTTGTGTGATGGATTCTTGATTTTCATCCAACGACAGAAGGTAAACTCCTAGACTAAAACAATGACGAATTATGGCCAAACAATATCTTCTTGTTGTCATCGGCCGGCAGGTCGATCCACAGGACTAAAGCTGTGCCTAGAAAAGGAAAAGGCACATAGTAGGGACTAGTCTCCATTCTCTGTCTGGGTAGGCGAAGTCAAAGCAGACACCGTACATTCTTCATAGGAGACGAACATCTTTGTACCAGCAATTGCATAAGCGAAAGGAGCACAGTTGTAATATCGAGAGCCAACTTAATTGGAAAAATGGAAGCTGAGGTAGAGCAGACCAACTCCCCCACTTTGGGGTCAAATGCCGTTGGTCGTTGGATCGGCCTTCCCCATATGGCAAAGGGCGTACACTTTCCCTCCCAGCTCCGTCATCAAAGGGAAGAACTTGGCTTATAGCAAAGTGGCATCCATCTTGCTAATTGTACTATTATCATGAGGCTGCTTATTGGGGTCAGTTTCATAGGACAACACCACAAAGCACAGATCCGGGAAGATCCGTACCAGCCTTATAAGACACTTGCCGTAATTGCAAGTTATCATCGGAGGCCAACAAATGGGACAATTTCCCACTGTCCCTCGTGGTGTTCAAGGCTACATATGTACAGTGACTTATTAACCCCTCTTCCTCCTCCAACTTCAACTTCTTCGTTTTCTTCTTCACTTTCTCCCTCAATCTGCTTCTCTTCTTCTACACCGTTACGCACAAGTTAAGCCTATGCTTAATTATGAGCCTTATGCCGGCAATGCCAATGCCAATGCCGCCTTTCTTCTTCGACATCGCTGGCTCTGGCTATGTTAAGGGATTTTTTGGGGGCCATGATATATTATCTTTGGGTTTTGGTTTTCTACTTTTCATAGACACGCGACTCTTCTAAAGCCTTGACTCCTAATTTCAAAAGGATTCCAAGTCTTGTTCGGAAGAGTATTATTAATTGGTTTGGCACCCCCGCAGCTTCATTGTGGGCTCCATTAGTATTTGAAAAGCTCTCTAATTTTCTTGTATAAAATCTCAAAATTGGATTTTACTTTCGTTAATCAACGAATTGATGCTAAAAGCCTAAAAGAAAAACCTAAAGAATATATATCAGTACGAAAAGACACACAAAGCCTTTGAGAAAAACTTGAACAAATGCCTTACTGTTTTTACAAGCCAATAAACTCAGAAAGAAGCAATAAACCAATGCACTAGTCAAATTTCAATCCGACTTCACCCTAGTCATATTTCACACTCCGACTTCACTATCCTCAGTTGGAAGGAAGAGAACTATACGTAGAAATACTAACAAGTAGTATCCTAGCAACCAAAGTATCTGCCTTTCTCTATGTCTATCTGCCCTCTCTCTCCTTGTCCTTATATATATTGATCAACTCTTCCATGTTCCTTAAATCAATGGCGAGCTGTTGGACTTCTTAGACCACTCAACTTCTCGAGCTTTTCTAAATAGGAAAACCTCTTCGTGCTTACAGCAAGTGGTGGTTTGCTCATAATCTTGTCACTGTCTTCTTTATAATAGCTCTCCTTGTTATTCTTATCCACATCGGTCTCCTCTAGTTGATTCCATCCCATGAACTCAAACAATGTCTTTGAACTCGGTGTCCCTGTACAACTCAACCTGTCAGGATCTTCTGAGGCATATGAATCCACTGAAAGCCTCCTGTTTGATTTCTCCGTTCGCGTCTTTTTATCAGCATAAAGGACATCATCTATCATTGACATGACATTGAAAGCCAAGCTTTCTATTACCCTTGAATAGCTCTCCAGGATAGCAAACCCTACATCCTGTGTATAATTACAATAAGCTTGTATGGTTATTACTTAATTATTTACTTCATCCTATGAATATGTATAAGATAAGGGAACATATTTTCTTTGCTTACCTTATTGTATTGAATTTTACTTATGTCAAGTGCAGATTGGGGAATTCCTGGGAACTTCTGTTTGATTAGGAGTAAGACGGTCTCTACTCTCTCTTCAAATCGTTCCCTCTTCTCGAAACTCACCCCAGAACTCCATGAAGACTTTCCATCCTTGAGGTTCATCTTCCTCTTCCAAATCACAATGGAGGCCTCGATCCTGTCTTTCAGGTCTACCACTTTGTGCTCTGAGGACAAGTCCATGCTCGTTAGGAATTCTAGAGGGTCAAAGTGCTCCTCTGTTATGCTCTTGTAGATTGTATCACCCAAGCTAGCTCTACCATTCTATAAAAATTTAAGAAAGACAAAGTTAATTGGTTAGTGAAGCTCAAGTTTGATCAATTTATGGTGATTGAGGTTTAAGAGTAGAATCTTATATATACCTTGGGAAGGGATTCAATATAGTTCTCAGGTACATCCATTTCTGATAGTACTTGAGCATTGATTGCCATTGCTGCTTTTAGTACTTGGTGGACAGAATCCTTCTGAAACTGCAGCCATTTTCGACACTCATCCGATAAACCTTCTGATGGGACTTTGACAGTTGGTAACCACCATTTTTCATCATTTCTCTCTGGTTTGCTACCTTTCTCATCATCTCGGGCATCTCTTTTCACATACCAGAACTCACTTGGGTTTGCAAAACTCTCCAGGTGGCCCTGTTTATCCACATATAGCCGATCGTTAGAAAAAGGTATACAATTCAATTTTCACATGAAACAAGGAGAAGGAAGGTGTACTTACAAGGAGCATGGCGTCGAGCTTGCGTAGGGCAGGAATGTTAATGTGCAGATCCTTCCTTTGTTGAGTCATCATTATCTATAATTATCCGATAAAAAAGAAGATTAGCAAGAGTAATGATTTGAAACTTTGAATTATGTATATTAAAATAGACAGATCTATATGAACCTCCATGTTTGTTCCATTTTGTTGTGAAGGGACAAATTCCACAATGTGATCAGTCACGGACAGAAGCCAGCCAATCTCTTTCACCCATCTCGCTTTCCTATCAGGAGACATGGGCTCTAGTTTTCTTGTTTCTCCAAAAACGGATGCTACATTGTCATAGACACAAAGACAAGAAACAATAAGAACATAACCCAGAGATTTCCTGAGCATTATCTGTAAAGGAGAAATTAAAACTAGGAATATTGAATGCTAAATAAATATATACCTGCTAGATTTGTTATGGCATTTGATAAAGCCAAGGCTGAAGAGACACCCTTTCCACCACCTGACATGTCTTCACCCAAAAGCAGCTTCGAAAACCTTTCCTTCATCAATTCCATATCTGAGAATCAAATACAAACAAGTTAGTCTCACACAGATGCTATCTTCATCCCCTTAACAATATCACATGCATAGCTAGCTTGTCAAGTTGTCTTATTCTCACGACCTGAAGGCAACCATTTAGGACTTGGTATCTTTTCGGCTTCAAGTGATTTAGTTTGGTGCTTGATCTCCAATGGAGGCTCTTCTGCAGCAGGACTTAATAATTGTTCATCCTCATTCACATCGTGGTCGAAGATCAAACCCGGTAGATTTCTCCCAGCTTGGAACTCGAACATCCGTTTCAATTGGAAAGATTTCGTCTTCTGCATTGTTTTTTGAGTAGCAAAAGCTCGGACCATTTTGAATCAGAAACAGGGAAAGAAACACAAAAGCTAATGAAACACTTGATTAAATCCTCTTTCTTAGGATACAAACAACAAGAATATCAATGTGTTGTTGTGTGGGAGAAAGCAGGAGAAAGTGAGAGAGATAGAGTAGTCCTTCTCCCAATCGAAGAAAGAGAGATGGGAAATGAAAATGTTTTCTTTTGGGGTTAAATTTAGAGTGTTGGATGATGAATAAAGAGAGTTAATTAGCAACAGGGCAGATGAGGGCAGTTTGATTTTCTGTTTGTATAGCTATCGAACGTGGGGTGCATATGTTTGAGAGAAGTAGAAAAAGTCGTGAATTCTGAACAAACTAAACCAATCTAATTCAGGCAGCAACTTATTGAGGGTTTTAGTTTATGGTTTCTTGAAATGAATGGCCGAACTTATTGTTCTTATGTAAAATTCAGGTTCACCAAAATGGTGGTCACTTTTCTAATCTCTCAATCTCCGCATTTTTATTTTTACCGTCAATGGCGGGTAGCCGGTGGTTCTCTGTCTTTATTTTTGACATACAAGGGTCATAGGCCAATAATAAACGAATAAATTCGTTGACTCGTTTTACTAATCATAGTGTGTTCACTTATAAGACCGTATGAATATACGTCTAAATCAACGGTAATAGTAATTTTAAACATTAGAATCTTGACACACACATGAGATACTTTCTAACATTATGCATAGAAATGAAGATAACGATCTAATCAAAGAGTTATGCATAAGATGTGATGAAGTTCTAATTGAAGCACAAAACAAATCATCTAAACTTTTTCAGAAAATATATCAATAACGTACATACCTCAAAAATTCAAATACTCAAGAACCCATAATACTTGAGATTCACCATTGAAGAAGGTACCAAACGAATCATAGACCAAAACTCTCTTTCCTTCTTTCCAAAAAGGGTGGAAATCCGACTTATGTGGCTAGTGCCCAAAACTCGAGAACAAAACCCTAATAACAACCGATCGAACCAAGAAATGCTACTTGCTAAGACTCGATTCATACACTGTTGTTTTCTTTTCCATTTCATTTTTACACCTTGTTTCATCGCTTGCTTCTTATTCATTAATACATTGTCTACATTTCACTGCATAATTGTGTTCATTGTATTCATTTCTAGCCTTGATCATCTCCATTATGCCTTGATTATCTCCATCAACATTTACCCTCCTCGGTAATTACATGACTTAATCTTATCCTTCAGCCTCAATCATATCTTTATTTTCATTAACCAGATTGTCTTACCTTTTCTTAATATTTCCTTTTCAAACCTAATCATACAAGCCAAATTATTATTGTTCCAATCCATTTGAATTCAACAGCTTGCAAATTTTGAGAGAGTTGCTGCCCACTTCTTTCAGCCAGAAATTTAGAGACGACGTGATGCTCACTATCTTTTTTTTTTTTTTTTTTAATTTTCATTTGAAAAATAAATTCACCCAAATTAGACAACTGTCGGCAGCCACAAATAAAAGTCAATATACAGTTGTCCCAAAAAAAAAGTCAACCAACCGCCCGGACCAAAAAGGAGTCAAACCATGAACTTCAAACTGTATCTATTGGGTCGCTGAAGTCAAGCCCAACAACAAACCTAGGGCCCAATTCACTATCATCTATTCTTTTTTTTTTACTATCATCTATTCTAGGCGCAAAGCTTCATAGAACTAAGCTAAACCCTGGTTTTGTCCAGTGGCCCAAAAGAATGAGAAAGATTATGGACATGACTCGAAATTATAATATAAATATATGTGAATTAACATTTTTAAACAAAAATTACAAGGTCACTGATTCAAAGTCCTATTTTTTTTTTTTTTTGAAATTGATGTTCAAACTCCTAATTTTTTTTTTTTCACTTTTTAAAAAGAGGATCAAAGGGTTTCACTCCTACCCCCATGGTGACTCGAACCCATGACTCCTACTTTATGTGTTAGTCATTTTTGTAAACAGATCATGCTCACCTTTATGCTACTTAGAATTTTCTTCATTGTAACAAAATTTTCCCATTCTATCGCTATACAAATCCGTTTAGTCATGGAGATTTTACTATTCAGAAAAATGAGACGTTTTCACAACTTTTACTTTTTCTTCACAAAACTCAAATTTTAACTTCTTATGAAACCCTTTAAAATAATTTGATTAGAGGTATTACACACAAGATTAATAACTGTATATTTGTAAAGTAAATTTTGTTGTAAGTTGTAGAGTACTAGACTAGGAAATTCAAATCCTTTCCCTTCACCAAGATTTGAGGTCCAATAACAGTATGACTGAGTCACTCAATCTATAGGTCTCTTATAAATGCAAAAACCTCATTAATTTTGTACTTTTCTGGCCAGTGAATTTAACCAATAATACCCATTTCAAAAAAAACAATTGTCCTGGCTAGTAATTAATGCCCAGATCATTGTGTTTATTGACTTAACTAACAAATCTGAGTGGTAGTTAAAATTCAAATTTCAAAACCATGAGCATATGGTATGGAATGGACCAAACATTATTTTAAGTATCAGCCAAAAGGGGTAATGGAATTGGTGAAGATTTCTAACCTCATTTATGACAAACAGCAAAACTAATAAATTAATTGTACACTGCTCCTTACCCCATCAATTACCATGCAAGAGTCCTGTGACTTCATTCAAATTTCTCATTTAGGTATGGTTTTACTACTTTATGGTGCCACATACTCACCCATGCAACCCTTCAGGGGAATGATAATTTTCTTTTGATGTTGATAATGATAGTAACATAAATGAATCTCTAAATTTCTATTAGATTATTCTATTCAATTTTATAAATTTAAATTGCAGTGATCAAATAATGAAAATATGTTTCACGTTATGCGATATATGGATGTTATATTTATTTAATAATCCACCGAAAGAGATACAAATCCTACACTTTTATTTTTTTAAATGTGTTTAGAGTTTTAGAATATTAAAAAAAAAAATCGGCGATAAAGATTTTAAAACAATAAGAGGACTGAGTAAAGGAATAAAATCTCTGGATCTCAATACCTTTCGCATGGAATGACATGCAATAGTATTAATTTGATGCCTTGATTGCTTTCTATTAGTTTTGAATTCGAATAACTCCGCGTACAAATTGAATTATTATACTCCAGCTATAGAGTGATTATTAGCTAGGTTTTAGATTTGTTGTTCAAAAACAAAGAACTATACTACTGTTGGTTACATTTCCCGTGACCTCACTTATATTCCAATCTGAACAATGAGAGTCCTAATTGTATTTGGCTGGCTATTAATTGTGAGCATTTACCATTCAATCCAAACGAAATGAACCATTCCAAAACCTCGTGGTTTTGCATGACTGGCCAAAACTTAGAAGATGTTCTTATCATCTATGATTGTTTTTTGTTTTTCTTGCTGGGTTTTTCTACCTGTAATGATTCTAAACTAGTTTCCTGTTATACATTCTGCAGGAAACGCCAAAGTGGGATACTTCTGAGTCGTCTTGTCCATACGACCTGAATGTAAATGTTCCGACTCGTAGGGGCAGATTCAAGGAGGTGAGGTTCCAAGTGTGTGTGATTTTTCCAGCTCATATATTTCTGCAGTCGTTCTAAGTTTTTAATAAATCCACGTGAATCGATATTGTTCGAGCATGATACTCGTTAAAATGCTTGAAAAAAAACCTATATACAGATAGACGTGCATGATGATCGAGAAGTGTGGTACACAAAATAATAAAAGAAAATAAGATATTCGTTAAAATATCTTGATTAATATAAAAATAATTTTACACATGCAACAAACAAGTTAACATACGAATTTCTTCATCTTACTCCGGCTTATTCGATGAATTTATGTTTGTGTTTTTTAACGAATTGAACCTCTTTGTTGAAAGTTTCAACTGGGTATGGGATATTAGTACAGTACTGTAGTATTATATATCCAAGGTTGCAAAATATTAGTGATTAAATCTGCAGTGATGTGCAGAATCGTCAAAGCCGGCCATGGCAGTTAATAACTCAATATGGATGAGAGAGTTGAGACAATTAATAGTGTATGAGTTAAATATAACAATACCCCAAACCATACGCAACAACCAACCAGTTATTTGATACTCTCTATTATTGTCCACAATCCATGCGAAGGAGCTAGGAAGCGAGTCAGTGAGATACACAACACATCCTTACAAACAAGATCTACTCATTTTCCATTCACACAAAGACAAGAAAAAGAGAAAAAGGAAGCATAGTTCTCATTCTCCTCCCTAATCAGATTCAAAATTAACTCTTGATAAAGTAGTTAATTACTTCATTAGTTTATCTGTTTAATATGAAATTTTGTATTCAAACTATAATCATAAAAGAATCGCTGACTTACACTTGAACAGTTTAAATTTACACTCGATGTGAATTTTTAACTCTCAAAAATACGATAGTTAAAATCCTACAAAATATTTTTTTACTCGTCCCTGTTTTTTTACTTTTGCATAGCCTTTTAGAAAACAAAGCAAAGGTTGTTTAATGAAAGAAAATAATTAATTTACTAGCACAGTACAGACCTTATATTCCATGATTTGGTATTTATGTACGGCAAGCCCACTAATTACTACCCAAAATCTTGCAACGATTTTCCTGTCTAATAGTAATAATTAATAAACAAAGAAAGGAATAGCTAGCTATAGCACCAAATCTTAGACTGTTTGCTCTGCAATGTCCCCATGAACTTTCAGGTGAAGGTGGGCACACTCAATCTCTTAAAGTCAATGCACTCACTGCTCCCAACTCTGCTCGTGTTCTCTGGATCTGAGTCACTCCCACCTCACTCTTCCAGTTCCAACTTGCTAGTGAGTTCTTCTCCATGGAACTCATTGTTTTTCTTTCTTGTTATCAAGCTTTGTTCTTGATCTTCAAGCTAGTTAGTGTGTTTGTTCTTAATTTTCTGTCTTGGTTTTCAGGTAGTTACTGTTTGAGACTTGATCAATGCTGAGAAAGAACCACCTCACAATTCAGGTAAAAGGGTCTCAGTTTCTTCCTGCTAATTAAATATATGCATGGTTTTAATCTTTTCTGTGTAATTTGAATCCTTCTGTTAGATAAATTAATGGGCAGATGGCATTTTTTTCCCTTGGCTTTTGTTCTGTTTCAAATTTCACTTCTTAATTTCTCCATGGCAGTCTCTCTGCATTCGTCACCTTCCTCATTTTGAAAGTTTCAAAAGGGGAATCTTCTTTCTTTTCGCGTGATTTAACTTTAATTATTGTTTATGTTGGCGGCAACTAATTCTTTGTTTCTTCTGTGTCTCACTCTAAAGCAGAACCAAACTAGTATTATTTATGTCTACTGCCAAAGACAATCTTCCAGAAGATTAGCCAGAACATCCAACACCAAGTAAGTTTTCCATATTTGTGATTTGCAAGTTCTAATTTTTGTGCTTGAATTGAGTAGTATTAGTAGACTAATTAATAGTAGAATTTGACATTCTGACTTTTTCTGATTGTAATTTTCTATCACATAGAATATGCCTCAGGACGGTCTAAAATCAGCTTTGTACAGATCATTCATCACATGTGACGATCCTAAAGGAGTTGTGGATTGTGGGATGATAATGAGGAGATCCAAAAGCAGCGGTGGTTCACAGATTATGGATAAGCAGAAGAAGATCGAAGTCCAAAGAAATTCGAAGAACTCAATTAGTACATCACCATCTTCATTGGGGTTGATCTCCCAAGAGGAGTTTCAGAGCTCTTCATCATCTTCTTCTTTTCAGCTCATGGAAGTTTCTAGAGGAGCTCAGAGGCTGAACCACATGATTGGTTCCTGGTCGAATGAGAAGAAGAGATTTGATCATGGCCAGTCTAAAGACATTGCAAAAGATTTGCTAAAAGGAGCGCTTGATTTGCAGGAGAGTCTTGTTATGCTTGGGAAGTTGCAAGAAGCTTCACAGTACATGAGTAACTTGAACAAAAAGCACATGGGACAGCCGGAAAGAGCTTACTCAAATCGATATGGAGATCAAGGTTATGTGAAGCCAAGGCTTTCTTCTGATGGATACTCTTCAAGGAATAGTAATGAGGAGCTTAAGAAGGTGATCAGAGACAGCCTTGTGAGGCAAAAATTGTTCGAAAATACAAGCACTGCTGAGAAGGGTTGTGCTTATTCTCCTCAAAGATACAGGGATTCATATTCAGACAGTACTCCTTCCACAAGCTCAAGCCAGTCTTCTATGTATCATAATTCTAGTGAGTATTCCAGCATTGCATCACAAAAGGCGAAAGGTCCAAGTCTGATTGCCAAACTCATGGGAATAGAAGACTACCCTTTAAAATCTGTGCAGGAGGGTGAGAAGGTTTCAAAACAGCAGAGGCCTGCATTTGAAATTGATAGGCCAAAGGTGAGGAAGCCTCTGACTGCATCGCAAAGTGTTGATCCAGAAAAGAGGTCCTTAAGGGAAGTTCTTGACACGATGCGGTTTAAAGGGCTTCTGAGAAACAACTCTTTTGAAGAGCCCAAGTTTGAGATTCATCATTCCAATAAATTGGAATCGGAGAAAAGGTTCAATGGTGATAGTCCACCAATTGTGCTGATCAAGCCTATTTCTGTTGAATCCCCAGAAATGGAAGCAAATGCACCAATTGTTCGGGGAGAGGAAGCTTTCTACAACAGAAGGATGCTTAAGAAATTGAGATCAGAAGAAGAGGTTTCTCCGAAAACAGCGAGTGGTAAAGAGGGAGCTTTGAGGTCTGACAAAGTGCAGCAAAAACTTGTAGTAGAAGAGACATCAATTAGAAAGACTAGCAAAGAAGAAGGAGCTAAAAAGCATCGAGGGGCAGTGGACAAACATGGAGAAAAAGAAGCCAAGACGAAAGAAATGGCTTCGAGAAAGTTGAAAGCTTCTCAACCTGTAGTTCACAAGTCACAGAAGGAGGCAATTGACAAGAGGGTTGATAAGATCCAAAAGGTAGCTGCTGTTAACAGGAACTCAGCGGAGAAGGATAGAGTGATAGCTAAAACCGTGTCAAAGTCAAAGTCTCAAGATCAAGACATTGTGACATCTGCCAAGGCAAGAAAGCCTGAATCTGGATCAAACATCAAAAGGACTCCAGTTTCTCGACAACCAAGTACTGTGACAAGCACAAGTTCAAAACGTTCAACCGTACAGAATGCAGAGTGTAATTCCAGCGAACGCAGAAGGAATCATTTGAGGAAGGAAAAGCCAGTCAAGGAGCCTACAGGAGCTAAATCAGTTGTAAGTGTTCCTCATAAAAATTCCTTTTAGTGGTCCTAGCAAACTTTATTTCATTCTTTTTTACTTTGTTCAAACATTATGTGTAGCTCTGTTGTTAGTGGAAACTGAAGTGTCAAAACCACACTTTGCCATACAGATTAACATTGGAAAACAAGAAATAACTAATTTAGTACTCTTTTTCATACAGGCCAAAAATGTTGTGAGCGAAGAAATTGTCAGGAGAATTGATACCAGTGATAAAAGTGAGTCTTCTCTGATCAGCTCTGAAAATACGCCTATACTAACAAGCTCCAATACTGATTCTAGAGATCAACTCCTTAAAGAAGAGGAAAAGGAAACCTATGGATCCCAGAGTGAAGGTATGGGACTCTTAAATATAAATAATTAACTTCATTATGAAATGCCTATAGTTTCATTAGTAAGTGTGCTTTTTTACTTAAAAGACACACATGCACTCTACAAAACCTTAATGAGATCATGAAAAGGTACTGTAGTCATTATTTCCAGAAGAAAATATTGGAAATAGTCAAAGTTATCCGGGTAGAGTTATCTGTGTGTTAAATACTGCTCAAAGTGTCTGCATGGCATTTTCCACCTTTATATATGGGAAGATTAGCCTTATGAATAATGTAGGTTGTAATTGATGTTTTTCCTTATTAACCTTAGGGCACTGCAATAGTTTCCAAAGTTCTCTTTCTGAAGCTACATCACTGAGCTCCATGCAAGAAACAAACCCTGAAACTGCAGTAGAAGTTTCTGGAGACATCAGTCAGAGTGGAAAGGATGGCAAAACAGTCAGAAGTGGTGAAAATCTCAGAGAATTTCTTTTGAGTAATGCATCATTTCTGAGTCATGCCGAAGAGTATTTTGATCTTGATGTGAATGGCTCTACAATCTTACAAACATCTTCTGTCTCCAATTTCGGAGTGTCGAATTCAAGACTAGTTTTAAACTGTGCAAGTGAACTAGTCGAGTGCAAAATATTTCAAGCTTCACAAACAGTTGATCCTCTGTCACTAACATTCAAAGGCAAGTCAAAAGTTTCCATATCGTTGGACAAGTTGGTGGAAGATATTTGGAATGGGATCGAGAATCTGAGAAGTTACAGCAAGCTTGCTGGTGATAACCTTCTTGCAGATAGTCTGTATGCAATGTTGGAGAAAGATGTAATGTGCAAAGGAGTAGGAAAAGGAACATGGGATTTGGGTTGGAGAAATGGATTTTCCGGGGATGAAGGTGAGCAAGTAGTGAGTGACATAGAGAGACTGATTTTCAATGGACTGATTGAGGAGGTCTTTGCATAATCATACGTAATTTTATCTGGTATACAGGTTTAAGGTAATCATAGCAGTTTGTTCTTTTCTGTACATATATTCAGCGCTAGAGTTAATAGGAAGTGAGTACTAGAAACTCTACTCTTGATTGGCATCTGGAGGCTATCATCAATTATCGATTTTTACATATGCGTCTTAACAGTTAGATGACATGTTCTAACCTTAGAGGCAAGATAAAGGGAAGTTCTGCAAATTAGGGTCATAAATTTCAAAAGTTCAAATGTTTCCCTATGTACTACTTTAAGAAACATAAGAATCTGAAACCAGTCCTTGCAGGAAATTATGACATGACTTGGTTGTATCATTGTATGCGTGCTATGAATTATTGCGTTATCTGAAAGCAGATAAACAAGAAGTCCTACTCAGTCATACAGCAGATAAACAAGAAGTCCTACTCAGTCATGCCACTACATAATTACACTTTTGAAACTATATCAATAATTCAATTTGTTCAATTGTGTATATAAAGATTCCATATGGATGACATGAATGTAAGTGTATAACAATTTCTGAAACAAAAAAAACAAGCTAGAGTTAGTTGAGTGTTGTCCAAAGGGTGTATACATCTGCTTTCAAACTTTTAAAACCCAACTAGGCAAATGAGCCTTAATAAATCTAAATGCTAGGCATAAACAAGTTGTTGAAAGGTCAGCGAACCCAGCTACTACTCTAGCAGTGTCTTTTTAGATGACTTGGACTAGTTGCAATGACTTCTTGGCTGTGACAGATACATTCTTCCTTCAATACATGCATAAATTTGGGTCTGAATTGCAAGCAGATGACAACAGCATCACAGTAACCACAGATTCACAGAACAATAAGATAAATGATTAAGCACTGATATAATTACATAAATGCTGATGGATTACATGGAGGGCACTGTGAGGCTCCACTGATTCAGAAGATAAGGACACTTGATCTACTAGACTACCACTTCTACCCTTAACTTTACACAGAACTCCTCTTACCAGGCTCATAGATAGATTCTTCCATTACAGAAATAAGAATATTCCAATAATGCCCCTTTGATGATGAGGGTGCCTCTAGCTAAGATTTCATCTCTGATCTCTTCTCCCTGAATTAGTGTGCTAAATTCAAGTAGAAGCTCCCTTGAAAATAAGGAAATTAAGGGTCTCCAAAGAGAAATATATGAAAGTCCCTGGTGTGTGGGTGAAGAAGCAACCAAAGTTAGAACCCACAACACATTGCCATCCACTCCCATACCTCTTGTCAAACTCCTGAAAAAAACACACATAAAATTTTCAAAATCATCAAACAAAAACTTAGAACTTTGTTGTTGAAATTAATTGAAGATTCAAACTTTAGAACAAAATATAAAAAAGGGAGTACCTTTTTGATGTGGGCAGCAATAGAGATGCAATCAATAACATCATGCAGATCAAGAGCTTCAGAAGCACAAGCCATGGCTTGCATCTGCATCTTCTTATCTGCCATATCTGTCTCCTTTATCATTCCTTTTCCTTCCAACATCTTTCCCAGTTTGATCTCTCTCTATTCTCGCTCTCTTCAAAATCCCACATAGACCATAGACTACAATGTCAGGAAACTCAGGACTCTTATAGGAGTCTTGATAGATTACTAAAATTAGTGGACTTTGTTTGTGTGCGGGGCTTGGAGAACTTTCGAGCTGGCACGTATGTGTGTAAGCTCAACGTTTTCTATACACGTTTTTTGTCTGCATCCGCTTCTTTCCAATCCAGTTCTGACATTTCTTGATTGATTGCTTTTCTTCAAATGGAAATTTCAATCCAGTAGAAAAAGGGTAGAGTTACTGCGCTGTAACTCGTTCGAGAACTCTATGATTGAGGTCGTTGGTAATATCTGTGGCTCTCCAGAATTACAGGGACGGTGCGTTATCTACTAGTATTTAGTGGGCACTCCGCACTTGTAAAAAGGCCGGTTACCAATCACGTCAGCGAAGACTAATCATAGTTCATACGCTGTTTACAATTTTGACTCTGACTATGTTCGGCGATTATTCTGCTGAGAAGTTCGTTCTGGACCCTAATATAATGGTCCAAACAATTATTTTTTATTTTATTTCTGAAGGTGCAGCAATTCTTGAACGCAATATAAATGAATTAAACATGAAATTAATGTTTAGTTTGGTTGGATACTAAAATTACATTAAGTTACAGTGAATCAATCCATTTTGACCCTTCAAAAACACCAAGATTAACCAATGTCATAACTAAATTGTAGGTTGTGTGCTTCAACTCTAATAATTATATGATCAAAGTGGGAGAGAGATTGATAAAGGAGACATCAAGATATAGGGTCAGATTTTGAACTCTCATTTTCTAAAATTGATTGATTTTAATCTATTTCAACACTGTGTTGATCGATTTTTGTATGGCATTTAATTTTCTTAAATATTCTAAAAGACATTATATATTATTGTATTGTACACACCCGATCAAGTGAGATGTAAATAACCTCTATTTGAGGTGTGAATAATCAACTTATATATCCTACCTCCTTTCAATTTTTATACAAAATGGCCACAAAATTGTGACTTGGCATACAATTTATATGGGATTGGCAACAACATTGTGATTGTGATTGTTTTATTCATTCAAGATAAAAGCTTTAATCATATTTATTATTACTTCTTCTTCTTTTTTTAATTACAACAAGAGTTCAAACACAATAGCTTATAGGGCAACCTGA
This sequence comes from Rosa chinensis, assembly GCF_002994745.2. Classification (NCBI taxonomy): domain Eukaryota; kingdom Viridiplantae; phylum Streptophyta; class Magnoliopsida; order Rosales; family Rosaceae; genus Rosa; species Rosa chinensis. The sequence continues at coordinate 4,075,095 of NC_037089.1, forward strand.
CCCTAAAAAAAATGCTATACAAACAATCAAATTAAAATAGGCCTCCCAAGATCTTCCATTTGAATAAAAATGACCGAGGTTTACTAAGATATCCGCCATGAAATTTGTTTTTCTATGCGCTTGAACGCAATAGAGTTGAATAACTTTGTAATGTGTGTTCTGTCATGCACGATCTTTAGTTAATCTCTAGGGTATGCTAAGAGATTAACCAAAAATTGTTAATCTCTAAGTAATAATAAAATTAGGTTATGTTACAATATGAATGAATTAATTAATTTTGACTCCATGAAATCACCATAAATATAATGAAGAACTTCTCATTTCAAAAAATGTTCTACATCTATTATACATTTATACTAAAGGGTGGTTCTAGTTAGACCTCCAAATTTGTTATTTGGACCTCTCATACTTAGTATACCTCTAATTTACTTTTTAGAATACTTGAAAAGTTAAATAGACCTCCTTATTTTTACCTAAACACCCTTAAACATGAGATACAACAATCTGTTACTCTACTTTTTATATCTATTTTCAACCACGAGAATAAAAATGAATCAAAATCACATGATATTACTCTTTTATGAATAGGTCTCTCCTCCACTAAAATTAATCAAAGGTTAGTTCTCAATCTTGATATGTTCCTGGAATCCCTTTGAATTTGCTAAAAGAATGATTTCAAGGATTTTGGGTTAGAAAATCGAGTAATAACTATATCATAATATTCAATGAATTTAGTTAAGAAAATTCCAAATTGGATTGTTTTGAATTTACTTTTGTATTAAATGATGGGTCATGTATAGAAATTATTATTTTTACCTAATTGTTTTAGGTAAATTATAAAACTATGTAGGCAATATAAGAAAATTTCAGAAAAAAATAATTTAATTGAATGTTATATTTGTGGGAGTTACGAAGAGTATTTTTTTTCTTCCATTTTTCTCGCATTATCCTTATTTGTCTTTCCATACGACTGGACAAATAGTGGTTCGATTCATACCTCCATAATTAGCATTTAGACCTCCCTATTTTTTAGAGTGATAATTGACTTTGTCAACTCATTCAAAATGACTAATACGGACACAAAAGAGAGAGAAAACATAAGGAAAAAAAACTATTCCTTTTCTTGTTCAACAAATCTTGTGTTCCTTGTGCATGTTCAAGCTCACATCTTTGTAATCTTCATGGTTAGCCCAGAGATGTTACCTCCAATTTGTTCAATACAACGTCTTTCTCATATTATTTGTTTTAATCAAAGTCTCTCTAATGATATTTCTAAATACATAACAATTTTACTTTCCCCATCTCTTCTAACATTTAACCCTAATTTATACATCAAAATTCACGGGAAAAAAAAATGAAAATTTAGTAATTAGGAACAATCGTCATTCTAGAATTTTTGTACCAGGTAATGCTTAAAAACTTTTCAGTTTCATCTTCTAAAATTTTCTCTTTTATTCCTCTATCAATAGTGTGTCAAAATTCTTGGTTTATTTTTTTCCATAATAAATTTTTAATTTGGTGGTATCAATCTATCATCAACAAGCAAAATTGACATCTTCAACACAGATGGCATTAAAATTATTCGGTGATCGTCCAGATCTATTAATTGTTTTCTATGCTTTAGTTTAGTGTATTGCAATTACTGGAAATACAATCCAACTTTCTTGAGAAATGGAACTCTCTTAGAATTTTCATTGTGATAGATATCATATTATACACATAAAGAATTGCATGTATACAAAACTGTTCTTGTGAAGAGTTTTATCAAGTTTTAGATGCATGCTTTATTGGTGGTGAATGGGCAAATGAACTGTTCTTGATGTGAATTGCTTTGAGGATATTTTAGGGAAAATAAGGAGGTGTAGTTAGCATATTGTGTATTTGAAAAAGTAAATTAGAGGTCTAATAAATAAGGAGGTTTAACTGCCAATTTTGGAGGTATGAATAGAAATACTCCTTGACAAAGTCTATTAATAATTGAAAAAAAAAATTAGAGGTCCAAATATCAAATTTGGACGTCCAACTAGAACCACCCTATACTAAATTACTAGACACCGAAAAAAAAGAGTCTCTGGCTCTCTCTAAAACTTTGCCGCCTAGGCTATGGTTTTCTATTCCGGCGACCACCTCTGGTCTGTGCCCTAAGTGGAGATTGGTTCTCCCCGCTCTGCAGTTCTACTCCAGCTACTGCAGATGATCACCGGGAGGATCTGATCGAGATCAATGAAAGGCAGACTTGGAGTCCGGGTTTGCGAATCAGACCGAGGAGGGGGCGACTCAAGCCTCCTGTCGATCACAATGTTGTCTCTCAGTGGTACGGGCATGAAGGCCTGGCCGAAATTATGTGGATGGATTGGAAGGCCAGGCTGGCGAGGCTTGAAGTGCAGGTAGCACCGAATCCATTTTGGTGGCTGACAACAGTGGTCCGATTTGCTGGTGGGGCAGTGTTGAAGGATTGACCATGGCAGAGGAGCGAGTCCAGGGCCTAAAGAGGAGCGGATCTAGCTAGGATTGAGCTCCGACCTGACGGTGGTGTGACGAGTGGGGCAGCGGCTTTGAGGCCAGTTACTAGCGACAAGGAGGCGGGACAAGGGCTCCGGCCGAAGTTCTCGACGTCAATTGCGGTGGTCTTGAAGGATGAAGGGCTGCCCTTTCTTGAATGGGGGTCCAAATCATATTGGTGGCCCAATGCAAGCTGGAAGCCCAAACCAGCTTGGGTGCCCAAATCACTTTGGTGCCCTAGTTGGTTTTGGACGGATCTAGGCCTGGGCCCTAGTAAGTTGACTAGGGTGCCCAAAGAGATTTGGAAGCCCAACACAATTGGATGGCCCAACTCAATTTGGAAGCTGAAGCCAGCAGGGCTTTGGGTGTCCAAAAGAAATGGGGCTGCTTTTTGGAAGGCTTTCTCTGGATTGGTTTCCGCTACCATGTGGGCTACTTTAAGACCCGAGCATTTCTGAATTCATATTTGGGATCCAGGCGATTTAGATCTTTTGTATTTGGTCTATTTACTATGTCTTAGTGTTATCATAGTTTATAGGATTTGCTTTTTTAATATGTGAGTACTGGATGTCTGATGAGTGATCTATCCATGTGTACCACTGTGGTACCCTCATAACCTCTTGTTTGTCTATTCAGTGGCAGCAGAGGGGTATGTTATGGTCATTATGGCTTGAGTAATGACAATCATTTATGGATTGATTCAAAATATACTAAATTACTAGGAAATACTTATACAATATAACAAATATAAATGTGTGTTAAAGACATACCTACATTTTAAGTTGTGTGATTTTACGTCATACTATGGCACATTTACGTGAACTTTCCAACTCTAGAAGCTAGTTCTGTTAAGGATTTAAAAAGTTTGTTAATTTCAGTTTGTGTTCAGATTTTTAAATGGCATTTAATTTTCTCCAATATCTTAAAACTTATTGTAAAACTGTACAATGTCTCCACTCATTGAGGCAAGATGTAAATAGCAGCCATTGGTAGTGTGAATAGTACGTTCTTACAAAGACATTGTAGTACTGTACGATGTCTCTACTCATTGAGGCAAGATGTAAATAGCAACCATTGGAAGTGCGAATAGTACGCTCTTACAAAAAAACCAACTTGAGGTAGTATATGTTATTTTATTTTTTTTGATCAAAAGTGAGGTTAACAAGTCACCTCGATTAACCTATTTTAGTTGAAATTTTAAAAAATTAATTGACTCTAATTATATAATTCCAACTATATGTTGATGGATTTTTGTATCATATTTAATTTTCTCAAATATCTTAAAAGACATTATAGTTTTGTAAACAGCCACTGAGGTGAGAATGAGATATTTGAGGTGTGAATATCAACTTGAGATGATATACCCAACCTTATTTCATTTTTATACAAAATGATCACAAAATTGTTATTTGACATACGATTCCATGTGATTGGCAACAATTAATATTGTGATTTAGATGTGATTGGCAACAACATTGTGATTGTTTTATCCATTCAAAGTATCATATTTATTATTATTATTTTTTTTTTTTATAAGAAAAATCTACCATAAGAATTCATACACAAAAACTTCTAGGGCAACCCAACTTAAACGATTGAAAAGATGTGCTCTAGAAGCTAGCTACTGAATGATTAGTGGCCTCTCGAAATCTTTCATTTACATGCTCGGGAGATCTTGTTAGAACGCTTCCTCCCCCCTGGCCACCAAGAATATATTGGGATTTAACTCCAATAAGCGTCGGGGGGATTCGAACCCGGGTGTGGGGGTTCCACACCTGGAGGCTCTTACCAACTTGACCACCTGTGGTGGTTGGCAATGGAGTTGAATGACTATGCAATGTCATGCACAATCTTCAGTTATCTCTATGGGATGCAAAGAGAACCACTGATATAATCGATGGACAAGTTTGGAATATCATTCCACTAATATATCCATCTTTAAAACCATTCTCTTTTGCTGCGAGTAGACCGTCCCTAAAGCTTTAAATCCCTTTAATCATATTTATGCTTAACTTGTTACCCAAATTTATTTTTCAGTTCCATTTTCACTATTTCTATTCATCTAAATTGCAGAAGCATATATAAGTACTGTTTAGATGAATTTATCTCATCACTTGCGAGTTTCAATATCTAGTTACCCCTAAGTTACGATATAATGATATATAGTCTCACTGTCATATATCCACCCTCATTTCTCCTGTTCAGTTCTAACGTCGAGGAATGAATTCATACTGTGTCATTGAATAGTACTCTTAAAGATTAATTTCATACTGAATGGAAATTTGGGACGAGACGAGACATATATATGTACCCATACATATAGCCAGCATGTTACCTTCACAGACACAGACCCTCAAGCTTCTTCATCAAACTGACCTGCTTCTCATCAGATAATCTCAAACTACCCTGTTTCTTATTACACGATCTTAGCCTCCTCACCGCTGTTGCAGGGTCTTCATTTTTAACCAGACATCGTTCCACAATTGACCTCATTTCCTTCAACCCTGCCGCACAACTCCCCACTACAACGACACTGCTTCTGTCAATATACACATCACATACCAACAAGTCTCCAAGGTTCTTTGCGTTGCGCTTCAATCTTTGCTTGTTCTTAGCAAGCTCCTTCTCGATCCCATCAAATTTCGAGCAGAGCCCACCCTTTTCAAACCCGGTCTTGATGAATTCATACTGCAGCCGGCTGTCCAATATCTGTATCACCTTCGACCCCGGAACACTAGTACTTCCCAAAACTTCAAGAAGAGCACCAACACTGTCCATAACATCTGGATCCTTGGTCACTCTGGTAGTCGAAAATGTCATGGAACGAAGAACCCTATGCAATGTGCATGAAATGCCATACTGTTCTAAAAACGACTCCACAAAAGGCCAGGCTTGGTCCACCTCTTTATTCCTACTAAGACCTTTAGCGACGTACGCACCAAAAGATGTCACTTCACTCATGCCAGACTTCTCCAATACTGCCGTGTAATCCACCCCACGTTTCTGCAGCACGTGATTTTTATAACTCAAAAACTTTTTAATCTTGTTGTTAGACTCTGCCGGATTCACATCACTAACAATGCAGTTTTCCACAATCCTCCTAAACTCTAACACCGAAGCAGCCGAACCCACCGCAGCAGCAGTGTTTTCATTAACATAAAGATGACAAAGCGTCAGTGCCGAAATTGCCTCCAGGGATCCGGCAAGCCAGTCCCTTCGTTTAGCAAACTGGTCCGGGCTGATGCCGAACTTGGAGCAGAACCCACCTTCTTGATTCCCAGTCTTAATTAGAGTATGAAATCTCCAATTTCCGTTCAATACTTCCAGTGCCAGATGCGGTGGCACTTGAGTTATTGCAAGAAGCTCGACGACACTCTTGGCCTTGTCGTAATAGTTTCGGCCCTTGGTCGTTGGGGTCCTTGAGATTGTTACTGAGCGCTGGGGAAGATTAATTGCGCATGAAATGCCATAGGCATCTAAAGACGACTCCAGCTCCGGCCAGACGTCTTGCAACTTTAGTTGTCGTTTTTCAGAGAAGAACGCAGAGAAAGAGGTCTCGTCGTTCGAAGAAGAAGGGCCGGACTTATCCATCTCCATGGACTCGATGTTCTGGTTCTCCATCTTCACAGACTCGTAGTGATTGTTGACTTTGGTTTGGATAATTGAAACCCTATCTCCTCATGATTCCCCATGTATTTATACAATTCTAGGAGACTGTCAAACGAGCTGGGCCTGCATGGCTTAAGTGGGCTCTTTCGAGCATGTGGCTATGTTTGGCCGGTCTGGTTTAGAAAACGTTAGGTCCGGCCCAGCTCACATCTTTGAACAATATTCAAACTTGAATACTTTGAGGCTCCAACTTTCAACAGCTGTAAGTAGCAAAGAAGGAATTCAACTTTGTTGCATTAATTAAATTAACTTGACTAAGAAAACGAGATGACAAAGTCCAAAAGTGAAGAATATCTTGCCATTTCCATTCCCAAATCAACTAACATCTTTGTTTGTTTCGTTTTCTTGGTCCCTAATATTTTTATTTTCTTTGATCTTTTCTCTAAACCAAAGGTTTGAATCTTTGATGAGCTACTTTTCAATTCAATATTTGCTCGCATTTTTGTAGTATTGTCTTAATTTAGTGGATGAGTTACGATTTTATAAAAATTAAAACCGAAGGAGACTATTTGTTGACTAGATTTATGTATGTTTGATTTGTTACCCACCGTCCCACCCATTGAGGATGGGCCTCTACTATCCAAGGATATTAAGACGTCATCACCTTTGTTGACAAGTTTAATCAACAAATTACTTCAATGTCATGTTTATTATTAACAAGCTCACATATCTAAACAGATTTTTTAAAATTGCAAATTGAGTTGGACCCAAATTAGGATTTAGAAAAGATGCACACATCCAATAACTCAACATAGACTCAAAGTATATCCCTCCTAATCCGTTCAAATTCCTCTCTAATTAAGTCAAATCCTAATATTCTCATCACTTAAAAAGAACAAAAACATTGCAGAGCAAAGAGGCTGGCATCCAATCATTTGAGACAGCTCATCAAAACACACAGTAAATATTGACAAAGAGAGATTTAGCATTGATTAATCCGCCCTTAAACCGAAATTTCACTATTTTTTATTCCTAAAATCCTATCCAACCCCACAAGAAAAATAGAAAAAAAAAATTAAAAAATTAAAAAAATTCCGTAAAATTATAAACAAAAGCAAGATTTGAAATGCGGAAAATACAAAGGAAGAAGAAGCAAATTAAGATCAGGAGAAAGCTCAGAGTCCTTCGCTCTTCTGGAAATTCCCGGCGGTGGCGTTGAAACGGCGTCGCTTTGATTTCTGGGTGTGTGGGTGATGGGCGATGAGAAGTCGTCGTCGTCGTCAATTGTAATGGCAAGCAGCAGAGACAGAGAGCCGCGAGATCGAGAGCTTCTCATTCCGGTCGCCGACTCCGGCGATGAAGACCTTTCTTCCAAGCCGTCTTCGTCTTCGTCCTCCTCGCACCACCTCACTGGCCGCGAGGTATTGTATTGTATTGCTTTGCTCTCTCTCTGTATTTTGGATTAGGGTTCTTTGATTGCTTTTCTGTTCTGTTTGGTTTTGCTGGCCAAAATGTGTGGGAAATTTAAAGGGGAAGCTAAAGTTTCTTGCTTTAATTGCAAATTTGAGTTTGTAGATTTGTGGGTTTATATTTGTTAGTAGGATTGTAGCTTCTTGTTTGATTTTAAGAACCAGATTTATGGGCCTATAAATTCCTTTTGATTTTCCACGAGTTTGATTCAATCCATATGCTCCAGTTTGAAGCTCAGATAATTGATTTTCGAGTGCGGTTGGGCTTTTCAACGGGATTTTTTTTCAGTTTTGATGGCTGTGTTTTAGTCTGATTGAGATGTTTTGCCTGCACAATCATGTTTAGAAGTTGAATTTTTTTCGGTATTGTATCAAAGGACAATTAGAATGTAGTATTAGTTTGATCCTTGGTGTGTAGTTCAGGACTAAAACTTTTACTTGCGGAAAGATTTTCTTCGTTTTGTGGAAATTTTTTGTTCAGGAGATTATGATTCATTACTTTTGTTTCGTGGGCAAAGTTGAGATACACCCTACCTGGTTCTTTGTGTGCGTGTGTTTTTATATAAATTGTCATATTCATTCTGTCATTTTCATCTCTCTGCAGACTTTTTACAAAGTTTTTAGAAGTTGGGCGTCAAAGAAGTTCATGACTGGATGGTATGAGTGTCTTTTCTTCTGGCTCTTATTTATCCCCAAGTCATGTACATATGCAGTATTAGTTCCTGTTCATATATGTATCTTTGTGTGAATGATCAATTACATGTTCCTGGGAGGGTAAAATCTGATTAGAAGTGATAGAACTTGTTAAAGTTATTAGTTCAAGGCACAAGCACATATTTTGGACATGCTAAAATGGAATTCGATCAAGGAGACTGCTGTCATTTATTAATATTATTTCTTTGAACTCTTGTATTCTATTACAGTCCAAGAAGTAGTTGTACACTATGTGTCCTACCCTATTGGTAGGTTATCTCAAGAAATTAACATCTTAGGCTCTTATGAGTGTTCGACAGACAGGTTCATGAATTTTTCTGGGTTTAATCATATGGCGTTCTAATTTTTTTGTTTCTTTTTGTACTGTGTGCATTTGATTTAGTAGCCAGATTAGATAAAGCTTTAAATTACGATTTTCTTTCTTCTGGAGTGCTTAGTATTTGCTAACTCTTTTGTTCTTTTTTCAGCGTGATCCTATTTCCAATAGCCATCACTTTCTACATAACTTGGTGGTTTATTCACTTTGTGGATGGCTTCTTCTCTCCAATATATGCTCAGCTAGGAATCAACATTTTCGGTACGTACATTTTATTCTGCATCACACTGCCTTGACTGCTCAGACACAAAGTTCTGTCCTCATAAATACAGTTCTAGTCCGTCATCTCTCTTCAGGAAAACCTCATAGACACAAATTTCTGTCCAAAAGCCTACTTACCTTCTCTATACCTGTACTCTATGTTCTCATTGAACAACAGTTCCTACCCCTTAGGGAGAGGCAAATCAGATGCCTCTTGTGATGGTACAAGTCAAATCCGACCAGTATCTTTATCAAGTTATATATCCACTGTAAAATCAATAATTTATCTTTATTCACAATGTCGATTTGACCTTTGAACTTCTGTGCACATGTTAGGTCTTGGATTCGTAACTTCCATTACGTTCATATTTTTGGTTGGGGTGTTCATGTCATCATGGCTGGGTGCATCTGTCCTGGGTCTCGGTGAGTGGTTTATCAAAAGAATGCCATTCGTTCGTCATATCTACAATGCCTCCAAGCAGATTAGTTCCGCCATATCCCCAGGTGTGCTTTATAATATCTTTCCCTTGTTTGACTGAATGGATATAGGAGGGCAATTAATAATCTTTAGCTTTTTGGTATTCTAGATCAAAACACGCAAGCCTTCAAGGAAGTGGCCATCATAAGGCATCCACGTATTGGAGAATATGCATTTGGGTTCATTACTTCATCAGTTACCCTTCAGGTCTGAGAATAATGTTTATTGTTGGTAATTGATATTCAGTCTAATTTTCTCAGCATCCATGTTTTGTTTAACTCACAATTCTTGAAAGCATGGTCTTTGTTCGGTAAATGGTGCCTACTTATATTTACTTTGATTTCTTTAGTATTTTCTTCTGTTATTTTTCTTTTCTCTGTCACTTGCTTTTAAAGACTTGGTTCCTCAGACTAGTTGATGATATTGTTTATTTCTCAGCCTCAAAATGATTGTGGAACAGTGTAAGACTGGAAGCTTTGGCTTTTACCTTGCATGTGTCATATTTGGATTTAATGTTGCTTACTGTAGTTTGATCCTTGTTATTTGTTTTATAATTTCTCTTCATGAGGGTTATCATTTTGTCCTGTTTTCTTATGATAAATGTTTTAGAAAATAGGTTTTCTGATCCATTGTCCTCTCTGCTAGAAAAGTTTTATACTAGCAGAATGATATACACTGCTAGAATATAATACTGGTGTTGTACGTGAATCATTTATTTATTTTAGTTCTTTTAACATGCAGAACTATGCTGGTGATGAGGAATTGTGCTGTGTTTATGTTCCCACGAACCACTTGTATATTGGTGATGTCTTTCTGGTCAGCACCAAGGATGTGATCAGGCCAAATTTATCTGTACGGGAAGGAATTGGTGAGTAATCTATTTGCCACTTTATGTAGATATATCAAGGCTGGGGTAAAAGGACCTGCTTAGCTCTTACCTTGGAATTTACTTACAACCTTGGAGTTACTATGACCCTGTCCTGGATGATCCTGATCACAATGGCATTTATTGTAGGGGTCATATTGCTTGTGTCTAAATATACAAATAAGAAAATGATGTGGGCATGAAAGGGGAACTTTTTTTTATAATCAAAATACAATGACAAGTGGGCTCTTAGTGAATATTTCCAAACTGCATAGTAGCTATAGAAGGGGGAAAGCAGTTTGCATTTATCAAAGCTCTAATTTTATGTTCTTTAAATGCAGAAATTGTTGTGTCTGGAGGCATGTCGATGCCCCAGATCCTGTCAACGGTTGATTCCCGGATTATGCCTGTGGTTAGCTGAGTGAAGGTGTTAGATATTAGCTTGGTTGCTTCTTTATTACCTTGTTTGGTTCCCTAGTGTCATCAGATTGGCCATGCACTCAATGTGATGCAATTCTTATCAGATTACCCAAGATTCTGGTGACATTTGTAACATGTTTGTCATGTTAGAATGTAGAAATTGTAGTGTTGGCTTGGAAGATATAGTTTTGATGGATTAATGATTATACAGGCTTTTAAGCGGTTTGGTTTGAGGTTTCCTCTTTATGAGTAGAGTTGTCTCTGCTTAATATTTTGTTGTGTGCGAGATTCTCGTGCTGGACCTTTGCTGTTGATTATTTACAGACGAGCGATTTTGTAGGTAAGAGGATATAGGTGATTTGGTTGTGAAGTAACTGGTCTTTGTGAATATATTCATGAGTTTTTTACACAAACTAGGGGAAACCCTTCTGTATTGAGACTAGTGTTTTGGAGACCTAATTGACAGGACATATTCATGCCCTAATATAAGTTAATGAAATCTGAATACTCTACCAAAACAAAAGCTTAACCAATCTATTTGTCATAATTTTCATGAGCATGGTTCTATACAAGTTGTTTTTATCAGGTAAGTAAGGTCATTAGGATAGCAAGCAAGCAATGTAGTCATAAAAAAAGTGCTTTCATGTTTGTGCCATGCCATGTATGGTACAAAATTTCAAGAACTAAAAAGTGGAGGGAGCTGCCCTCAGTAGTAAACCATTACCAAAGGAGTCCTAAATAGCTAGGTTATCGATTCAAGAACACGAGGGGCTCTAATTTATCAGGGTGGGATGTAGAGAGAGTTATAAGTCAATATTCCACGGAATCTGAAAACCACTGACGATGCAAATTCCAATTCACTTCACACAAACCAAAAGTCCATTTGCATTCAACTTATTCAAAAGCTTTTATTACATGGAAGTTTAAAGTACTACTGATAAACAGAGAGCAACCGATACAATACTTGACTTGAGGTGTCCGACATATCAAAGAAAACATAAGTAGTGGAGCATCAGCCAGTGTTCTGCATCCCAGCAGCAATACCCTTCATGGTCAAAATAAGTGTGTCCTCTAGACCTGGAGCATATTCGCTTGTTTGGTTAAGCTTGACTAGCTCTGCTGCTGGCTTGCTTGCTGGTTCCTTTGATGGCCTTACTTGAACATGATAGTTGGGGTCACGGATCTGCTTCAGCGTATAGGCTTGGCACACATTTAGTGTTGTAATATATGAGTCACGAAGAAGAAGTCTTTGCCTCAAGTAAGGATCTCCTTCCAGAAGATCTCTGTGCCCAGCAACCTGGAGTAGGAGGCGTTTAGTATCTTCATAGTCGGTCCTCAGTCGCTCTCCAAATGACCATAGGTCTTCTGACACTAAAAGCTTGTCATAAAGAGCTGTAATACCTGGGTCTCCCTTGGCAAACACCATCTCAACTAAATCAATGGTGACTCTGAAGAAAGGCCACTGATTATACATGTCACGAAGCATCTGAAGATTCTTTGCATCATTCTCTATGGCTTGCTTAAATGCTGCCCCAAAACCAAGCCACACTGGTAAGTGAAATCTTGTCTGCGTCCATGCAAAGATCCATGGGATTGCACGAAGTGATTCGATGCCTCCACTTTGGTTTCGCTTTGATGGACGACTCCCAATGTTCATCCTACCATACTCCATCTCCGGTGTTGCAAGGCGAAAGTACTCAACAAAACGGGGTTCCTGGAAAACTATTGAACGGTATTCCTCCGTAGCAACAACTGCCATCTCATCCATGAGTGCACGCCATTCTGGCTTGGGCGAAACTGGGGGATTCATGCCATGCTCTAGTGTAGCTGCTGTGAAACGCTCTAGTGTTCTAAAACACAAGTGCTCCTCTCCAAATGATCGTTCAATAACTTCACCTTGAACTGTTACACGGAGCGAACCATGAATCGTCTCAGGTGGCTGAGACAATATAGCAAGATGAGTTGGTCCCCCTCCTCTTCCAACTGTTCCACCTCGGCCATGAAACATGGTGAGCTTAACTCCATATTGTTTCGCAACCTTTACGAGCTCTTCTTGAGCCTTGTATAGATGCCATGCTGCAGATAGACGGCCAGCATCCTTTCCTGAATCCGAGTACCCTATCATGACTTCTTGCTTCCCATTGATCCGGTTTTTGTACCAATCCATAGAGAAGAGGCGAGCCACAGCAGCAGGAGCAGCCTCTAAATCAGCTAGCTTCTCAAACAATGGAACAACCCTCAGTGGCGTTTTCACACGGCATTCACGTTGTAAAAGCTCAACAGCAAGTACATCAGATGGGGCTGTTGCCATTGATATAATATAGGCCCCAAAGTTGTCTGAGGGAAGTTCTGAAATGACTTTGAATGTCTCCAATACTTCAGAAATTTCTTCAGTCTTGGGAAGATCAGTGCCAAAAAGAGGGCGCTTTCCCTTGAGCTCAGACAAGAGCCATTCTTGCCTTTGTTTCTCGGGCCATTCTCGATTAGACCCGAGGCCCAGGTGCTTTGTAATAGCATCAATGACATCAGTGTGCCTCTCTGATTCTTGCCGTATGTCAAGTCTCACAAGAGAAAGTCCGAAAGTAGAAACTTGACGTAAGAAATCAAGAAGGCTCCCGTCGGCAATTGGCTGGTCACCACAGGAACACAGTGACCGGTAACACAGTTCGAGAGGCTCCAGGAAGTGTTCAACATTAGTAAAAGTTGTGTCCTCGGGAATGTCAGAGGTTCCATTGGATAATAATTGACGAGCACGCTCACGTGTATTGTAGAGCTTGTCTCTCACATCACCAAGAATAACACGATATGGCTCATTTGGAGGAATTTGTTGCCAAAACTCTATGTAGTGTTTTGCATACTTCCTTGAAGACCTATAAAGTTCATGAGCGCGAGCAAGAAGCTCATCGTTGCAACGCCACATAGATAACTCAAACATGAGATCCTCTATCTGGGAGAAGTACAAGTTAGCAGCCATCATTCTGGCCAATAAGCATACATCACGTGTAACTTCTGGAGTGACCCTGGGATTTCCATCACGATCCCCACCCATCCAAGAAGAAAATTGAATGAAAGGGGCATTGTAGGGAACACGTTCGTTTATCCCAATGCTCTTCAAGGCAGTGTCAACTCGGCGTAAGAATTTCGGTACACCTTTCCAAATCGTCTCATGAAAGTAGCTCATTCCTGCCCTCATCTCATCTTGAGGGGTTGGAGGAGTCCTTCGGATTTCGTCGGTGCGAAATGCAGCTTGAATCTCCCTATGTAGAGCCTCGTCGAGTTCTTGTTTATCATCAGGTGTAACATCCTTGGCATACAACTGCGTCAAACAATCTCTTACCCTTGCATGCTTTTGAAGCAGAGATCTGCGAACAGACTGAGTAGGATGTGCGGTTAGAACCAAATCTACAGTCTGGTTCTTCAACTCATCGAAAATTTGTTGTGGGGACTTGTTCAGTTTCCCCACAAGCTTCTTGAACGTCTCTTCAATGTCCGACTCCGTAGTGGCATTTGCTTCATCAACAAAATCTCCCTTCTTCAACTTTATCCTTCTCCGATATGCAATCTGAACTTCTTCAGCCAAATTGGCCAAGTTAAGCATGTGGGAAAAAGACTTGGCAACAACAATGGAGTCACCAGGATCCAAACTCGTAAACAAATTTCCGAGTTCCTCCAACTTTTGAGGGTCCTTCTTTCCTTCGTATTCCGCGGATAGCTCATAACAGTCTTGAACCGTTTGTCTGAGATCCTCCCCATGTAAATCCTGAAGAATATCGAGGAGATGATCCAACAACAAAGCATCATACTCGATCAGTTTGTCATCCTCAGACACCTTCCCTGGTGCCAAAAGCCTCAGCTGTGCATCAATTGAAGCCATCTTCTCCAAGTTCCTCGCTCCCATAGTTGCCTTCTCTCTCTGCCTCTCTCTGCTTTCTAGGTTTCTGGGTTACTCTGCCTTAACCAACAAAATATTGCATGGTATTTATAATGAATCAATACCCACAAATCCTTGCGGAAAACAGACTAGAGCAAACTGGGTTTTCAGAGGAAGTAGAGTATAAAACGGAAATGGATTGAAGTAGATTGAAGTATAGCATAAGCTCTATGCATAAAAAGAAATGGGGAAAAAGAAAATGGAAAAGATAGAGAAAATGAATCCTGGTGGGAGTAGGATTCGTAAGTTACTTGGATTTAAACTCTCAAAATGGAATTAAAAGTCCACTAGAAAACTAGTCTTACTAGGATAAGGAAATTAATCTGATGGCACCGGGAGACCTGATTGGACTAGGAGAGTTCGAGAACATTCAATAAGCATCTAGAAGAAGTATATGACGTCACATATGCAAAGTTGACAAGAAGATGAATTTGTATATTATTAAATAAGGATTCCTGATTCAATAAACATCACTTTGGCCGAAATTCCTTGAAGATTCTAGAAGATAATGATGTCCAAAAGCATCACTATAAATAGTAGAAAAGAAGCAAACTTAGTGGGGGGAAGGAAACTGAGTTTTTAGAGGAAGTAAAGTATAAAACGGATTGAAGTAGAGCACAAAGCGAATCCCGTGAGATCCAGATGAAGAGAAACGGGTTGCTTATGATCCGTGCACAAGAAAGTACAAAGGATTAGAGACCGGGAAAATTATTACATGGTCCCGGATCATGATACACGTGGTGGCCCTGGTTAATGTCATTGATCCCTATGATGTATACTTATTTTTGATTGGTTCTATTAATTTAATTTGTTTATCATCCCCTACAAGGTCTCTATCAAATGACCAAATTTGAGTAATATGATTGGCATGAACCACCAAATGATAATGTCACGTGATACTTCAGGATCACAGAATAATTTCTCAATAGACAGAGTTTTGATCACAGAAGGATCAGACAGAATAGAGTCAAGTAAAAATATAGCTTCATATCATTGGAGATGCTCTTATTTTTCAAATACTAAATGTTTTTTTTTACGGTTTCACCTTGTCAGGTAAAAGTCCAATTGAACGCCCCAATTGAAAAGCCGACTGAAACTTCTTTTGAGCCCAATTAAACCCACAAAGCCCATTCGCAACACACAAACCCTAGTTCCAAAGCACCCCGACGCCTCTATATAAAGTAGAGAAGCACAACCCCAACACCCAAGTCCTCTCTGTTCGGCTGCGACTGTATGTTCAATTTTTCATCACTGTTCTCTCTGTTTCTTCTCTCTTTTCTCAATTTGGGACCGTGACGATTCAATTGATAAGGTCTCGTTCGTCGTAATTGGCCGCAAGGCCTTGCCGACCATTCTGTTATATCACCACCCATTATCTGAGTCCCTTGTTTCCTCAATCTATCTTTTCCGATCTGGGTTTTGAAATTTAGGGTTTATCTTAGTTTGTTTTCTTCTTGTCGGCCGATGATTAAAATTAAATTAATGACAAGCATATGTCTGAATCACCTTGTGTTGAACTCACTAATCTTCTCTATGAGGCCGATTCTCTTTCTTCTTTATATGGTTTTCATTTCTTTGCCAATGATGATGATATGGTTATCGTGTAATTTATGACTCTCCGTGATTACACACATACCTCTACTGCCTTCCTTCTGAGGCTTTTCGCTTTTCTCCATCGAATTTTTTTTTTTGCTGAAAATTGTTTTTTGTTTTGAAAAATGTATGAATTTTGATTTAATGGGTCATGTGATGATTGATGCATAGTTCACATGAGTTTATCTGTGATTAAACATCATTTTAGTCTTTCGCTCCTATCTGATGACCCCTTTATTGTTTTCGGATCATGTTCCTGCTCTGTTTTAAGACTTCTGTTTTGGTTTAGCATTGGCCAAGGATTAAAAAATTTCTTGACAAGCATATGTCCGAAACTATGTGTCGAAAAACTATTATCATCTATGAGGCTTGACTATGGACATTTGAACACTATCTGTTGATCCCACCTAGGCATTTAGATTCTGATTTCCAAAAGTGAATTTTGAGATTGGCATTTGGAAAACTTGCATATTTATAGTTGTAATGGACAATGATGATTTGTGTTAGGTCTCGTTCGTCGTAATGTCTCTTCTGGGACTTGCCGACTATCGTGATATATCACCACCCATAGTCTGAGTCCTTGTTTTATATCCAAAATTTATATCGACCTCAATGGATTATTGCTTTTCTGCTTTAATTTGCTGATTTCATTGCTCTTCTTGAGCAATTGATCTAACCTAGTGAAGTAGTGATGTGAGCAGAAGAGAAAAGTCATTCAGGAGGGACATTTGATCAATATCAGCTTAACTATCATACTTGGTTGTAGCGGACATTTTGGAACAAATTCACTTAACGAAACCAATTTGAAGCATCGAGGGAATCATTTTGAGCTAAATAATTGTCGACATGAACCACAACTGATTTCAATAAACTTGAGCAGGTAGAAATAACCCCCATATTAGGAAATAACCCCCATATTAGAAACAATGTGCCAACTTAGGCATAGAGGCATTAGGTTGGTGTGCCTTCAATGAAATCAATTAATTTTAGTAGGAGGGATAGTTACAATGTAACCTACTTCTACCTCAGATTCTAATCATCGGACTCGAGAATACTTTGATAAGTCTGAAAACAAAAAAATCAAGCTAATGAGGTTACAGGGATTATCACAAACTGGCACCAACAATGGTTCAAGAAGAAATCAATTAATTCTTGTAGGAGGAATTGTCAAATGTTACCTACTTCTGCCTCAGATTCTAATCATTGCACTTGAGCATACCTTCTTAAGTCTAAAAACAAAAAAAAATAGAGCTAAACTCTTACACCAATGAGGTTACAAAGATTATCACAAACTGGCAACGACAATGGTTCAAATCAATGTTGGGACACCAACTTAGTTGTGGCTCAAACTCAAGAAGAAAGAATGTGCTTCGGTCATCTTTGCCTGTTGACAGGATTTGATTTAAAAATCGTCACCACAATTGGCGGTGGTGTGAAAGAAATCAAAGAATATTAGATATGGTGCACCCAAAATGGGTCAACAGAAAAAAACTAGGGGTGGGCGCGGTTTGGTTTGAGGCCCAAACCGCAACCAAACCGCTTTTTTTGGTTGGCCTATATATCAAACCGCAACGGCATTACAAAAGGGCTTAACCGATTATTTCGGTTACACCATTTTTTGGTGCGGTGCGGGTCGGTTTCGGTTTGGAGCGATTTATTAATTTCAACTAGAAAGAGAAGGCCAAAATCAGGCTTATTTTTACCTAACAATTTCAATAAGACATAAATAAATTTTGAATGCATTTAGAGTCCACACAAATCGGCAAATGTCACCCAAATATCAAGCAACTTGCGGAAAGACCATAGGAACTTGTTACACACACACACATACATATATATATATATATATATATATATATATCAATGATCAAGCAAACATAGCAACTTATTACAAACTGAAAACCTAATCAAAAATGGATTTCTTATATATTGAAAACCAACATTTCCCTCAATGGAGAAATAATAAATAAATAAAATGTAATTAAAATAAATTCGGTGTGGGTCGGTTTAAATCGGGCGGTTTATGACCCGAAACCGCAACCGAACCGCTTTTATACGGTTCGGTGCGGTGTGATCACAAAACGAAACCGTTTTAGTTCGGTGTGGTTACCGAACCGTTTTTTCGGTGAGGTTCAGGTCGGTAACCGCATTTTCGGTACAAAATGCCCACCCCTAAAAAAAACCTAAAAAGTTGAAATACAACGAATGAGAACACAACAAAAACAATGAGATTCTTACTATTGTTGCATATCATTTACTTGAAAATAGCAACCTATATGAGGAATATATGTCAGAATATATTAAATTTTGTTAATTTCCTATACTATATTCTCCCCTCGTATAATATGATTTTTAAAACGCGTTCTAATTGACGGAATGTCAAAATCATGAATCAACCTTTCTTTATGAATTTTATTATTTTCTAACTTTAAATAAATCCTAAAAAACTATTGCATTAAAAAATTTAAGTTCCTGTAACCAAAAAAAAATAAGTTCCGTTCGTTCAAGAAATGCTTTAAAATCATTATTTGAGTGTGAAAAAACTTTGATCAAAAAATAAAAACATGCCATTTTAGCCACAGTTTGTGTGTTATATGTAAGAATCAAATGTGGACTTGTCACAAATGATCACAATGTATATGATGATTAACTTAATATCAATCCTAGTTTAACATGGATACAAACTGAAAATCAATATTGTAACTTAATGAAAGAGTGCATCAATTCATTAAGATAAGTAATTCAATTCTTGGTCTGCAAGAAATACTACAATGATGTGATACATTAAGAATCTAACTAGGAAACCTAAACCGATATGGATTGCTTTAATGGGAACCTTCTTGAGGTTTAAGTCTCCTATATATATATGGATGAATTGGTCCCTGTTGCCACCACGAATTATTGCATTAGTTCTGTCCATTGAGAAGCAAGTTGGTAAGCAACAGAATGCCATATTCAGTGATCGAGTTTTGCAGCTGCAGAAGATGGAATCCATGCCTGTGATTGCTGAAGGTAAGCTTTAGTCCTTTTGTGATTGTTGTCGAGTTGATATGCATATGTTGTGACTGTGAGTATATGGTTTTACAATTGGTATCAGAGCATAGGCTCACAAATATGTTTTTAGTTTTGCTTGACATGAAAATCGATTTAAGGGTTTTGCAAAACAACCAAAAAAAAAAAAAGATTCCTTTGCTTTATGGGTTAACAGGCCTTAGCCTATTAACAACTCCAGACCCAGTCACAGCACGTGGACTATCCAAGCCCAAACCCGACCAAAACATCAAGAACAAGTGACTGTTGTATCACAATGGTTAGTTTTGATCAAGACGAAGGTCTGAGATTGGATTCAGAAACGCGCGAGATGCTTTCATCTTGAGAAGGGATTCAAAATCCCGATCGCTGTGAATCAAGAAGCCAACAGAGTCGATTGCTGCATTTGAATATCAAGTTCATGCTTCTGTTGAGTTTTTAGCAGCAAATTGGGGAAAAAGCAAAATCAGGTTCTTCTGTAAAATTGATTTCGATTCATAGCATAATTGTTAAGTTTTTTATTTTGGTTAAGAACCCTAGTTGCATTCCCGGCGTGCGTTAGGCTAGAGTAGATGGTGACCGGATGGAATTTACAATTTCTTGATTGTTCTGTGGTTTCTTGGAATCGAAACAACTTTGGTTGTGCTTGAATATGCATGATGAATTGATTGCTTATATGGTATTGTATCTGTGATTGTGTGACAATGTATGAAGAATAAGAATCTCCCAAAAGCTTTACACATTGTAGAAATTGACAGATGCAAGAGCTTAATTTTCTTATAAAGACAATACGATTTGGGTAGAATATAAAGTTAAAAGCTCATGAGTTTTGTGGTTTTCTGTTGGCATAAGTGAACATGGTGCATAAAGCATCCTTCATTGATGTTGGCAGGAAGCATATGGTATAACAAAATTGAAATTGTGTCTTGTGTTTTAAGACTATGCTTTTGTTTATCTTCCAAAGAAGTGGTCAAGTATGGTCTTAGAATGCAAGACATCAGTATACATGCTTAATGAAAATATATTTGGATACTTGAACATTTTTCTTCTGTCTAAAGATGTGATCTCCTTGGATAACATATTTTGATTAAGCATGGCATATTGATAAAGAACTACAGGATATTAAGCTTCTACTCAAAAGTGATGCTTAATATTGTTTTATGTATGGACTGACATGAATGCAAGTATGGATTGTTTAGGTTTTCATTATGTTCTTGTTTTGGATGCTTAAAGCTTAATAAAACACAGAAAACTTAAAGTTATTTCTTTACAAAATGAGAACTCACATGAATTTTGTTTTGCTCCTTAGGTAACTCTTACATGAACTTGAACAGTGTCTTGATGCTAACTGGAACCAACTATAGAGCTTGGCTAGACTCTGTAGAGAATTATATGGGAATGCATGAGAACATAGACTATTGCTTTACTGAGGATAAGCCTGCAGAGTTTAATGAAAAGAGCACCAAGAAAGAAACCGATCTTTACAAGAAGTGGCATAGATCCAATAGAATGGCTAAGAACCTCATCCGTACCTCTATGTCTAAGACTGTCAGGGGAAGTATAGAAGAGCCTAAGCTAGCATCAGATTTTTTGGAACTCATAGCTGCTAAGTTTAAAGAAAGTGAAAAAGCAGAAGCAGCTAGACTAACTAAGGAGTTTCATGATTTGAAGTACAGGGGGGAGTTAGAGAGCATATTATGAAGATGATCAATATATATGGCAGACTCAGGGAGCTCTTGATGGGGGTTAGGGATGAGCAGGTAGTGCATTATGCATTGCATTCCCTACCTAATAGTTTTAGTCATCTTAGAACCAGTTACAATTCTCAAAAGGGAAACTGGACCCTAGATGAACTTATATCCATCTGTGTGGATGAGGAAGCTAGGATCAAGGAAGAAAAGGAACCTGCTACAGCCATAAATCTCATAGAGAAGCCTAAGAAGAAAAAGCCCCAGAATAAGCTCAAGCCTACTAAAGCCATAACTAAGAGTTCAACAGCTGCAGTGGCCAAGGAAAACAGGTCATTTAGGTTCAAGTGCCCTAAAACTGTAAGGCCTTCTATCATCATGCGGGTTCGTTTGTTTTCTCTACATTGTTTCCACAATCCACTGTATTTGCTCAGATGCATATATGCATCTTAATCTTTTTAGATTTATGACTTCTTATGTAAGTTTCGCTTCCTCTTTTCTCTGTAGGATGACTAGTAAAACTTTCCAATGTACACCCTGGAAAGGTTCCTTTGTAATTTCCATTAGGATAGTTATATTTTTGTGATACTGTGCAATTCATGTATTACAACACCTTATGTTGGGCCCGTGGCTGCGACTGGCCTTTGATTTTTGTAGCTAAATACATTTAACATATAAAATGATGTGGTGTTGGACATTAGAAAAGAAACAAAAAAAAAAAGAAAGTAGTGTTTCGTTTTGGTTTTTCATTGAGACAAACGTTAATCCCATTTGATAAAAATCTGTTCCTTTCTCTTTGTGGGCTTAGCTCGCTTCGTTCTTTGGTGTTTGTAAAGTTGGTAATCAATGCTCAAATCATAGCCAATCGGCCCAATTATTTGGTTTTGCTTCTGATAGGAGTATCATTAGCTGCAACTCTTGGATGTGCAAACTATTGAGCCCATCCTGCGAGAGAATAAGGAAACTAAGGTTCCGTTTAATATAAATATCACGATTCAGTGATTCACGACATGAGGAAAATTAAGGAAATCAAATTTCATCATGGCACGGATTGTTAAGAGTTCGTGCATTTAGATAACCATATTGTTCATCCAGAAGAATATGTAAACAAGCAGGAACTAACAGTACTGAAAAACTATGCAGATACAATTCTTCCAGACAGAAAAAGGATATTTGTACAATCACACAACCAAATTAAGAGAAGGAAAATATTGATATCAGTGAAACAAACATCTGATACATCATTACAGAACATCAAATAATTCTAGTTGTTGCAAGGTCCTCCTCTGATTCCTCGAACCATGATTTAATTTAAGAAATGCAACAAACTTATCACAGCACAAAGCAACCAACCGGTCCAGGTTCAGGAAAACTGGATGGGTTGGTATGGTACTCGAAGATGCGAAGAGACATGAATTGGAGGGTCAAACAATTCTTCTTGTCCTTGTCCACCTTGGTGATATCAAGGTCAAATTGAAACGGTATGGCAATTCCCCACGTCTTATGAGTCCCAGGCTCATATTCAGCTTTGTATTCACTTGGGACGCCCAACCGGGTGATAACAAAGCATGCTTTCTGACCTCCTACGTGCACAATACTAAATGCTGATAAGTAACCAAATTCATAAGGCCACGAAGGGATCTTCCAATCACCAATTTGTGTGATAGACTCTTGATTTTCATCCAAGGACAGAATATAAACTCCTAGACGCTGATCATTAGTATAGGCAAACAGTAACTTCTTCTTGTCATCCTCCGGCAGGTCAAGGACTAGAGTTTTGTGCCAGAAGGGAAAAGGGCGGCGTTGGCACATAGTAGAGACCAGTCTCCATTCTCTGTCTGGGTGGGCGACGTCAAAGCAGAACACTGGACATTTTTCATGGGAGGCAAAGAGAATTCGGCATCTTCCCAATATCGAGAGCCAATTTGGAGGAATGGAGGTTCAGGCAAAGCTGCCCACTTGCCCACATTGGGGTCAAATACCTCAAATGAAGGCGGATCGGAGACCCGCAAACCGGAAAGAGCGTAGAGTTTCCCGCCAAGCTCCACGATTAGAGGGTAAAACTTGGCTTGTAGTAGAGTGGCATCCATCTTGGTAATATCATGAGGCTGCTGCTGCTGCTTGTTGGGGTCAGTTTCGAAGGCATAAACATCTCTATGCCAAACTAAGTCGGAACGAAGTAATGAAATTATTGGGAAGCTGGGTTTCACGCCACCGGCGAAAATAATCTGGGAGCCGAAAACACCGCCACCGATGGAAGCGGGGAGATGATCCCAGCGGCATAAGCCACTTGGCGCAATTGCAGTGGATCATCATCTGATGAGCATAAGAGATCTGATAGTTTAATGCACCGCACAGCATAAGCCGCTCGTTCTCCCTCTTGGTATTCAATGGTGCACAGGTAGAGTGACTTATTACCCTCCACCTCATTCAATTTCAGTTTCTTCTTCTTCTTCTTCACCTTCTCTGTCCCTTGGCTGCTCTTCTTCTCCTTCTTCTTCTTCTTCTTCTTCATATCATGCTCATGAGACTTCTGCCCATGATGTACACTGCAGGGCCGAAGCCGATGATGGGGCGTCTCCTCTTCGCCATTGCTGGTGGCGGAGGCTAGGTTATGAGGTTTTCTGGGGCCATAGACAATTAGATATGACAATTCAATTCCCAATTAAGATGAGAGATGACTCCGTCTCCGCGGGCCTGCTTTCCTTTAATATATACACACGACTCCGACTCCGACTCCGACTCTTCTTTTTTTAAAAAAAAAAAAAACAATGGGAGTGGACTAATCCTACTCTTGTTGGGAATTGGGCTCAATTAGAAGTCCTACTATTGTTCGGAAACATATGCGAAGACATCAGCGGCCCAATATTCCGTGGACTAGTCCTACTCTTGTTCAGCCGATCAAATCCAGGTTCCTTCTTTTATCTCTTGTTGATAATCAAGAAAACAAACTTCTTTTTAATTTTTTTTTTTCACAATCATATCGTCTTTCTCTTCTGTTGCTTTTAATATCCATGCTATTATGAAGATGATCAATATATATGGCAGACTTAGGGAGCTCTTGATGGGGGTTAGGGATGAGCAAGTAGTGCATTATGCATTGCATTCCCTACCTAATAGTTTTAGTCATCTTAGAACCAGTTACAATTCTCAAAAGGGAAAGTGGACCCTAGATGAACTTATATCCATCTGTGTGGATGAGGAAGCTAGGATCAAGGAAGAAAAGGAACATGCTACAGCCATATATCTCATAGAGAAGCCTAAGAAGAAAAAGCCCCATAATAAGCTCAAGCCTACCAAAGCCATAACTAAGAGTTCAACAGCTACAGTGGCCAAGGAAAACAGGCCATTTAGGTTCAAGTGCTACTTTTGCAAAAGAGTAGGACACATGAAAAAAGACTGCACTGGCTATAAGAACTGGTAAGCCAAAAAGGGTAAAATTTTTTCTAATACAGTTTTTTCTTTAGAAATTAATTTTATGAATGTTGAACCACAGTCTTGGTGGATAGATTCAGGCTCACCTATTCATATTACTAATTCTTTACAGGGATTCATAAGGAAGAGAATCCCAAAAAGTGATGAAGTGAACCTGTGTGTAGGAAATGGCATGAAAGTGGCAGTCAAGGCTATTGGCACCTTAAAGCTCGATCTAGGATTAGGAAAATTGTTAGTTTTGGACAATGTTTTTTATGTACCTTCCATGAGAAGGAATTTGGTTTCAGTTTCTCTTTTAGTCAAATCTGGTTGTAGACTTGTTATTGATAGTAATAGAATTCTTATTTCTAAAAATTCTGTTCAAATTGGTTCTGTTATTATGAATGATTATTTACAATTAAATTGTTCAATGGCTCAACAAAAAATTTTACTTCTTGAAAATAACACACACAGTACTAGCAATTTAACAGGTATTAAAAGAACCAAACTAAATGAAAAGTCTGCACTTTTATGGCATAGAAGACTTGGCCATGTGTCTAAAGAGAGACTGAAAATTTTGGTGAAAAACAAAATCCTAAATGAACTTGATTTTTTTGATCTAACAGACTGTGTGGAATTCTTTAAGGGAAAAATAACCAATACAAGAAAGAAGACTACATATAGAAGCCAGAATTTACTATAACTCATACACACTGATATATTTGGTCCATTCAGGCATCAAACTATTTGTGAGAATGTGTATTATGTCTGAGGTAGAAAATCAACTAGAAAAGAAAATCAAAACAGTGAGATCAGATAGAGGTGGTGAGTTCTATGGAAAGTACACTGAATCCGTCCAACAAAAGGGTCCATTTGCCTTGTTTTTGCAAGACAATAGAATTAAAGCTCAATATACAACACCTTATATTCCACAACAGAATGGTGTTGCAGAGAGAAATAATAGGACTCTTTTGAACATGGTTAGATGCATGATGTGTACAACTGGTTTGCCTAAATTTTTATGGGATGAGGCTTTAAAAACTACAAATCATATTTGCAACAGGACACCTAGCAAAGCTATAGAAAAGACTTCTTTTGAGCTTTGGTGTGGTAGGAAACCTAGTTTTCATCACTGCCATGTTTGGGGATGCCATGCAAAAGCTAGGATTTATAATCAAAGCTTGAATAAACTTGACCCCAAAACTATTAGTTACTATTTTATAGGTTATCCAGATAAATCTAAGGGTTATAAATTATATTCTACTCATCATTCACCTAGAATTTTTGAAACTCACCAAGTAAAGTTTGTAAGTGAAAAAGTTCACAATACAAATTTTGAGGATTTAACCTCAGATTTTGAGGAAATTGTGTCTGATGAGAATATAAGTATAGCATTGCCTTTAGAACAAGAACCATCAGCAACAGAAACTGTTACAGGAAATCAAGATGCACAAGATCAAGTGCCTGATCAGGAAATGCATATCAAGCTGAACCATAAATTTTACTTGAACCAATTCCTTATGCAGAACCTCAAAATCCTCAAATAGTTCAACCTAATCCTGAAAATCTTCAGCCTAGAAGATCACAGAGAGCAAGAAAAACAACTTATGGTGGGGAGGGGGGAGGAGAAGAGAGTGACTACATTGTTTATCTACAAGAAACAGAAATTGAAATGGACTGTGCAGAGGAAAATGATCTAACTACATTTAATCAGGCCATTGAAAGTAGTGAATCTCATCAATGGCAACTAGCAATGGAAGCAGAAATTGATTCCATAAGCCAAAATGCAGTTTGAGAATTAGTTGAACCTGACCTCAAACAGAAGCCTACATGTTGTAAATGGGTTTTCAAAACCAAAAGATATGCAAATGGCAATATAGAGATACACAAGGCAAGGTTAGTTGCCAAAGGTTTTACACAAAAGAAGGGCATTGACTTTATTGAGACTTTTTCTCCAGTTTTTACAAAAAACTCGTTTAGGATAATCATGGCTTTTGTGGCTCATTTTTATATGGAGCTGCACTAGATGGATGTTAAAACAGCATTCTTGAATGGTGAACTAGATGAAGTGATTTATATGAGGTAGCCAAAAGGTTTTGTACAAGCTGGAAGTGAAAATTTAGTGTGCAAGTTAAGAAAAGGGCTAAATACAAATTACTACCCTGTGGTTTAGGTCTAAAATCAATTCAGTCCCTAAACTTCTAATTTCATAAAAAACACCCCTGCACTTTCAATTTTGATCTAATAGGTCCAATTTGTTAGTTTTCCGACAATTGAGTTATTTAACTTGTTAACGTGACTCATATATGGCCTATGTTTTATGATGTGGTGTCGAGGTGGTTTGCATAGTCAATTTAGGAGTGAGTCCTACTATTAAAAATAAATAGTTTTTCAACAAATAATCCAACTATAACTTGAACCCATAACAGAATATTAACGAATTGGACCTATTAGATCAAAATTGAAAGTGGAGGGGTGTTTTTGATGAAATTAGAAGTCCAGGGACTGAATTGATTTTGGACCTAAACCACAGGGTACTAACTAGTATTTAGCCCTTAAGAAAATCAATTTATGGCCTAAAACAAGCTTTTAGACAGTGGTACAAGAAATTTGACTCTGTGATTTCTACTTTTGGATTTACATAAACCTTGTTGATGAGTGTGTTTATTTGAAGACAGTTGGGAACAATTTTATTTTCCTAGTTCTCTATGTGGATGATATACTTTTGGCTAACAGTAATTTAAAACTGCTTAAAGATACCAAGAGCTTTCTGTCAAAGAATTTTGACATGAAAGACTTAGGAGAAGCATCCTATATACTAGGTATTGAGATTAAAAGAGATAGGCACATAGACTACTTGGTTTGTCTCAACAGAATTATGTTACTAAAATTTTAAAGAGATTTGGTATGGAGAAGTGTGCAGCTGGGGAAGTTCCTATGTCCAAAAGAGATAAACTAACCAAGAAGCAAAGTCCTAAAATGAAGTTGAGAAAGAGAATATGGAGTCAAAGCCTTATGCCAGACTTGTAGGAAGCCTCATGTATGCACAAGTTTGCACTAGGCCAGACTTGTCTTTTGCAGTAGGGATTTTATCAAGATTTCAATCTAATCCAGGCCATGAACATTGGGTAGCTGGGAAGAAAGTGTTGAGGTACTTGCAGAGAACCAAGAATTACATGCTAGTTTATAGACAAGTGAAGGATCTGGAACTTGTTGGATTTTTAGACTCTGATTTTGCAGGGAATTATCCAGACTCTAAGAAGTCAACTTGTGGATATGTATGCATGCTTGCAGGAGGTGCAGTTGCTTGGAAAACCATGAAGCAAATTCTGGTTTCAACCTCCACCATGCAAGCTGAATTTATTGCAGTGTATGAGACTATGTGTGAAGGACTTTGGATCAAGAATTTTTTGATGCAGACCAAAGTGTTAAGTCACATTGTGGCTAGAAAACTTGTGATTTATTGTGATAATGAAGCAGTTGTTTTCTTTAGCAAGAACAGTAAAAGATCAAATAATTCCAAGCATATTGACCAAAAGTATTACAGTGTTAGAGAAAGAGTAAAGCATGGTGAAATAGTTGTTTTGAGCATTGACACAAATTCGCAGCTAGCAGATCCTTTCACCAAGGCCTTGTCAGTGGCTGCATTCCAGAAGCATACAGCAAGCATTGGAGTTTTAGCTAATCTAGATGCTTAGGTACAATAGAGAGTTAGTCCAGTTGGAGCAATTTAAAGTTTTAAAGTTCCTGAGTTCTTGTATCTTTTGAGTTGTGATTTTCCAGCTCATTTATCACAACTTGTTTGTAATGACAGTTTTTATTATCAATAAATTTGGAGGTATTTCTAGTTATGGTTTTGCTGCAGCTTCATTGTTTTATTTTGGAAATTATCATCATGTTTTGAATATCATACTTGCTATTAGATGGCTTAAATCATGTATAGCATGATGTTAAGCTTCAAACAATAATTTTAAGCCATCAGTGTTCAGTAAATTTGCTTGAGTTTCTTGTTTAAGAAACATAAAGTATGACCTGATATATGCCTTCTTATTGATACACATTAGCATATATCGTATCACTTCTGGTTTGACATATGTGGATTGCAGGGACTTGTGTTTGTGGTTTTGAAACTCTGCATTTTTGTTAAAATGTATACTGTTTCTTGCTTTGCATAAGTGACTGTGATATGGCCGTGTTGGAATGGATTTATGATTCAAGTTTGTTATCTGGCGTGCACTTTGGTAAGTTAAATTAGTTTTGATATTATCTGGTGCAAATCATCAAGTATAATATGTGTCAGTCCAAGGGGGAGATTGTAAGAATCAAATGTGGGCTTGTCACAAATTATCATAATGTATATGATGATTAGCTTAATATCAATTCTAGTTTAACATGGATACAAACTGAAAATCAACATCTTAATGAAAGAGTGTATCAATTCATTAAGGTAAGTAATCCAATTTTTGGTTGCAAGAAAGATTACAATGATGTGATACATTAAGAATCTAACTAGGAAACCTAAACCGATATGGATTGCTTTAATGGGAAGCTTCTTGAGGTTTAAGTCTCCTATATATATATATTGAAAATTATTCTACGCACCGTCGGTGTAAGTGACCCAGCAGCATAATTAACACGTGTTGCAATCTGAGTCATTCATTTGATCCAGCCCTTACTTGAGTATTACTTCTGTTTGATAGTCAACGTCCATATCTTGAGAGATTGATTCTTTCAGTCAATGAGGTAAAAACTGAGTATGATGGGTAAATTTCATTAAACCAGATAATTTCTAGAAGTAGGCAAAATCGAATTGGACCTTTTCATCTTCGCAGATCGACGATCCGGTCAGTCGTCTTCGATTTTGACTAGTTCACTCTTTTAGTTCTGTCTGTCTCGCTTGTCCGGCGACGTCTCCGCGACGACGGTGGGTTCTCTTCTCGTCGGCGTTTGAATGACGAGGCCGGACGGGCCATGGTGATGGTGATGCACCGACTGGTTTTCTTTTCTTCTCAGGTAGTGGACTAGTGGTGAAGACTGCTGCGGGATTTATCTTTTGCTGGTCGGAGGTTGAGCGGTGGGTGGGAATGCAAGTTTGGTTTTTGCAGATGAGGATAAGATAATTATTCGGCTTGGTAGGGAATTTTAATTGCTGGAATCTGGGCTACCGATGGGTCGGCATGGTGGTTTGTAATTGGGTGGATTGGTTTTGGAGTTTTCTTGCTTTGATGATTGGTCTGCTGATGAAGATGAAGATTTTCCGGTTGTTGTACGAAACCCCTAAGCAATAGACTATATTTATATGAATATGAATTAAACAATAACATTGATACAGATTGGCACAGTGGTGAAGTCATATGGTTGTTATGGTTGGTGGCTGTACAAATTCGAGCCACATGGTTGGCGTTAAAACTAATTTTGTTCAGTTATGTGTTTTTTTTTTTTTTTTAATGAAAGAGTTAAGTTATTTTTTTGGTAGCCAAGAGCCTAAGACACAAGGTAATTAGGTCTAAAAGAAGTGTTTTATGTGATAAAAAAAAAGGTTTTGAATAATTAATTAACCTCAAAGATCAAGTCCTTCAAGTTTTTGTGCATGGATAACACAGGTAGACCATACGAGAAATGGTATTAAAAAAAAAACTACCATAATATTAGTTAAGGGTTACAGATTGTGTTTTAGTGTTATAATAATTAATACATTGTTGTTAACCGAGTGGATCGTTGTTGAAACAAAGTCAAAATTAAATGATATTTTGACCAATGGTTATAAATGTAACTTCGGTTGACCAAGCGGATCGAAGTTGAAACGAAGACGAAATTAGTTGTATTTTTTTACAACAGGCATAAGATATTTGAATCGTCCCATCACCCAATTTCATTTATTTCGATGGGGTTGCCCTTAATGGAATTTAGTATATAAACATAGTGTTATAAAGTTAACCATAGTTGACAAAGTGGATTGAAGTCAAAACGAAGACAAAATTGACTAAATTTTTTACAACAACTATAAAACATTCTAATATTCTCATCTAACGGTTGGTTTCGCCAAATTCATCTTTCACCGTGTTGTTACTTTTGAAAGGTCAACATCACTTTATATGCAATATACAAATTACACAACACTAATAGGCACATCGGTATTTATTGTGATCTACGAACTCGGAATTGAAAATTTTTGTTTTCAACCCTTAACAGGTATCCACCATGTAGTTATATACACCAGATGAAAAAGTTGACGTGGTTCGTGATTGATATGACATTGGTCATGTTGATATTAAAAATGATATACATCGGACGAATATGACTAAATTTTTTGGCATATGCATATAATATCTTAATCATCACATCTACCTGTCAATTTGACCAATTCTTTTTTGTCGATCATGTTGATATTGAAAAATGATATACATTTTTATATAACCAATGAAGAAGGAAGATAATCGTAGTAAGCATATCAAAATTTATTTCAATCCGAGAAATAAAAACGAAAAATGGTTGATTCGATCTTGTCCGTGTACTTATGTCACGCCCCTGATTTTACACACAAGAAAATCGATATATATAATCCCATAATTATACATGCGTGAACGTTCAGTCATCAATACAAAATACCTAAAATCTTTTTCCTTTTAACCAAGTACATACTGATGCCCTGAACCCTCAAAGTTAACATACACTCGCTCCATAGAGTATATATACAATGCTTACGAATTAAATTGTCAACAACAAAATAAAACGTAAATGCAGCTCAGAGTAACTATACAACGGAAGTCCTTATCAACGGTAAAGTCACAAATATGGCTTCCTACCGTAAAGCTGCAAAAGCGCCACCTCAGCTTCAGCCACGATTTCCCTGACCTGCAGGATTAACCCCTACACCATTCCATTGAATAGTGCACCGGGTTTCCACACAACAAAACCCGGTAAGCTTATGAAGCTCGTATGAGTAACTCAAAACCAATTACACAAATTTCACAAAAGCCTCCTGCTCATAACCTCAATCCTAGCATCCAATTACACAAATTTAGGTCAAACAAGACTTCTTCAAGCAATGTTTGACGCCATCCTAACGCACTACGGCGAATTTCATAATCACACTCATTTCCCATTTTCCCCCCTAGGAGCTTTTGTCATCAACATGACATCAAAGATGAAAATCAAAGAGTCACCTTCCTATCCTCAACACAGAGTACAATTCGTCACCACTATGCTCTTAAGATAAATCAAACCATCAATCAATACAATCAAGAAGAAACAAGGCAATCACATATCAAAACAAGCCAAACAAATCATAGTAACCCCTGCATATAATTTAGTTCAGGAGGTCACATTAAGTCAAGCAATTCAAATCATAATAATCCTACACTCTGACGTCTGTAGGTAACCCCAACTATCACAGCAGTCCTCTCGATCTTTGTTAACTTAATAACAACTCAGCTCCGCTACCGAGCAATCATCACACTGATCATCACCTAGATTTCACATAGATTCACGCAGATCTCGCCAATCATCACACAGATAGTGATCATCACATAGATTTCACTGGTCATCACATAGATAGCGATCATCACATAGATTTCGCTGGTCATCACATAGATAGCGATTCATCACATAGATTTCGCTGGTCATCACATAGATAGCGATCATCACATAGATTTCGCTGGTCATCACATAGATAGCAATTCATCACATAGATTTCACTGGTCATCACATAGATAGCGATTCATCACATAGATTCACGCAAATATCGCCAGTCATCACATAGATAGCGATCATCACATAGATTCATCACGAACCCACTAATACATGAATACATATGTATATATATACATCCCATAATATATATACACACACACATAATCATCCACTCAGAATGCCACAATAGCAACTATAGTCGTAGTTAACCTAATAACTCCAAGACAATAGGGTAGTCATGCTCATAACAAATATCGACCATATTCATAACAAATATTGATCCTGCTCATAACAAATATCGATCATACTCATAATAAATATCGATCCTGCTCATAACAAATATCGATCATACTCAACAAACGATAACGGAAATTCGTTCACTAATGAACCTTGTGAGATTACTCACCTTGAATCTCCCGCTGCGTCTTCAATACAGAACAAGGCAGCCAATCCACAAAATAGCCGTCCGAGGAGTACTACGTCACGTACCTAAGGAATTACAGCTCTCATTCAATCAACGAATCACAAGGGATAACGTTCGAAACCCTAAATCGAACCAAAATTCCCAAGGTGACGCCAAATGAGGCGAAACCACATCCGAGACCTCCCAAAGTCCCCGGAATACGTCCACGATCGATGTGACCAAACCACAAGTCGATCGGACGCTCGAATCCTCAAGGATCGAATAAATCGATCGGTATGAAACTGCAAAAATCATAACAATTCCATACGAACTCCAAAATTTACATATTATATATCGAAACGCTCGTATCAACGAGTAGAACATATATAATACCAAAAACAGTTCCTTAAGTGGCCGGAACACCCCCGGAACGCCACCACAGACGGTGGTGCACCGCCGCTGGCCAAAAACTCATTATTTCACAAAACTCCCAACATCAACGTTCTTCATCTAAGCATGCTTGTGAATTCTCATAACTAGCTCGAAGTCAGAAAACAAGCATAAGGGGTCGAAAACTACCTCACAAGCCGTGAACAGTAATCCAATCCGAGTTAATCGAAGTTTCACGTGAATCGATCCAAACAACCACCAAGGATCGATCGACGAGGCCGCTCTGAGTTCAACCAAGAAGACTTGAAGCCTTGCCGACGTCGGAACAAGGAATTCCGACCGGGTCCGAAATCCACAAACTGAACTGCCTTGCAGCGCCGCCGTGGAGGAGAATCGGCGCTAGAGGACACCAGAGGGACGACCAGACGGAGGAGACGATCCTATCTGGAAAGTTTCGTCGCCGGAGACCGCCGCAGTTCGCCGGAAAAGTCGGGTCGGATCGACCGAGTCCGGGTCGGGTCAGTCGGATTATTTCGATTCTGAAGGTGCAGCCGAGAGAGAAGAGAGAGAGAAAGTAAACTTCCGAAAATGGAAGTAATGAAAATAGTAAGTTTCCAACTTGGGAAACTTCTATTTATACCAAAATGGAAATTCCTTCCAATGGCCATAACTTTCTCATACGAACTCCGATTTCTGCGTTCCACATGTCCACGAACTCGTATCGACGCGCTCTACAACTTTCGTGAAGGAAGTTTTTGGAGAATCCCAACGAATAAAAAGTCAACCTTTGGCAACCCCCCTAAAACCATATTCTTCAATTAATTATTCGCCCGAAACACTTCCGCTCCATCCACGAGCCACGAAACTGTCCAATAACCATAATTTAGATTCCGGAAAATCCTCGGAAAATAAATACGAATTTCCGGGGCATCACAACTTACCCCGTAGTAATATGCTTAGTGTGAAAAAATTGGCCTTGTAGGTCATCATTTTAGCCTTGATTAAGTCGTTCAACCCTCGAAGCTAGTAACAAATTTTTTTTTCTTCCCTAAAACGCTGATAATGGCTAGGCCACAACTCCAGTTTCATGACTACGCTTTTACGCCAATCTCCATCTACCCGCATAAATTTTTTTATTCTAGCATTGCTCTCAATTAAAATTTTCTTCTAAAATTGTCATGAATAAATATAGGGATATATATGTATATTCAGTTGACTACATGAATCAAGACCGAAATGATAATGACAATGGCTAAGAATATTAAAAAAATATCAACCTGGATCAAGGCGGTCAACCCTCATTTAAGCTAATTACAAAAATATCATTTTTCTGGAAACATTGATAGTGTGTCTATCACTAGTTCGGTTTTCAAGAGGTTCGCGACCACACTCTCACATGGCCAAGCTCCATCCACTTGCATAAAATTTTTTAGCCCGACATTCGCTTTCAATTAAATTTTTTTTCGAAAATTGTAATTAATAAATATAAGGTACAAATGTATATTCGGTTGACCACGTGGATCAAGTGCGAAAAGATGACGACAGTGGCTAAGAATTTTACCATGTGCTTGTAATATCCCGATAATCACATCCAACGGTTGGTTTGACGAATTTCCTTTTTGTCGATCATTTTGATTTTGAAATGTATACATTAATTTCTAAAGAACAAGTGACAATTTTAGTAGGCATATAGAAATTTTGTGCGATATAAGAAATAAATAAAAAATTTAAAATGATGGATTCAATCTTATCCATATATTTCTTGCGTAGCAATATGCACAATGTGAAAAGATTGGCCTTGTACACCTTCATTCTTGAGTAGCAATGCACAGTCGATTTCTAGTCTTTTACCAAAATACCTTTTGTCATTAAAACAACTTTAAAAATTCGATATTTGAGCCATTTGAGACTATACACTCATTTGAGTAACATAGGAATATTCTAGTAGCTTTTTTAGTATTTTTCATTGTATGTGTACATATCACACTATAAGAAATTAGAGCTTTCACGATACGAATTTACGGCGTGTGTTTTATTTATGGCACAATTTCAGTATATTTTTAAGGTAAAATATTTCTCCTTAGTCCTTTTAGCAGCCAGGAATATTTGATCACGCGGTAAAAGACTCTTGCTACAGGCGGTCGTCCTTTTCGTTTCGAGGCCGCGAAAATTTGAGCTAAAACTTAAAAACTCCCTCCATGATAAAGTTTTCTCCCGCTCCCTCAATTTGAGTTAAACAAAGTGGTGGAGAAAAGAAAAAGAAAGTCGGTCTCAGAGGGTCTTCCCCATTTCTGTCTCTCTTAGACAAATCCAAATTCTGGTTCGCTCTCTTTCTCTATCCCAATCTCTTTTCAATTAGGTTTAAAATTTTCAAATTCCAGTTCTATTTCGTCTCTGTAACTCTTCGATTATGTTTTTTGATTCCAGATCTGCGAGATTCAAGCAGGTAATAATGCTTGGGCTTCGAAATGGAGGCAAGGGTTTGGGTAAGCAAAGAGCAAAACGACATTGTAAGGTCTTCCGCGACAGCATCCAGGGCATCAAGCCGGCGACGGCTCGGTTCTCAAGGTCGGCGAGGAGAAGGAGATCGGAAAGCAAGGCTTGAAGAAGCAACTTCTCAAGGAAGGTGAAAGCTGGGATATATCCCGAAGTGCGGTGATCGATTGCGATTATGTTTGAATTCAGTCCATTACACCGGGATTTTGCTTGAGTTCGATTGGAGCGGTGATAGAGGGGACATCGATCAGTTCACTCGGACAAGGTGAGGGAATTTTTGGCCTTTCACTTGTATTAATGACTTGATTAAGTTGTGAGCTGATTCAGAAGAACGGAAAGAGATGAAGAAGAAAGCTCTGGAATGAAAGAGGCTGGCACTGGAACCAGGTGCTTCTTTCTCCCAGAAAATAACTAGGAATTTGAAAAAACAACATTGTTTGTTTTCTTAATTGCTTTAGTTGCATTTGGACTGGCAGCTAGTTCCTTCTTTGTAATAATTTATTAATTTCAATGTATTATTTGAAAGTTTGATTTGAATTGAGATATGACTTGGTGAGAATTTTTGTTCTTTACTAGCTTGTGCTCTGACTTGTTTGCCATCCACATTTCAACTTGTCGTGTTAATTTTGAGTACAAAATTGGAATAGACAAATACTGGGTCATATTGTTACACTAGAATTTTGGTTTGGGTACTCACGATTTCTCCTTGGTTTCTCAACAGGTTTTGAAGGTTAATTACTTTCACTTCAATTTCTTTTGGCTTTTAAAAGGAGAACTGAAACTTTGTTATCCCTTATTTGAACTTGTTGATTTAGTTATATTATTCAGTATCAAATTGTTATGCAAGGTGTTCGACAAAATGATTCTAAATTGCTTTCTTTTGAGCTCAAGACTTTGGGTTTAACCTACAGCAGGTTTTGGTCTTCTTTACTTATGCTACTAGTGATTGATCTTAATTACCAGTTACTAAAGTATTTGGGTAACAAGACATCACGGGAATAAGTGAGACTGGAGTGTTCAGGTGGTGACTTCCACCGAGGAGGTGCATATTGCGTGTAAAGAACTAAAGATGCAGTTGAAATGAGATTGTTTCTGGTTATCAGATGGAGACCAAAGAGGCTATTTTCGGTTACCAGATGGAGTATGAAAGGTACTGACTTGTGAGAATAGTCTAGACTGTGAAGTAGAGTCTTAAGTATTTAGATCCGGTTGTTTGTATTGTGAACGTTTCTGTAATATCTTCTCATCCCAAGGGATAAGTGCAAATACTATAGGCATTCAATAGTTTTTTGTTTGTTTGTATAATTACCATATGGCTTCAAGTTGAGCAGAGAGCACATTTTTTGGTTTCTTTCAAGTTACCCAAAGCACATTTCTTTCATGCTCTACTTTCCATCTCAAAGGAAAATTACCATAATATAATGCATGACATACTTTTTTCACATTAGATTACGTTGATTGCTAAATGAACAACGAACAAAATAAGTGGTTCACAAGAGCTCTATCAATGGCGAGAACTTCAATTTCACACACAATACAACATCAGAATCCCGTTTTCTGCAACTCTCCTTCAAAGACAACATACTGAGCATTTTGAATTGCAATTTCTACACTAAAAACAGTCTGCTTAAATATTTTAAACCCTTAACATGAGCTTACTTTATTATATTATACAATGACATTGCATATATTTTTGAAAGGAATAAAATTGTTTCAACAAATAGTGATTAAACTAAGACTCTTCAGCAAAAACGAATTCAGCAGGGAGTGGGGTCTTCCAGCAATCAAGTTACATACGCAAACTACCACCTTTTAACCTCCAGCAGTTTGCTTCTTTGCCTGCATAAATCCTCTGCTTTTTATCAACCTGGAATATGTAACCATTTGAAAAACCAATGAGCAATGAAATGCTTGCATTATATTTCTTGAAGAACAGTTAACTTGTAATTTGTTCTCAGATAGCATGAATAGAACTTTTACACTTTATCCATTGCCCGTAAAAGAAACTAAGAATCTATTCAAACGAAGATTAGAACATAACAATGGTACTAACATATCAGGAAAAACGTTTATTAAAATCTCAATACCAGACGAGTAAAGTTACATTTCTTCATGAGATTGCCAAAAATAGAGACCAAGAAACTGGAGATTTAACATAATTTCTAATATTACTAGATATTGGGACATAAATATGCATTGCAATTATGAAATATTAGGACATAAACGTGCATAAGAATATGATTGAGGCATGTTCATATATAAAGAAACAATTAAGTACATCAAAAACAAAGTCTGACTAAAGATTTATCAATCTCAGAATCATAACTTAAAACAAGATCACATGCTGATGGAGAAGAAAACAAAAACCAGCAAAAGAATTGAGCACAGCTACATTACATTTGGATCAAACGGATTAGTTGATAAGGTGAATCCATGACTGAAACAGCCGCTATCTGCTTCAAGGGTAGCTTCAAACACTTGTTTCACAATAATGTGGTCCAGCATTCCTGCATGGACATATTTCGAAAAATATAGAGAAGCAGGCAAGCAAATTAGTACATCAATGAAAATTCAGCAACTTGGGAAGAAAAAAAAGAAAGAGAATTACGCAAATGAGAAATTGACAATCCACCTGAAGATGCCCTTTAGGTGCAGTTTGCTTAACCCCTTGATAATGCTGAAATTGCAGCCTCTATATATAAGGTTGATTTGCCTTAATGGTTGGTCCCATATCAGCAAAACCTCCATTGTACTTCCAGTAGATTAATCTCCTACAATTGTTATATGTGAAGCAAGCAAAATGAACTAAATCCTCAAAATCAAACATGCTCATATACATGCATCCAATCAAACCAAGTCAGTAAGTTGTTAACACATACCAGATTATCTGGCAACAACCTTCTACGTTTACATTTCCTCAGTAGTAACCATTTTCTTGATCGAGTTGAAGTTAGGATAAACTTTTAGCCAGAAATTTAAGACTGAAAGATCTACAAGGAAATTCAAGACTATAGATACAAGGTATGTAATACTTATCCGCAGTCGGCATAGCCCCTATCCCTTGCTCTTGTCGGGAGGGAGGGAGGTGGAGATCCGATCGGGCAAGGTGAGGCGCAGCTGACGGCAGCACTTTGAGGCATGAAGATGACCCAACTCTCTGCTCTCGCAATGAAGATGATCCGCTTACTGGACTTAATCGATCAGACTTGGTTCGTTTCTCGCACGCCGTGCCCAATTTATTTTTCCCCGCCCGCCATCGGAATCTTCTTCTCCGTCACACCTCCAATCTTCTGTCTAAAATCCGATACTCACTACGAAACCAGATTGCCGGAATTCGATTACCACGACCTCTGCCCTATCGCGACCTCGACGATTCCACTCCAAGGATGGGTTGAAGAACTTGAAGGTTCGGGTTTCTCAATTAGGTTTTAGAGGGGGGGGGGGGGCCTCAGCTATTAGGTTGTGGTAAATTTTATTTCTACTGCACTTCGCTTTCTTTGGTCTTCGTTTGACTTTTCTTCACCGACGAACGACCAACTAACGGAGCCTACGAACTAACAGCGCACGTGACTTGCACACTGCTGGTGCAAGTGACCCGACGGTGCATGGAATCCTCTCCGTGTGTATGTATATATATATATATATATATATATATATATATATATATATATGGATGAATTGGTCCCTGTTGCCACCACGAATAATTGCATTAGTTTTGTCCATTGAGAAGCAAGTTGGTAAGCAACAGAAAACCATATTCAGTGATCGAGTTTTGCAGTTGCAGAAGATGGAATCCATGCCTATGATTGTTGAAGGTAAGCTTTAGTCCTTTTGTGATTGTTGTCGAGTTTATGTGCATATGTTGTGAGCGTGAGTATATGGTTTTACATTATAATTCATAATTTTAAGGGACAAATCATGATTTTAGAATATATTTTTTTTCCTTCAGAATATTATGAAATCCAGTTTTCATTGTAATCATAGTTAGTTTAGTTATAAATGTTGTTGCTTTCCTATGTAAACATCAAATAAAAGAGGGTAAATCTAAGACACGTACTGAACTATAACTAGTAGTCAATACGACTCCGTATCCGCCACCTAAACATAGCCCCCACAACCTCGTCAAACGCGTGTTACGCGCGGGTAACTGGACAACCAAAACGACTGGAAAAAAAACGTCTGCCGACACTTGGTCTACGAGCCTACAGCTTCGTCTTCCGAACCTCACGGTGTGTCTCTACATGTAAGCAAAAACCCACTGACTCACTCCACCAACTCATCGGCGTCAGTTGACTGTAAAACTAACACACTCAATCAAAGCCTTAATATCATGAACAACAAATGAAATGGTACTGGTAGTACCAGTATTCACGTCACGAAGGAAACGTCCCTTTCTCACTTTTGCCACCGACTATTCCTTCAGATCTCTCATCAGTTTCAGAGCCCCAATTCTGTTTCTGCTCCATAGCACTCTTAACACTTTATTTGCTCAAATTTTCTGTTTAGTTTGGAAGTTTCTATCTAGGTCTGATCCCTGATGCCTAATTTGGTCTGAGGCCTCAACTTTGTGTTTCCAAAATTTCTATCTGGGTCTGATCACTCCCATCAGTTTCAGATACCCAATTTGCTCTGTAGACCCGTACTTTGTGTCTCATTTCCCTCAATTTCTCAAAATTTCCATCTGGTTGTTAACAATTTCATCTCTTTCAGAACCCCAATTCTGTTTCATCTCCAAAAGGCTCTCACTTTTTGAGGTTCGTTGATACAATTGTCTGTTTTTAGCTTCAGAATTTCCATCTGGGTCTGATCAGTTTACTCTAAACACTCAAACTTTGTCTTTCATTGTCTTAATTCTTCAAACTGGGCTCTCAATTTTGCCTCCACCCATTAAAAAAAAAATTACATTTTGAGCTGACAATTTCGGCATTATTATAATGCACGCCAAGTCCGATTCCGACGTCACGAGCTTAGCACCGTCGTCGCCGCGATCGCCGAAGCGGCCAGTGTACTATGTCCAGAGCCCATCTAGGGATTCAAACGATGGCGACAAGTCCTCCACCATGCACGCCACGCCGGCCTTCAACAGCCCAACGGAAAGCCCATCTCACCCTTCCTACGGCCGCCACTCGCGGGCCTCCTCCGCCAGCCGGGTCTCCGGTACCTTTAAAGGTTCCCGGAAACGCAGCAACGATAAAGGTTGGCCTGAATGCAAAGTGATCGAAGAAGAAGGGGACTACAATGGGCTCTATGAGGAGAAGGGCATTTCTAGAAGATGCCAGATTTTGATGGCTTTGTTTGGGTTTATTGTCATCTTTTCGATTTTCTGCTTGATTCTTTGGGGTGCTAGTAGACCTTACAAAGCTCGGGTTGCTGTTAAGGTATATCGTCCATTAATGATTATGATGATGAAGACCATAATATGTCTTCCAAATTTTTATTGTTTTGGGAGTTGGGACCTGTGGGAATTGGGTCTAGGACAATGTGCTTGTTTTGTTTCTAATATTCCATTACTGTTCTATTGAGAAATGAGTTTTATAATCTTAATAATACCCTGTTTCTAAAGTCACATTAATCTTTTAAGTTTGGCATTTGGCATAGTATTCAAAGTATCTTTTTGCACTAGTATTCATATTCATGTTTATGGAGCGGTCGTTTTCTTTCAGAGCTTAGCTGTTCATAACTTTTATTTCGGGGAAGGATCGGACATAACTGGTGTGCCTACGAAGATGTTGACGATGAATTGTTCAATGAGGATGAGTGTGTACAACCCTGCTACGTTTTTTGGTATTCATGTCAGCTCCACCACAATTAGCCTTATGTATTCAGATATTGCTGTTGCAACTGGTCAGGTAAGATTTCTGGCTTCGATTATTATTGGGTATATGCTGTTGTTGTGATTGGATTTCGTAAACTAGGAGAGTAATCAAAATGAGCTTGAATGCCTGCAAACAATTATTCTTTAATGTAGTTTCGCTTCCGTGTATTGTACAATTTTATGTAATTTTGGTTGCAAATGATGCAGTTAAAGAACTACTATCAACCAAGAAAGAGCCACCGGAATGTGGCTGTGAACCTCCAAGGAGTGAAGGTGCCTTTATATGGGGCTGGGGCGAGCTTAGCAGTCGACGATACCAATGGAGGAGTTCCGATGACACTCGTGTTTGAGGTTCGGTCACGAGGGAATGTGGTGGGGAAGTTGGTGAGAACAAGGCACCGGAGGCGCGTATCTTGCTCCATGGATGTAGACTCTCATAAAACCAAAGCCATCACATTAAAAGCGAGTTCATGTACGTACAAGTGAGCAACTGGGTTTCACCTGATACTACTATGAATACTGCCCGGCAAATTTCTCTACTTTGTTTTGCACTTTCTTCATGGAACTGGCACAATTCTATTATAGTTATAGTTCAGTTTGTGATAGTGAGTTATATTGTGCGCCTTCTGCTTGGCATGGAATAGTTTTCACTCTTATCTTGTAATACGACGTTGCACACCTCTGCATAGAGGGTATTATACTAGTCGGAATTGAATAGTCATAGTAAGTTTTTCTTTCAATATCCATTTCCATATCCAAAGCACTACTGTAACTTGGGAAAATAATTAAAGCTAAAGCAAGACACAGTAAAGAGCACATTTGGAGGTGTAAAATAAGTTGCTCAATTTGAGGGTCAGATTTGCAATGTACAACAATAGTTAGGGCCTTCGAAAAAATTAGCCCCTGAGAGATATATTACACAAATTTCGAAAGAAAGAATGGGTCATGCACAATCTCTATTCCTTTTCATTAAGTTTCAATTCAATGATCCACCTTCCTTTGGTTGAGACGCTGGAACGCTCTCCTGCTTGTCAACAGCACAACCGGTCTCAAGAACCGTGGCGCCAATCCTTTTCAGGGGCCAGTACCGAAAGATAGATCGGCCTAAAATGTTCTTGGCTGGCAGTGGACCCCTAAACATAGACACAACTTAAAACGATCAATCAACATGAGGAAACTCAACATCATGAATAAACCAATGGGTCTCACAACTTGGTTTAGAATGCATTACCATACGTGTGAATCATAGCTGTTATTTCTATTGTCACCCATCACAAAAACAGAGTTCTCTGGCACAGTCTGTGCAACATAAACGGAAAGATGCAAAGTTAACTATTTGTGACTTTCTTTTACAACCTTATCAAGTTTCCTGATAATAGTAAAGAAAAGAAGGGTATAAAGGAAGAAAAAGAAGGTAAACTGTTAAAGTGATTCTTACAATAGGCGTCATATTATAAGAAGGTGGTTCAAGGATGAATTTTTCATCTCTCTCCACCCCATTAACTATGAGCTTCCCATTGTGGACCTGCAATCAGTTATCCCTCAGCAGTTAGATTCCATTATTTAGATATTAATGAAGAAAGAATCTACTTAGGAACATTGAAAAGATTCAGAGTACTGATAAATGTATTAGTTTTAGATGCATGTCAGAGTTAAATCTGCAAGTCCAGAAAGTCAGGGACAATGGTTAGTTCCGTGAGCTTTAAGTAACATTCAACTTATCCGGCCAGAGGCACCCATTGTTTCATGATTGAATGTGGGCTAGACAAGTAGTAATGGCATATTAGGAAGACATCCTGGAGAAAGTTGGTTGAGATTTCTCATTTCTTACATGAGAGAAAAACAAGTACTGAGGTTTAGTGTATTGACTAGAAGTAGAATAGAAATATGAAATTGAAAAAAGCAAGAGCACACGACACAGGAAATGCTTAGTAATCTCACCTCTACGGTATCACCTTCCTTCGCCACTATTCGCTTAATGAAGACGTCAAGGTCAGTATATCCTACTTCCTGAAGGACCGGTGGACTTTTAAAGATAACTATATCATTGGCACATGGCTTTCTGAAGTAATATGAAACCTGGCAATGTTAAGAATAAAACATGTTATGTATCTATTTCACCATATTCTCATCAAAACAGGCACATCACAAGTACAGAGGGCATATAATCCACTCAACTATAAATAAAAGTTCAGACATATAAAAGGTTTTACAAGCGATGGCATATGCATAAAACAAGAAAACTAGATTTCAATATCATGAAAACGAACATTCAGAGAAGCATCAGCTTCAAGAACAGTCAGGACAGGGGGAAGGAATTTCCATACTGTGGACACCCAATCGAACAACATAGCAAACTCTGCAAGGCTACCACCCAGAGAGTTTGATTCTCTATAGTTATGAGAAACACATTAGGTTCTAATCTACTCAATCAGACCCAAGTTCGTAACTTTTCAGCCAAGGCAATCGTAACAAAAATTCCACACATATCTGAATTAACTGGTAACAATATTAACTGATACAAAATCCCAGTCAGTACTACTGACTCAGTATATATTGCTTTCGACTATCACCTTGATCATGTCTACCGAGTCTAATTACCTGCCCTGAAATACTTTTCTTGCTAAGCTTCATATATCCTATTCCTTATCATCCTTCTCATCTAACCTAACTCTCAAGTATTCCATATCAAGCAAAAGTTACCCGCATTGCCCCCGAAAATGTTATCCATATTGTGGTCCTTTATCAAGCACAAGTCCGATGTACATCAATGGAAATGTTGCCATTACAATTTCAATTTCAAAACCAAAAACAATGACCAAACCTTAGCAAACAGAATCCATAAAACACAACCACACACACCGAAAAACCGAAACAAAAATCGAACCTTTTCAGCTACAATTCTATCCCCAACATCCAAAGTAGGATACATTGACAAGGAAGGAATAAACCTCGGCTCAGCTATGAAAGACCGAAACGCAAGCGATACTGCAATTGCCGCAAACACCGTCTTGGCATCATCAGTTGTTATATTCAACCATTCCGGCAGGGGCCCACTTTTCTTCTCCCCTTGCTCATCATCGCCACCGTCACCGCCGCCGCCTTCTCCGCCGTCTCCGCCGCCGCCACTGTCCAAAGACACCTTCTTTTCTTTACCGGAGTCCTTCAACGCACTGCAGACGAGTTTTCTGAAGTGGGTTTTGATTGAGAGCTTGGAATTGGGGGTTTTGGAAAGTGGGCGGAGATTGAGGGATGTGAAATTGGGGTTTTTGATGGGAATGGAGAAGTGGGTGTGGTCGGGATTAGGGTTTTGGAGGGAAGGTAATGGAGGGAAGAACTGTAGAGAGAGCATTCTCTTTGTCTCAAAAGTTTTGAGTAATTCTCTATGTTTGAAGATTGCAAATTTTAAGCTTTGGGAGTTCAAGCTAAAATGCTGGACCAAAAAACAAAATGCTAAAATTCCAATATTCTCCCTTAACTTTTGTCCAACAAATTTATAATCTTCTAATTCTCAGTTAACTGTTCATCGACTTATGAACAATATCGGCTGGAGCCAAGTCGACACTATGAAATTACGGTTTTGCCCTCCATTCTTTACTTAATTGCGGTTTGCTGTTTAGCCTGGGTATAAAAGGCGCTGAGGTGACAGAAGCGATCCTTTTTCCCTTTCTTCATTCTTGGCTGACCTCTGCGTTTTTGTTGTTGATAGAGTGAAAGAGAGGGAGAGAATAGGTGCTGTGTGTTGTGATCGTGTTTGTTTGCCTTTTATGGTTTGTTTCGGTGGACACGACCTTTTTTCTTTATCGTGTTTGTTTTCCTTTTAT
The DNA here is from genome assembly GCF_002994745.2 of Rosa chinensis. Lineage (NCBI taxonomy): Eukaryota > Viridiplantae > Streptophyta > Magnoliopsida > Rosales > Rosaceae > Rosa > Rosa chinensis. Next base: position 4,120,005 of record NC_037089.1, read on the forward strand.
GGTTTGTTTCGGTGGACACGACCTTTTTTCTTTCTCTTCGTTTTTGCCTCAGCTCTGCGTTCTTGGGAGAGAGTTGCGGAGAATAGGTTCTGCATGTTGTGATCGCGTTTGTTTTCTTTCCATTTAGGGTTTGTTTGTTCCTTGCATGTGACTGATTTGGGGTTTAGGTGACGCAGGAGTTCATGATTTGTTTAAGTGCTCCATCATGATTTGTTTAAGGCCAACCACTATGGCTTGGTAGCCTATATATAGAGGCTACAACAAGTAACAATTCAAAACACAATTCATCAAAGAATCTCTATGATCATCCAAGCCTCTCTAGATCAATCCCTCTCAGAGCAACCCCTCTCTTTCTCTTACCGGTGATCACACTCCAGTCCTAGTCTTCTCAGGAGCCGACTGTCAGCGCCACCAAACCCTCTGTCAAAGTGCTTCGATCCTAGTCTCCTTGGGATCCAACGGTAGTACAGCGACCACAGCGGTTACGGAACCAGCCAAGCAAGGATAACACCCTCGCAAACCAGCTAAGCTAAAGTCATGCTCTGGCAAGTTCTCTCTACTTCCCAGTGATTTCGCTTTGCTCAACCTACAACGTTGAGTATCGACTTGGTGACACAAGACAAAGTCCTCCAGCACGAGGCACAGAAGACCCCCACGACGAGGTTGGTGCTCTCCTCATCTACAGTCGCTTAAAAGAAGTCAGGTCAAGGGACACCCCCGATGACCGCACACGAACGGTGCTGCCACGCCCGCGCAGAAAAGAGACTGTTGACCAGCTGTAACAAAACTGGAGCCAAACAGTTAGTAATTATGAAGGGATGTGCATGGCTACCTTTGCTAGAACGGTCCAATATGCACAATCTGCAATTCATATGGAAGCAAAAGCCCTTAGAGCAGGGTTATTGATTACAAATTCACCAGGATTGGAAAGAAATTGAAGTTGAAAGTGATTGTGTGAACTTAGTGAGTGCATTACATGTTGATGGAGATGATTTTTCAGACATCGGAAGGATCTTGGATGACTGTAAAAGGTATGTTAATGAATTTAATTTTTTTAACTTTCAACATATGCCGCGAAACAAAAAAAGTATGTTAATGCATTCTATTTTGTCGGAAAAAAAAAAAAAAAGGTACTCTATCAAAATATTTGTACATATAAATATAAGTCAAAGATGTCCTACCAATATTTTTATTTAAGCTGACGTCAGAAATAGTTGTTTTTACAATATTTATTTTTTATTACCACACAAAATCTCTTTTTCTGAAGCATTCCGGGGCTCCAAAAGGTTGGTCCTTATTGCAGCAGGAATAGATCAAAACAAATCCTTGACTTTTAAGAAGTTGGTACCTTTTCCTGTTAGGTTGTGGATTATTTGTTTCGTTTACATGCTACAGTAGGAATAGAGTTCTATATAAATCCTTGCTCTGGTGAATACAGATATATGTTCTTGAATAATTTTCTAGGTGTACTTGAGCCAATGCCATCGCCGTACTTTAGCATTATGTATTGGAATACCCTTTGGAAAGTAACCAACCTCGAAGAAGTCCTTCAGAAATTGAAACAAGGAACATTAACAACAGAAGAAAGACATACAATTTACGTCAAGCTCCAAAGTTTGGATTCCGAAAATGAGGTCTGTAAGTTACTGCTGGATGGAGTTGCACCACAGGAAGAGGAAGATATGATTTGGAACCTGTATTCTGGAGCTGTTCTTGAGCACATAAACTGGTGCATGGTGTTGACGCGATTCTACTTACCATGGTATAGACGCTGCCCCATATGTGGCACACATCTAGCCAGGGTCCGGGATAGATAGGAAGGGACTGCGAGGGTAGACACAGATGCCAACTGGTGCTAAAATTGTTGAGTTAGTAGTTTTACTATTTACTGTTTGTTATTTCAATTGTAGTGAATAATTATTAGTTGTTCTAGTCAATAGGAATCTGCCTAGTCTTTAGTTTGTTTGTGTATTGCCATTTATATCCGCCTCAGTCAATGAATAAGATCATCGAAGTAATGAATAGTGCTTTGTGTCATTTACAATTTGTTTCAATCAAATTATTCAACATTCTTGTATCAGAGACCCCACTGGGCCTGAGGTAGAAAAAAAAAATAAAGCTGAAGCTTTATGACTTGCAGCAGCAGGAAGTATGTCAGCAGACAAATAGTATTTGCAGCCTTCCATCCCTCGCTTCAATGGTCACTATGATCATTGGAGTATGCTAATGGAGAACTTTTTGAGGTCCAAGGAGTATTGGAACCCCCTTGAAAGCGGGATCACAGAACCCGCTGTTGGAGAGGTCATGACGGCTGCACAGAGGATGACAATGGAAGAGCTGAAGCTGAAGGATCTCAAGGTAAAGAATCACCTATTCCAAGCAATAGATCGTTCTGTCATTGAGACCATTCTGTTGAAGGTCACATCTAAGCAAATTTGGGATTCAATGAAGAAAAGTACCAGGGGATTGCAAGGGTCAAGCGTTCACAACTCCAAGCATTTCGTAGAGAGTTTGAGACTCTTAGAAATGAAATCTGGTGAGTTTGTTTCAGATTACTTTTCAAGGAGTACATCAATTGGAAATAAGATATGCGGATACGTGGTGACCAGATGCAAGATGTTACCATAGTAGATGAAATTCTCCGATCCATGACTGAGAAATTTGATTACATAGTCTACTCTATTGAAGAATCCAAGGATATAGATGAGCTATCAATTGATGAGCTGCAGAGTTGGCTGCTTGTTCATGAGCAAAAACTCAACAAAGATCCCAGTTGTGAGAAAAATTCATTGGCATGTAGAATACAAAATAGAAACCAAAACATATGCAAGTTCACATTCACCTGTTCACTATTCATTGTTGCACATTCCTTCAGTAATAGATGTGCAAGTATGTTTGGGATTAAGATTATTAAAGTAGATTTCTTTTCTTCCTGATTAGTACTAATTATGTATGTATATATCTTTACCAATATTTAAGCAAAATAAAGACATTCCTTTTTCAAAACAAAAGATTCACTTTTCAAGCTGTGATTAATTGCCCAAAAAATAAATAAATAAGTTTGATAAAAAAAAAGAAAAGAAAAGAAAAGAAGAATAAATAAAAAAAAAGAACTGTAAGTACAATGCTCCCCCGAAAGAGCAAACTATCAAGTGTCCACAGGGGGTGGCCTCAATTTGGAAGGAAATATGTGCTCTTTTACTTGCACAATGTGCTCTTTCATTGTAATTCCACTTCAAATGCTTAAACTCTTGAACATGCCACTCCTTGAAACTCAAAAAAGGGGTGAGCCAACGTTACAAAACTAAAGTAGCACAACAATCAAAGACATATGCAAATGAACCTTGGTGTTCAAGTTTGACTATTGGTTTCTATAGTTTTAACAGTATTTCTAAAAATGTGGGTTTATGCCACTTCACTTGCACTTGCTATGCAACAAAATTACTTAAACTGCAAGCTAGAGTCCCAACAGGACTACCTTCCTTGCACTGCTTCCTAGCATATAATGAGTCGTACATAATTTCCATACAGGGCAGTTGCCTACAAAAGAGTTCCACCTGAAAATAAATGCAATCTATGACTAAGAAATCTATAAACACTGGTTCGATAAAGCCAAGTCAGCAAGAATGCAAATATGTCACCATGAATCACAAAGGTGTACAGCGAGTTTCTGTATCCACCAATGCATGCAAGATGAAATAACAGGGCAAGCTGGACAAATCTTTTTAGGCTCAAATTGTGCACTCTAGAGATCAGGTACCCATCTCTGTGCAGTCCACAATGCTGAATGGCTTTTTCAGTACATATGCTAAACGCTGTCTTTCTTAGGCTACAGTTTAAGTAAATTCAACGCAGTGATTAGTATGATAAATAATTCAATGTGCTATTGATACACTAGCTGATCGCCTGTCACTAGTGACGCAGTTTCATGCTTCCCATATCTGTTTCTCCATGAAGATCATTTTCCTGCAAAAGAAATATTGCATAAGTTGTATATAATACATATGTACTTACAAAAGGGATTACTCAGTAGTCACATAATTGATTCTGTCGGATGTCTACCATCTGTTGTACGTCCTTGATCCTTCTCCGTTGACGCTTCTGCTTGGTGCTCACTGGAAAACAGTTGCATGGGGATAAGCAAATGTGCACAGCAAACATCGTCAGCTTTCATGTCTCACTAACTAAACAGATAAAATGTCTATGAGACAATGTAGCAAACTAAGAACTATAAAAAACTTGCACACAATTGTGAAAACCGGGATGCTTTCCTCTGGTTTCCGGTTTCCTTGATTTTGAGTTGATTTTCAATTTGTTGTTGTCTTTCCTATCCTTAGTTGACAGCATCTAGGTTTCTAATCAGACTATAAGAAATTGGTTATCATCACTATCCTGCTACCCCACCCCGCAAACTTATTCAACATGCACTCCCAAATTTGTAAACATTCCAAATGCATTCCCTCCCTGTTCTTAAATGGCACATGTTATTTCAAATGTTAAAATGCAATCCACCAATTGAAAGTGCCTTTACATGTCATCAAATTATCTTCAAGTTTTTCGCATTACCATATATTACTAATAGAGTAATAGGCAATCAACCACAAGTTCTGTAAATGAAACAGAGAAAAAAACACTATATTACATTCAGATAAGTGCCAGCGTCTTGCTTGCACAATCTTCACCCATCATTATGTGCTGTATCACAAGTTTCTAAAACGCATTTTTTCTTTTCAGAATCTTTACATCTCTAAATCAAATAAACGATTGATAAATACTTAAATAGTGGTTCAGCTAAAACACCCTTGGATATTTTGTTTTAGATCTTTTCATTGGTATGACAACCCAATAGTATCATGCGCAGGCGATTCAACCCTTCTTGGGTCTGAGAATCTAAATGCAATCTAATTTGAAATGCAACGTACCAAAAACAAGTGATGGATCGTCAATTGGTAGCTCACTTACCCGGTTTCGGACGCAGAGCGCAGAGCTCCTTTCAACTATCGGATTGAATTTGAGGGCCGCTGTTTGCCGATCTACGGCGACTTGTGGGAAATGTACTGCTCCGAAAATCACCACACTTCAGATCTGATGTCTTCAAGTTCAAGCAGAGGACGACTTCCCAGATATCTAAACGATTGCACGTGCACGGCATGTGCCAGTAAAACAGATTTACTTCCCAACTGTATTGCACGCTGTTAATCCCCCAGTTGGATATCCACCTCGGGTGGTCAGCAGACATTCTGGAAGATGAAATCTAAATAAGCACAGAGAACGATGCCAGTGACAACATCCATCAAATGAGCAATATTACTCTGTTTCAGCCAGGCCATTATACAATATGAGATCAATATATGACAAGACATTATACTGGCAGTTTCATAATGCTGGACGGGCAAGGAGACAGAGATGGATGCCTCAGACGATATTCTGCCAGCCTTCTTTCATTTCTTTCTTGACTTAGTTGGAAATGCAATGCAACCAACTCCTGTTCTAGTTCCGAAAGCAGCAATATTGCTTAGGAGCTCTTGAGCCTGTACATAGGTTTTTTTTTTTTTTTTGAAAAGGCCTGTACATAGGTTTTATGTAACAGAAGATTAAAAAATAAATGATTTATATCAAACATTAAGTGGACAATGTCACATTGCTCGCAAACTACATATTAGTACGCTAGGAATCCAAAAGTCAAAAATTTACAAAATGTCCCCTAGGTTAATTTTAGGACTTTCGCTCGCTTGTTGAGCTGATGATTTAGGAAATGCTGAAATAGAGACGATAAATTAAACAATGTTTAGAGAACATACCTTGTAAGGAAGGCATGCTGGACTGGAGAATTTAGTAGCATTTTTCTCAATTGCATTTTCCAGAATAGCACGTAGCTCTATTTCTTCAAGCAGCTGCTGTTCCAATCTTTGTAGCTATAGTAGAAGCACATCCATTGGTGACACTATGGCAAAGATGTCCTTAAATATATAAACAGCTCTAAGATACTGGAGGAGATTTGAACAATCAGACGCTCGCTAGTGGAATATGAGGAATTTCACGACAGTTCAAAGACAATACACGATTGCTGAAAACGGGTCTAGCATACCAATAAGTACCGTATCGAATATGAATCCCTCTAGTTGATGCAATTACACAACTGCCTCCTAACTAACACATCTTATTGAAATTTAAAGAAATTCCTTTTTCAAGTACTATTATTCCTAAACTTTCACATGAACCCCTTAGAAATGCGAACAGAATAGTAGAAAAGAGACGCATAATTTGCTCGTTGCTTCCATCCTGTTCAAGCTGGAACTTGTCGGGTATGAACTTTTATTGCAGGATCCAAGTCGTTCAATACCTTCATCAAGATTACTCACCTAAAGATCAAACAAAATACCGAATTTAGGAACTGTAGTTTGACCACTAAAGAAAAACCAAACATACTACAAACAATGAGAATAAAGTCATATGAATTTAGTATTTTGGACCAAGTTACGCATAATCCATAAGCAACAAAGATTTCCCTAGAACGTGCTACGACCCATATGATTTCCTCAAATTCCAAAGATTTCAGCTCTACAAATTCTGAGCGGATTTGGAATGCAAATTCCTAGAAGAGAGTCCATGTCCTAAATTTACTAAACTAAACCGGAAATATCTTTATTAAATAACAGTAGACTTCACTTGCAAATGAATAGAACAAATTCATTCATTTCCAGATCAATCGAATTCACGTGGTTCCCAACAGAACATTTTAGAAATCCAAAAGCATTTGCCTGGAAGATGTGCACCAGTACTTACCTTTGACAACGAGTCATCTTTCACAACCTCTGACTGAAATTCAGAATGATATGCTAGAATGAGAATATTTACAGAAAGAATCAATTCTGCAAAATGCAACCAAAGAACAAAGAAGAAATCATTACAAAGGAAAAGCTCAGAGATCCCCTGCATATATAACTAAAACAAGAAAGAGTAACTACAAAGAACAAGAATGCAGCCTTACTTAATTTGCACAATCGATGAGTCACACATCATCCTGCGATCATGGGGTTTGGCTTTAACCACATAAAGCACATCCAATTGCAGAAACAGCTTGGCTTCTGGCACTAGAAGACCAGAAGCTATACGCAGGTACAAACAAGCTTTTGCAAATCCTGCAAATCCACTTCAAAGGTAAAACATCTGGCTCTTTTGCATTTAAAAGTTTAGAAACTTCAAGATGCTTTGTGTCTGACTATCTTAGTATAAATTGGAGACACCCCACATGGAATGCAGAACTAGAAAAAGGAATGTACACTTGTGAGGCCACATAAAGACAAGCAATCTCATGAATGCTTTATTAGAAAGTTTAGGCATTATGTCTAATTGATTGATACTGCATTACAGAGGAGGGAAAAGAAGAGGCCAAAGATACTGCTAATCAAATGTTAAGGTTATTCTTGTTATTTTAGGAACCGAGCACAAAATGATTTCTAGCTTTACTGCTGCTTCCATCAATAACAGTAAGTTTTAGGCATCATCAAAATCATACTTCCTTAACAAATGACCCAAGACTGAGCATATGGATAAGTAATAACTATCAGAAATACAATTGAGGACTAAGGATGAAGATTGAGTCCACATTTCTATCCATAGAAAGAATTCAAATGCTTCATGATCTTTTAGCACAACATATTTTACATTTGCTGGGAAGTTGTTCTCAGTTCAATAGTGCTAACAATTTCTTTGTTTGAAGCAATTTTATCTTAATAGTAGAGCAGCATTTCTCTTGAAAATGGTAAACAAGAAATGAAAAGTAAAGAGAAGATGGTACCAGACCCATTTCCAAAAGCAACAGGATCGTCGTTTCTTTCGATTTCTGCTTTGACAGATAAATACAAAATAATGATCACAATGCACATAATGCAAACTAAACTTTACAAAAATTTGGTGACATTCTTACGTTGGTATTAACGGATCTGGATTTGCAGTCACAAAATCAGCAATCCTGCAAAATATTCATATTCAATCTACTAGAAGATAACTAACATTATATAAACTATAAAGAGAATCACCTCATTTTTCTTACATGGCTAGAACAAACAAATTTGAAAGATATTCAATTCCAGTTCCTTTTACTCTAAAACTAGGTGCCTCAAAAGGTAATTGAAAAACTAACACACTCTTTGCAGCATTGGGAAGCAGGTTGGAGGCGTTCAACAGATTTTAGTTCCTCCTGCCCAAGTGAAAAAGATTAATGAGCTTGTTAACTTTCCACAGAAGCTAAGAGGCGAAATCAAGAAAATTTCCAGTGAGATTATTATTGCATAATATTTCAAAATATCCTGCTTCTAATCTGAACATAGGTTTGTTTACTATTACTACTATTAATTTATGCAGCAGAAGAAAGCTACCACCTTACCAATAGCAGGAATCTGGTTAAAGGTCTAAGAAGGAAGATTGAGAGGTATAAAAGTACACTTTTGGCAAGTAGCCTTCATAGGCTTTTCCTCATTCATTTCAGTCCCTGATTGGGAACCTATAATTTGATAGTCCACTATGGAAAAAAAGGTGGCTTCCAGTAAATAATCATAGATCAAATTGAACACAAAGACCATTCTGATGTATTGGTCAACAAAATATATCCATATTATTCTTTGACCAGGTTAAACACAATTGGAGGTATCAATGAAGTCAATCAAAACCTGACAAACACGTTGTGTGTACCCATTGACTGGAGAACAGATACCAGCCACAATGAAACAGAGCACAATCATGCACTTGGCCTACATTTTTATAATTCAATATCACCAATTTAAACCAGAACAAGAAGCAATAATTCAGAGAGCTCACTCTCCATGTCGTTTGCTGCAAAAGGGTGGGGTTTATGGTGCTAAACAAAGTTGACTATAGCTCTATAGAAGACCAAAATTTTCCAACAAGACAAACCGAAGAGAATCATTCACCAGATGAACCTCTAAGATTACTATCGAAGAGGGTCTGAAGCTTTCAAGTTTTTTAGTCCATAAAAAGTAATTATGACTAATCTCCTATGCTCTTTAGTTAAATTCTCAACTCCATCCTTAAACTTTAAAGCGACTGCTAAGCCAACATACAGTCTTAGCTATAAGAACACTTCCTCAGCAATGGTCTTACAGTTCACAGAGATGGAAGTCCTACCTTTTCAGTTTGACATATTAAGCTAATGAAATCAAAAGGGTATCCTATACTACCTTCTGGAATCTAGAGTAATCAATGAACCCTCACCTGGCGTACAATTGTATTATGAAATTTTGCCTTCTACTTCCAAATATAATTATCCTGATGGTATTAGAGAACAAATTCTACAGTGTTCTTGCATCATCTATATCTTGAAACTGAGAAATCATAAGTAGGAGATTTGATAGTAACAAATCAAAACCATGAAGCAATTTAATTTGTTTCAATCCATAAACAAATTGGTTTTTACCAGAATAGCAATAGGCATGTGTCTTATTAAGACAATGACTAATGATTCTTCCACTAGTTCATGCTCAATAAACATTTTCACACCTGAAATGCCAAACTTAGAAATTCCTTTCCTATCCCTTTTGTGAATTCAGTAATCACACACACACGTACACCCCAATTTCAAATAACTAAACTTTCACATTGAAAACAGCTTGCCTATCACTCTTCAGATTACATTCAAAACTTGAGAACTCAATAATACTCAACATCCACAAATGAATATAGAACTGCAACAACACATATAAAAGACAGATAGAAAAACAAACCAGAAGAAGTGGTAAACTGATGAACTTATAGAATTGCAGAACTGGTAAACTTATAGAAACCAGAAGAAAACCTAATTAAACCATTAATGATTAGAGGTCACCCGTAATGGATACAATAGAACAATAGAAGTGATTACATGGGAAGATATCAATCACCCATATTCTCTCTGCTGAAATCGGGTTGCCTATAAGACAGCTGAAAGTCCTTGTAACTTTGCCAACAAAATATAAACATTGCTTCCCTAATTAAGATCAGGCCCCATTAACAGTAGTATAATGGGAAAGCAACTACCCTCAGAATAGCAATAGGGATATGACTTACTAAGTTGATGGACCAAAATCAAGGTTCAGCAAGAGTAACGCATAAAGAGCTAGGTAACACTTGAAAAGCTAGAGGACGAAACACCCTAAAACCTCAGGGTGTTTGTCACAATCTTCCTTGGTCTGGTACTCCAAAACTTTAGTTGACATGAACTGAAACGAAAATATCCACCACCAGTCATCCAGGCAGGTAAATGTAAATGGCACTAGAACAATCTTCTGGGTCCCCGGCTCATATACTGTGTAATGGTCGTTCTCTCTGCCCCGGCTTCGGGTGAACCTGCTCAAGATGAGACAGACGGTGTGATCCCGGAGATGAATGAAACTGTACTCAGTAGGTTCTGTAAACTCAGGAGGCAAGTGTTCGATAGACAATTTGCCGAGTTCCACTACTTTCTCTTCAAAGTAAAACATAAGAAAGAGCTGTATTGCATTTTCATCAAATGCATATGTGAACACCAACTTCAAGTTATCTAGGTCCAGTGTTAAAGCTCTGCCATGAAAGGGAGTGCGAGCAATGATTGTCCCATTTTTTGTCACAAAACAGCTGGATAATTTTCTCCATCCTATGTGTGGCTGCGCAACATCAAAACAGAATACATGATTATCAGCATGTTCCTGGATTGCCTGCTCTTGTGACTCCTGCATTGCCTGGTCTAGAAACTCCTCCAGTGCCTCGTCCTCGTCCTCAGACTCCGAGGACTCGTCAGAGGACTCGTCCTCAGACTTACACCCTGAAGCCCCTATGATTCCCCTGCTCGAGACTATTATTTTGGTTCCACTAACTATATAGGAGAATGGAGCAAACTTGAAATCCGGATTGTCAAGAACTAAAAATGGAGGTTCAGCCAGTGGAGTCCAATTGCTATTTACGGGATCAAATACCTCAAAGGCGGGATTGGCTGGTGCGGGTTCGAAGATGGGCTTACCAGAAAGAGAGTAGCGCTTTCCGTTGAGCTCCACCAGCAGGGGCCTATGTTTTCCTTGTCGGAAGGAAGCCTCCTTCTTCTTGATCTTGAAAACTTCAGGTTGAGGTTCCGGGGAGTCACGCTCCCTAGTGTCGAAGACATACAAGTCTTTGCTACAATTCCTCTCAAGGGAACCGTTATCTTGGATCCTGTTGCCGCCGGCGAAAACAATCTGGGATCCGAACACTCCACAGCCGGCGAAAGCCGGGAGGTGAAACCCCTGGTCATAAGCCACTTGCTGCAATTGATTGTTCGCCCAGGTCGCTCAATTTGATGGCGCGGATGTTGTAAGAATTGTAGACCCCTTCCATCTCAGAGGTGCATATATACAGAGACTTCTGTAGATCCTCGTCGTGCAACTTCAACGGTGCTTCTCCTGCCTCTCTGCGACATATAGATAACTTAGCCTTCCTCATCCCAGGCCAAGGGCAAGGGTTATTCTTCCAAGGCTTACCCTTAAGCCCCATGTTAGAGATCTAGAGAAATGGACCAAGGGTTTTATCCAGGTCAGAATACTGAAAATGAATAACCTGAGAACGACATTAGTATCCATTCTGATGAACTACAAAGCCCACTATCTTGTGCTGACATCATCGTGTTACTGTAGATATGTACACGTGTCTAGAATTCCAGTTCCTATTTCCATTTCGCTCGTGGTATTCCTTTGCATTTCCATTCCCTTGTAGAATCTAGTTTGCTGATGTTTTCTGTATCAATGAGAAATGCTGAAACTTTAAGCTTTTCTCCTCCTTCCCTTTTGCTGTTCCTATTACATACTTTAGGAAGTAAATTAGACTCAAAACTTAGATTTGCAAATTGACGAACCTAAGATAATAAAGAGTTTCAGAGCACTTAGGCGCACTTGTACTAATAGAAACATACAACTAGATGGATTAAATGATATTTTAGTGAAATGTTTATAACAAATATCAAAAGCTGAGAACGTATTTAGAAATTAAGTAATTTACATTATCAATGTAGAGTAGTGTTCACCTGGTCAGCTGCTGACCAAAGAATTTATACTCAATAACCCTTAGATTTACATCCAAGGGTGGAAAACAAAACACCTAAACTTAATAATAATTCTCTCTGCCATTGGATTTACATCCAAGGGTGGTTGAGCATTATTTTCTTGGTCAATAACTGACCAGGTGAACATTTTTGTATCAATGTATAGATGAATTTTCGACAAACTAAAATAAAGTCTAAGATAAAGAATTGACAGGAAAGTGAATTATGCCAATGGGCACGAAGGAAAAAAAAAAAAGAGGTCACTCGTAGTTGACTAATTTAGAAAATAGACAAGAAATGGTCGGTTGGGTCAAGGTCAAGGGGGTAAATTAGTAAAACTGAAAGGAACTTCCAGGTGTCATGTCTACGAGTGGTCCTTTCGGTGAACCCGCAGAGCACCTACTCATTCTCTCTTCCTTCCTACAAAGTACAAACCCTCTCTGTCTGCTCACTTCTCTATTTTGCTCACCCAAAACCCACTCTGTCCAAGCTCTCATCTTTTCTTCTGTTCTCTATTTTGTTCGTACTTTCTTTCGTAGTCGTCTTTTCTGAATCGTCTTCTTAATTTCTACGTGTTGTCTTACTGGCGTTTTCTAGTCATATAGAAAGTACTCCGTTTCAATCGATCAGAAAACCGTCTACCCTAGCAGAGAGGAAGCAAACACTGATCTTTCAGACGAGTGCATAATGCAGGTACTTGTTCTTCTCTTCTTTATGTTAAACGCATGTTGTTTGTTTGATGTAAAATCTTTAGTAACCCATTTGCTCTTTTGGGTTCTTTGTGGTTCTTTTAGTAACCCAATTTATTGCTACCAAAGGATGAGGAAAATATCGAAAGTTTCGACCTTTAAGAATTGAAATCAGCAAATTTGGGTTCTTTTGTACGTCCTCGTCCCAAAGCTTTCACCTTTGGATCTCAAGCTTCTACCTTTTATCCCCATAAACTCTGCATTTCAAGTTTGAACCTTTTTAAGACTAGAAATGCAGCAAATTTGGGTTCTTTTGTACGTATTCAGCCAAAAGCTTTCATCTTTGGATCTCAAAGCTTCTATCTTTCTTTCTTTTTCTATTTTTTGAAAGGTCAAGCTTCCATCTTTTATCCCCGTAAACTCTGCCATGCCTCAACATGTTCTATTTTGAGAACTACGACCACCGATCCAACAATTGGACCAACTAGTAAACAGAAGTTGACATCATTTTGGTCTGTCTAAACATAAAAAGTTTTGGGATTTAATTGGTGCTTGTTAAAACTAACTGTTTCCTTTTTCTTTTCTTTTTTTATGATGTAGATCATTAATGCATCTGTATATATCTGTTTGCTTTCTTAGATCCTCATCTTCATAAAAACAAACTATATGATTCACTAGCATTAATTCAGCACATTTGGAACATGAAAAGAGATTCAGGCCAAAATGATGCGCACTTTGGCCTTTAGCCATGATGATTTTTTAATCGATAATATCGTGAAAACACGTATTTTTGGCAAAATGTTGAATATTGTTTATTGAGTTTGCATGACATAATTTTTAGCGCATATGTCTGAAATTTATTCTTCATTTGTTGGAATCAACTGAGAATTCAGAGCATACCATATATATCTTGGAGCAATTTATGCATATTGGTTTGGGGCAGTATCCATTTTCATATAATCATACATACAAGCATTGCCTTATTTCTAACTAGAAACAGAGTAGGATGTAAGATGCCTAAGAATTTGCATTGATAATATTTCAAAATGCATACTAATTCTTTTTTTGTTTTGGTTCAGTGCAAAGTGGAAGAGTGTTGGACGGCTTTGGGGCATCTACTCGCTTACATGGATGCTAGGTGGAGTAAAGATACTTTGAAAGTTGTGCTTAGCAGGTTGACTGGAGGATTGAATGCAGAGGCAAGACATCTTGTGTATAGTGACTTATATTATCTAGATAATAGGAGGTATAATAGCATAGTTGGTGGAGTTGGAAATGGGGTGGCACAACGTTTAATTACGGCTGAGTATACTGCTGAGGTTGAGAAGATGAAGACTTGCAGGAAGAAATTGTTGAAGCACCGATTGATATCAGTGAAAACCATGGGACAGATGAACACTATAGTGAAGCTGAAGAGAGATTATGATTGGGAGATAGCAGTGATCATTGACGTTGAAAATAACAATGAAGCAACAGATTCAATCCGTCAACTAGCGAACAACGCTGAGATTCCAATCAAGGAAGAGGATCACATCATGGATGATTATATACCTGAGCTGCCACAACAGGTTTTTGAAAATCCTGTTATCACACAAGTTCAAGAACCGGCACTGCCATGGCTGGAATGGATGAAAGATAGGGCAAATGCAGCTGAACAACTGTCTACCCAGGGTTACAATACAGAAGCTGTGGAAGAAGATGAAGATATAGATTGGCAAGTTGATCCCTGATTGGGCGAGCTATAAAACAAGGAAACAAGTTCATCCCTGATTTGGGCAAGTTCATCCCGAATTACTTTGTTTGTGCACTTTCTTCATGGAACTAGCACAATTCTATTATAGTTATAGTTCAGTTTTGTGATAGTGAGTTGTATTGTGCGCCTTGGCATGGAATAGTTTTCACTTTGATCTTGTAATACGACGTTGCATACCTCTGCATAGAGGGTATTACACTAGTTGGAATTGAATAGTTATTAGTTTTTCTTTCAATATCCATTTCCTATCCAAAGCACAGTAACTTGGGAAAAGAATTAAAGCTAAAGCAAGACACGGTAAAGAGCAAATTTTGAGGTGTAAAATAAGTTGCTCAATTTGAGGGTCAGATTTGCAATGTACAGCAATAGTTACGGCCTTCGAAAAAAATAGCCCCTGAGAGACATATTACACAAATTTCGAAGAAAGAACGGGTGAAGCGCAATCTCTATTCCTTTTCATGAAGTTTCAATTCAGTGATGCACCTTCCTTTGGTTGTGACGCTGGAACCTCTCCTGCTTGTCAACAGCACAACCGGTCGCAAGAACTGTGGCGCCACTCCTTTTCAGGGGCCAGTAAAAAGATAGATCGGCCTAAAATGTTCTTGGCTGGCAGTGGACCCCTAAGCATAGACACAACTTAAACAATGAATCAACATGAGGAAACTCAACATCATGAATAAACCAAAGGGTCTCACAACTTGGTTTAGAATGCATTACCATACGTGTGAATCATATATAGCTGTTATTTCTATTGTCACCCATCACAAAAACAAAGTTCTCTGGCACAGTCTGTGCAACATAAGCGGAAAGATGCAAAGTTAACCATTTGTAACATTCTTTTACAATCTTACCAAGTTTCCTGATAATAGTAAAGAAAAGAAGGGTATAAAGGAAGAAAAAGAAGGTAAACTGTTAAAGTGAGTCTTACAATAGGCGTCATATTATAAGAAGGTGGTTCAAGGATGAATGTTTCAATTCTCTCCACCCCATTAACTATGAGCTTCCCATTAATTTGGTTCATCTCTGGGTTTGCCAATTGGGTTATTTTCTCGGTTGTTATGAAGATGAACTTTGTCTCGGTGATGAAGGTATAACCCTGGTTATACTACAGCAACATCTCACCACGGTGGTTTTCCAGTTTCCTAGTTTGATAATGTTTCCTAATATGACTATGATTCCTAATTTTGTTTTTCTTTTCTTTATAAATACTTCTGAGATTATTTCCCTAAACCCTAACATTACAAATTTGGTAGCTGCTTAGTTCTATGTCGAAGGGTGAACTAATTAAGTTTGCAAGGTACAAGGCTTCAGTCATAGACCCCGGCACTCTTGGACTTTTAACCATTACAGAAAATAAAATTGAGTTCTGTGCCGATCCCAAATATGCCACAAAGCTATTTGAAGTGGGGCTTGAACATATTAAAGGACATCAACACACCAAAGAAGGATCACATAAACCAGCCTGGCTAAATCTCAACACAGATAAGGATGTGACTAGGACTAGGTACATCTTTGAGCTCTATAGTTATCCAGATCTTCATGAATGCGTTGAATTTTTACGCAAGTTGCTTCTTGAGTTTAGCTGTAGAAAAGTTGGTTACAAAAGTTCGATGATATTTGACACCAAGCCTAGTAGAAAGGTTACATTTACTGAAGAGATTAAGCACCGGATATTTGCTCTGAGGCCAGCTGTGCACCAGGCATATCTTAACAGTGTAGTTCCCGGAAAGACCAAAGAGCATGACTTCTGGAGAAAGTATTTCAATGCTGAACAGGTCCGAATGTATAGTGCAAAGAATGTTGTTGCGGCTGAAGCAGAAGCTACTGAGGATGAGGAAAAGGCAGTTTTTTTGAAGGATGATGAACTAGTTGCAAGGGAAGCTCGTAGGAAGATTCGACGTGTTGATCCAACTTTGGATATGGTAGCTGATCAAAGGGATGATCATACACATCTTCCTTTGCATGGGATCTTTCACCACGACATAAATGATGAAGAAGTGCAGAATAATAATCAAAAGAGGTGGAGGACTTTGCGGCAAGATGTTAACAGACAAGGAGCTGTTGTTCTTCAAGGAATAAGAGCTGTGGAAGAGGAATTTACACGGCGTAGGTCAAAACAGGAATATTCTGATGATGAGAGTAGTGACGTGCAGCAGGAGAAGAGACTTGATAGGATTAGTTGGATAACTGAGATAGAGGACCTGGAAGAACCTCATTCTGTTGCTCCATTATGTTTTGATACGGATCTTTGGGACTACTCGGAACTAGCTAGCGCTAATGCAGGGCTTAAAACTTTGGACGATTCAAGTACTGGAAGTGAACAAAATAAAAAGGTGGTTACTGCTCAGGAAGCATACGGCTCTTTGAGGGAGTCTATATCTGAAATTAAGAGCATTGGGCTGAGCAATGCCACAGTTGGACTGAAATTCAATGTTGAGGATTTTCTCAAGGAAGTAGGAAAAACTTCAGGTATCAAGGATCGACCTGCGACAGACATGGACATGTTGCCCAAAACCAAGTAAAAGTCAACTTCTACATCAATGTTCCGTTTGATATGCATTGAAGAATTACCGAGCCAATTAATGACTTTGGGACTTCACAAGCATATGTAATTGCTAATTCACTGCAATGTAATACAGAATGAAATAGTTTTCTGAGTTTAGGATTATGAGAAGTGGAGCAAAGTATTTTTCCTGTTCTCTTTCAGATCATCTTTGCCAATATTAAGAGAAACATAAAACTTACTGAACAAAAGGGTCAGCACAACTCATTTTCAGTACAAATTTGCCAAATAGTGTGGAATGCGTCTCATACTCATTTTGGAAGAAATATTAGACTCTGCTCTGATCAACTTCGAAATTTTATACATATACTTTAATTTCACTTCCATATCAACAGAAACTATTGGTTGATCCCTGAACTATCCAACATGTGTTACACATTTCATGGAGCTTTAACTTGCACAATCAGCTACACCAATAGAAAGGGAAAGAAGTATCCCTGTTAATCAAAAAGTACTGGCTAGGCCAAATAATCATGAGCAATCTGAATCTAAGAACCAATGAAATCTTCAAAGGCAGGAACCACATGGAACTGTTTATGGGAATGTGGAAGAATGTAAGAGTTCCACATCACGAGTAACAAGATAAGAAAGAACATATATGTGCGTGGTATCACGATTGTGTTGTTTCTTCTTCGCTAACATATATACACCACTCTACATGTATTTTCAAACTGCCTGCATATCCCAACTTGACTTTGAAACTGCCTCCTGCACATAACCAGTGGCTGCACTCTTAGTGCAGATGTACGAGTAACACACATGGTTCTAGTAACATTCTGCATACTTTCAGATGAAAACTCGAATCTTTTTGAAATCATCTGGCCTCTAATGTTAGCAGCAGAGCTGCCATTATCAGAAACAACTACTCCAGGTATCTGCAAAGCATTAGGATAAGAAGTATTCAAGCTTTGTTTTCGACTAATTGCCTCTAAACTCTGTTCAGGTGCCTTGTTTAGTATGACTTCCGGATCCTCTTTTGACTCATTGAGGAGTCTCATCGCTTCATCCATTAAACCTATAGCACGCCAAGCCTCAGCAACAAGCTCGATTGTTCTCATTTCAGGAACAATACCCTTCTCTTCCATTATATGAAGCAAATCTTCTGCTTTCCATGGCTGTCTAGCTTCCCCATATCCCCATATTAGAGTCTCAAAAGTTTTCACATTTGGGGTGATTCCGATTTCACACATTTTCTCAAAGATACCCCAAGCATGCTCCATTTTTCCTGCTGTGCACCACCCACTCATGATGGTTGTGAAGATTACAACATTTGGATGCACACCAGATTTGCCCATGAAACTCAGAAGTGACTCGGCCTTCGCTGGATCACCGGCACGCACATAGCCTTTTGCAAGAATGCCAAATGAATGGATGTCTGGTTCTATGTCCGCTTTTATCATGTCATCAAAGATCTCCTGGCATTTTTCCATTAGCCCTGCTGAGCTCCATGCATTCATTATGGTGCTAAATGTTATCACATCTGGTTTTATCCCAAATTCTTCCATCAATGTCAGTACCTGCCAAGTTATGCTTTTTTGTGAGTAAACCAATCTTTCAGTACTCGTCTGTAAAAAGTAGCAGAATTTACATAAACAGAATAATATAGTTCATTGAAGATCCAAAATTAAACTCACCTCATCAACTCCATCAGTGTCTGTAATGTTCAGAAACCCCTTGATGAGAGAGTTGAAAATGACGAGATTTGGCTTCACCCCAAGATCCTTCATTCTATATACAAACCTCAGAGCATCTGTCATGTTACCTTCTTTACAATATCCATTTACAACAATGCCACACGTACGCTCGTTGGGGTTAACTTTGTTGTGTTGCATCTCCAACATCAACCTTTCAGCTTTACTGGTCTCTCCATTCTCAGCATAAGCCCTTGCCAATGTGTTGTAAGTGACTGCATCAGGTTGTATCCCAGAAGCAACCATCTTATACACCACATTCCAGGCTTGATCTAATCTCTTCTTGTTACACCAGGCTCTAACTAGAATATTATATGTCCTGTCATTCGGTTTCGCATTCCCATCCTGCAACATAAGCTCTAGCAATTTTAAAGATTCTTCAGGTTTACCAGCAATTCCGTATCCTTTGATAAGGGTGTTAAAAGTGCTGGTTGTGGGCTTACATCCACTCTCCTCCATTTTGCGAAAGATTTTCATGGCATCATTTACATTTCCAGATTCGGAGAAAGCATTGATCATGGCATTGAAAAGTATTGAATCAGGCTTCATACCATTCTCCTCCACTTCAGAGAGGAGCAAGGGAATTGACTTGAAACGCCTCTGGCGGGTCAAGGCAGCAACTAGAGTTGTGTATGTTATAAGAGTTGGCCTATGTCCTTCTTCTACTAAATTATTGAAGATGGAATGAGCTTCATGAGGCTTCCCTCTTGAAATCAAATTATTCATCAGCTTTGTTCTCGAACGAACTACTCGACAACTGTTCTTGTCCAAACAAACAAGGCAGCGAGACACCGGAGTTGAGCTTGATTTCACTTTGTCCTTGCCCAGGTTTGGTTCCTAAGAAGTTCACAGTGATCAATAAACTTGATTAAAAACATGTTACTATAGCTATGCCTAATGGAGTTCACTCAATTAAACCAATAAAGAATAACAAAAGAACCAAGTCATTCTCATTCTAATTAGTGGAAGTAACAAAGTTAATGAAGAAATAGAATGCATATTGTACCATAATAATAAGCTGCAAGATTTAGTAAACAAATGAGTTCATGACCAATATGATACCCTGAGTGAAGATGCGCTATTACTAATTGTTCCCTCTTGGTGTCTACCCATGATTCTTCAAGCACCAAGATCCCCCAAGCTGTTCCTCAATTCGTGAGCTACCTTCTCTGATCAAATTTAGATTTCGCGTTGCAGACCATGCCAAGGAATCTGTCAAAGCTTTAGAGCTGAGGGGATAGTTAGCTGGTCATTTCCTCCTAGATGAAACCTATGGAGAAATGGAGAATCCCACAGCATAAGCACAGATATATAGGTATATTGACTGCAAACACAAATGTAACTAGTATGTAGTTCAAAAAGTTCTAATCTCTCAGTGATAAAACAATGCTGTGAGATTATTCGAGGCCCCTATTGGTCCCTATTCCGTGTAAGTAGGATTTAAAGCACCGAGTTCTATTCCGTGTTTACAATATTTATTCCAAGGAAAATGAATTGGTAACAAGGTGGAGCCATACTTATCACTTTGTATGGTTCTAGGGGGAACACCAATATGGGAATAACTAGATCAATATGAGAATCCCACAGCATAAGCACAGATATATAGGTATATTGACTGCAAACACAAATGTAACTAGTATGTAGTTCAAAAAGTTCAAATCTCTCAGTGATAAAACAATGCTGTGAGATTATTCAAATGTAACTAGTATGTAGTTCAAAAAGTTCTAATCTCTCAGTGATAAAACAATGCTGTGAGATTATTCGAGGCCCCCATTGGTCCCTAAAAACCTATAGTGACGGAAAGGCTTATAATAGAAAGTTGAAAAGTATAGTTACTAGATTTCATTACAGGAGGGATGAAATTTGTCTTTTGAGCAACATGATTGATTTTAAGAGGAAAAGGTTTTAGCTTGGTGCTTTTACAGGAGATTTTTCAGAATGAATAAAAGAACTAAGGAAACCACCACTCATCCACAGCCCAGTTCTAACATACCAAAATTCTGGCAGCAAGAATAAAATGTGTATGAAGTAAACTGAAGCCAATTGTTATGGAAAGATTGGACATTTAAAGAACTCAATTATTATGCAGCAAGAAAAACAATAAGCATGAGGATTTGCAGTCACTAAACTATGTTAATATTAAGATATTTGAAACATCCAAACCAAATCCACTTCTTTCAAGACTCAAAACTTTTTCTGCAACTCAAAGCCAAAATAACCACTCATACATATCTGCCCAACAATTCAAGACAAACAGAACTGAAATCCAAACCCCAATACCAAATGGGTTCTTGCAAACAATCACAGTTCAACACTACCAAAGTATCAATGCTCAAAAGTACATAGCTCTAGGTGCAAATTAGTTCAATGGATTCAAAATTTCATGTTCTTAAATAAGCTGCTAGAGTTTACCTATTGAGCTGAGAGTGGCAGAGCTCAGAAGGAGAGGTGGAGGTTCATGGTTGGTTGCCCAGTTATGCATGTCACCCAATTGCAATGTGTAAAATTAGAAGTGGCAGAACTGTATTGTAGTCTAGCGGTGTGGTTTGTGTTGTGACATCCACTGGGGATTCTTATCCACAAATATTATCAGAATGAAATTCTGGATAAATTTTTGAGGCTGTTAAGGAGGGAGACAAAAGTATGCATATACTCTTTTGGTGGCTAAAATTTAGAAGACCATACTGTTATATACCTCACTACGTGGTCGCCTAGATCATCATTGTCTCTTTACAGTACCTTTTTAGGGAGATACTTCGAGAATGTGCGAAGGAATTCCTACAAGATTTGCACCATTTAAAACCAATCTAAGAAATCCAATAGAAATACCCATCTTAGTCCAAAGAAAATATCAAAGTTTTGAAACACACCAATTCCTAGCTAGTGGGTGAGTTGTGACAGAAGAAAACTTTCCGATTATTAGAATAGAAACACTTCTGTCCATACATTTATTAAAATGTATCATTATTTTTAATTGTGAAATGTTTTTGCATTACAATGATAAAATTCTTCTAATATGTTACATAAAAAGGTTCCATGTGATCATCACAAACACATCATCTTTGTTCAAATTATGTTTTGTAATCGTTTTGGCTTCACATTTTTTTAGTAATAAGGTGGAAATTATTCTATACATCGATGGTGCATAACATTTTCTGTCGTTTTTGACATAATAAACAAAAAAAATTTGTCTCATTTTGACAAATATTTAGTGCATATTTATTAAATTTCCCAATAATGAAATAAAAGATTCCCTCTTTACAAAAAAAGAGAGAGAAAAATCAAAATCAAAATGAGGTTAGTAGGCGGTATTGTCAGAACAGAACCCCTAGCAAGGTAAAGGTGTTGGCTGTTCATAAATAGCACAACCGCTCTCAAAAAGCCATCGGTCTGTCACAGACCCACAACACAGGGTTTAGGGTTTTGGATGATGCTCAGGGTCTGGAAATGGTACCAGAGCTGCCTCTCTCAGCATCCATTGAAGACCCAGGTCATTAGCTCCGGCGTCCTCTGGGGCGTCGGCGACATTGCTGCCCAGTACATTACTCACTCCACCACAAGAAACCGTCTTCAGCTCTCCGTGAGTATTCCCCCATTTTGGAAAACCCTGAATGTGGGTCTTGATTTTACTTTGGTTTTGTGGTTTCTGCAACTGGGTTTGCTGCAACTGCCTCATTTTGGGTTTGGGTTTTTGATTTTGCATTGCTTTAGTGCCATTGTAGCATCTTTGAAATCTTGTTTGGAGTTTGTGTGGTTTGGATGATTGAGTTTACTGACATTTGGCTAGTGTTGTAATTCACATGTTTTAGCTTGGTAGTAACATTTGGCTAGTTTTTTTGCTTCAAAGCATTGGCCTTTATTCAGAATTAGGTGCCATTGTGATTGTTTCTGAGTCCATTTGAAGATTTGTGAAGGTCCATTATTTATACAGATTTCTAAGGAAATGATTGATATTGATCATCTAGAATAAGGATACCATAGAAATAGAAGCATTTCAGATTGATGATGGCCAAATTCGAATCGAGCAGTGCCATTGCAGAAAATAGGTGTCATCCCAACCAATGCCTTCATTTCACCTCTGTTGTTTTGATGATGAGGAGAACTATAACTTCTGTTTCTCCATGAACAAGGGTGTGTCAATAAACCGAGGAATAATTTAGTTTTCTGGTTGAGCTTTAACCTCTTTCCTATGGCTCTTATAGACATAACGTGAGGTTGCATCACCATGAGTCTATGACAAATGATTTCAGTTCTATAGATTGATGGTTAAAAGGAATTCTTAAATGCCCTTTGTACATTTGGCTCTGTTCTACTTGGTAGTCAAGGAACAACTTTTAATCAGGCGGCAGAAATAAACTTAAGTTTAGTAACTAAGTCTTTCAAATGAAAATTGAACTGATGAGGTCAGGTACAACTTATAAAGATCCCTCTGTTTTTGTGTGTGTTAATGCCTTGTAAGTATGTGTATGGGTGTATCCAAATGCGTAGCTCTTCATTTTGTTCTTTTGACGTATATTGTATCAGACTAAGCATTGTGGCCTTTTGCCTCTCCACTGAATTGTTACATGTGAACTTTGGCAAGTGGTAGACCTAACTTTAAAGAATGCAGCTCAAGTTTGTGCAAGAACTTGATTGGTTATAAGTTCAAGTCATCTTTGTGGTGAAACTAGTTGTAGTTTTTCCTCCACCATCCCTTTCCTTTGCATATATATGATGATCCTCTATCTTATGCAGCACGACAAAGCTGAAGATTTCAAAGTTAACTGGAAACGAGTAGCTATCACAAGTACATTTGGCTTTGCTTTTGTTGGACCCGTTGGCCATTTCTGGTATGTTTTACTTTTCCTGTTTCTTTTCCTTGAGGCTCCTGGTCTGAAATCTGACCTGTCTGCCATAAAATAAAAAGTATTAGTTAATAACATTTCATGTTTACAGGTACGAAAACTTGGATAAGTTCATAAAGTTGAAGCTTCACCTAAAACCTAACTCAGCCCGGTTTGTTGCTGCTAAAGTGGCAATGGATGGTCTTATCTTTGGCCCCCTTGATTTGTTGGTGTTCTTCACCTACATGGGATTTTCCACTGGCAAGAATGCTGATCAAGTGAAGGAAGATTTGAAGAGAGATTTCATACCAGCCCTCATGTTGGAGGGTGGCGTGTGGCCAATTGTTCAAGTTGCAAATTTCAGATATGTTCCTGTGAGGTATCAGCTCCTCTATGTTAATATCTTCTGCCTGTTGGACAGTGCCTTTTTGTCATGGGTCGAGCAACAAAAGGATGCTGCTTGGAAGCAATGGTTAACATCTTTTGCATCTTTTAAAGACCGATAAGGTTAGGGTAGGTTATGATTCATCATCTTCCCCACTCATGTTTTTCTTTCCTTCTCTTCAGTTTAGTGTACTGCAAACCAAGAGAATGTGTTTAAAAAAGAAGTTTAGTGCCCACCACAGCTAAAACTTGCATTTTTGATGTTGGGATTTTGGAGATTGATGTAATTGTTTAGTTGCATGTGTTCACTGTGACTTATACAATGAAAGAAACAACACAGCTTTGACCTTTGATTTGACAGGTCATTCGCTTGGATGTAATAGTCTTTAGCAATCTGTTCAATGCCAACCAAGTGATGAGAGATGGCTCATAATCTCATTAATTGCCTCTTTGGTATTTCATTATTTTCACTAATTGAAATTTTCCAACTACATTTGATACCAATGAAAGCGAGGGAGGCAAATGCAAACAAGCGAGGCTAATCACACATAAAGATATTGTGTGATTTTGCTGCCTCTTGGGAACTAATTCCGGAAATTTGTCTAAAATCATGATTTTCATCCAAAATTGTGAAGACTATAACACTTTTTTTAATCAAAAACTCATATTCTTATTTTCTCACCAAAATCTTCGAATTGATAAATTATAATTCTTAAGCAATTCTAGAACTTATGGACATCAAAAATATCAATCCGATTTTTTTTTTTATGATTTTCCAAATCAGAAAATCGAAAAAATCATAAGAATGAACGGGGTCGAGATTTTTTAGGTCGGTAAAAATCATGGTTTACCAAATAGTAAGAATATCCAAACTAGGTCAGACTTTTTTTTTATACTATTTGAGTATTTTCTCAATATTCTGACTTTGAAAAATGAAAACAATATTGATCTAGTTATTCCCATATTGGTGTTCCCCCTAGAACCATACAAAGTGATAAGTATGGCTCCACCTTGTTACCAATTCATTTTCCTTGGAATAAATATTGTAAACACGGAATAGAACTCGGTGCTTTAAATCCTACTTACAAGTAGATCACCTCAGTAATATTACAATTATACAAAATGTTTCCCCACCGGGAAAATTGGGGTTGAGTTCACAAGCAAAGCCGAGGTTAAGTACATGAAAACCTACTCTGCAAATTGCAACACAATCTGAAGGCAATCCAAATCCAATGATTGTGACAGCATTCAGGTTGTGCATAATGGGTAGACTAGGTAAACTAAAACTACCGTGACTAGATGAACGAACTATGGTCTCCCCCAAGTGGTACTTTTGGCTTGAATGTCGCAGAGACCATTAAGCATGAGCAGCCTTGGAAGTCGATGCTCTGAAAAGTGAAACATCATTCAACATTAACTGAGAAATGTAGAAAAGTTTGGAGGTTTGATTTATGAAATGGGAAAGAGTAAAACATACTGGTATGCTTAGCAGAAGTCCTTGATTATTGACCAGAACAGGCAGGCCCCTTCTTGCAGCAGCAGGAATAGATTTCAGGGATTGAAGAGCTCTTTGTGCTGAAATCCTTGCATAGTCTAGAGAAGTGTCTGTCTCCTCTTTTCTTTGTTCTACCTTCCTATCCAAAGAGTTGCTTTGTTCTTGAAGGTTCCCCGAAGTATGAGACTTTGACAAGTCGGAAAGATACAGCCAATCCTGTTCACTCATGTTCCGCACCTCAAGCACTGTGTCATGGCCAATACAAGATTTGCCACCACACCGACTTTCCCCCTCCAAAGCTTCCTCAGAAACTTCACTCAGTTTCCATGTGATAAAAAATCGGTTCATGAAGCAACATATTTGCCCGGGGGGAAGTGGTTCACTGGGTGATGTACTAATAGATTTGACTCCATGCTTTGACTTGTAGTCAGCTTTTACTTCACTCTTGGACTTGAAATGCTCGATCTCTTCCTTCTGCAATGAAAGAATATTTGTATGGGTTGCCTCACTAATCATACCAAGCCTCCTCGCTTCAGTTAAAACAGATTTAGATGTTACTTCTAAGAAAGGCACATCTGATGCATTTGGAACCAAGTGATCTGCATAGGATTTGCCATCAGCGATAATTTGCTCTATCTCATCTGGAGTAGAGTGTTCTTGTACTGCTTGAAAGTGTTGATGGGATAACCCTATATTTGAAGGCAGAGGAGAATCAACAGAACAGCACACCAGGGCTTTTGTGCCTCTAGACCCAGGAGCTGGAGAAAGGAAGCAGCCAGCTGCAGTAACAGATGTCTGCACAATAGGTAAAACAGCATGAAATGTCAATGAAACTAAAAGTAATACCAGATACAGCTTCGACACTATGATGCATATCAAGTTGGTTAGTGTCAGTTGATGAAAGCAAGCGTACCTTGCATGGGAAACTACGCAGGTAACCAACAAGCAATTTTGAAGTATTACCTCTAAGTGGTCTGTGCCTTTGTGAGATGAACTGCAAAGTAGCATCAGTTACAGCATGAACATAATTCGTAAAATAATTTGTTCTAAGAAAAGTAACTATGGTATTAAACAAGTAAACAACTGTATGCTAATAACTTTCTTACCTGCAAAACTAAGGAAATGAACTTTGACAGGCATATGTCCTCCACTTTTGATTGATTAAGAATCTCTAAATCAATAACCGCATATCCTAGCTGCAGGTAGCAATATTAAATGAATTTTTCAAAATTCTTCAGACATGTTTACACTATAACCAAATGCCTAGTTGGCTAAAAGTTGTTATCAGGTATCAGAAGGAATGGTCAAAAGGTATTAAAATCAAATGATGCTTACATGAGAAACGGTCACTGCTTTAGACATCAAAGCACGGCAAACATGATCAATATATACGCGTGTTTTCCGACAAGCAGTTATTACTGCTTGTAGCTCATTTTTGAATGCACCTGGGAGGAATAGAATAAGAGTTAGTAGTCTGAAAATGCCAAGCCTGTGTTTGCAAACAAGAAGAACGACAGTCCATTGGGGGTAATATGAAGCTAACAAAACATGCAAGAGAAGATTTATGACTTTGTTCCTCAGAACTCACATGATGCGTCCCTTAAGGACATTCGAATTCTATTACGAGCATATAACAGGCTTTGATTTGTTGGGTCTTCCACCCATTCCTGATCACTCCCTTGGCATATCTTCAGAAATTATAAACAAAATCTCATAACGGTACCAATCTCATAATAATTTCATAATCTTATAACAGATACTAACTAAGCTCTATCAAACTAACCTTGTACATATCTTCTTTTGAAAAATCCAGGAGTGGTCTCACAAGAAGAATACCATAGTTTCTAGAAACTTCAGTATGAGAATGGGTGTGCGAGGAGAAAATTTGAGATGTGAAAGGCATACCAGCAAGTCCAAGAATACCGCTATTGCGAGATAGTCTGATAACAAATAACTCAGCCTGCATTGTTTCTAGCAATCACTATATGTCTAGCATCTGTAACACACTGGAAAATTGAAATCAATACAGAAGAGGAAGCAATACCTATATCATTGCAATATAACCTAATAATGTCTTTCATTCTAAGATTACAACTAACAAACACATTAACACGTACACAGCTACAGAAAGAAAGTTAAACTAAGTGGTTGTTGGAGAAACCTGGTCATCAGCATGATGTGCCGTAAGTAACACACCAATCTGGTTCTTGATACAAACGTTCTGAAATATCTGGTACCTGTATTCAAATCCAACATTAAGAAATTAAGAAAGCTGCTAATTAAATGCTCTATTCACAGTCTAATTAAGTGTAATGCATCCATCCATTCCCAGTAACACACCTCATTTCGCGAGCTGCTTCTTGCACATGACCTTGTTTCGGCTTACCATCCTCCCAATCACAACAGGCAACATCACTTCTGATTCCTACACAAACCTCACATTAGCTTTCCACCTTCTACTAAATCCACCATCTTAAACTTAAACCAGAACAATGTATCAGCACAAACAAACAAAAGTACCCATTTTCGCGACACGATTGGAAACAATGCTGGCCTCTTCCGTGCTCTCTTCTCGCAGCCCATGATCCACAATTATAGCCAAAACCCCATCAATGAATCCCTCATCACATTTACCATCATACCCCTGTCCTTTCCAGTACGCAGTTAAAGCACACAAGGCCATACTATCCGGACCTCCAGAAACTCCAATAGCTAATACACAAAATCACAAAAAAAAGAACCAATCTTTCATTGCCTCCGATTTCACGACCCAAAATAAAAATCCACCCTTTAAGTTTTTCACTATGAAATCAAATTTTGCAGAGCATAATTGAGCAAAAGGTTTGAACTTTAAAGTGAAAGATGAGAGTTACAGACCGATTCGGTGGTGGGGCTTGAGGCCGGCCATGTCCATTCGTCTAGAGAAAGCTTCTTTGTACTTGGCCAAGTCCACTGCTGCTGCGACTTGGGTGGTTTGGGAGCACTTGCAGGAAAATTGGCGGGAAATGAAGGGGAGCTTCCATAGTGGGAAGGGTATTTTGGGAATGGAAAAGAGTAAGGTTTGGGTTGTGGTTTGGGACGATAGGATAACCCCTCCCGCCATTGGAAACAAAGCTGAAGTAGACTACTGCGTTAGGAGATGAAGCATATAGAGCCACTGAAACGGTGCGTTTGACTTTAAAACTAAATAAATAAATAAAATCTGAGAAGAGGGTCTTAATTAGGCTTAATGGGCCATTCTGGGCCGTTGCAATATTGAAAAAGTCGCCGAAACAAGACAAAGTATAAAGAGTAGGAAGTGTTCTGAAGACTTTAAATTGAAGATTGCTAGATTTCACCGGAAAGACTCTCACTTTCTGTTTTCTCCGATTGGAGTTTTCCCGCCAAATCAATGAAGCCCCGGCGCCAATCTTCGTAGCCGCCGTCGTCGCCGTCCCACTATGACCACTCCTCTGACCGCCACGTCATCACTATCCTTCTTCTTCTTCATCATCGTCTCCATCGCCGTAGCCGTCTCCATCTCTCTCTTCCATTACAAACCCCACCGGAACCCCGCAGCCGTAGATCCTCCTCCACCGCAAAACTACGTCGTTCGATTCGTCGAGTACAAGAGGTGGGAGGATCACCGGGAGTATCTGAAATCGAGTGTGCCGGCGGAGGGATGGGACTGGATCGAGAGGAACAATCCGGCCATGGATTACCCGACGGATTTCGGGCTGGTGCGGATTGACGATGGAGCCAGGGAATTGGTGATTGGGGAGATTGGGAAATTGGGGATGGTGAAGGATGTGAATGCTGACGTCAGGTATGGGAGGGGTTTGCTTAGTGAGGAGGAGAAAGTTGGGGCCTTTGTGGATGGGGAGAAGCGGCCGGGGAAGATGTTCACGGCGATGTCGTTTAGCGAAGACGACGGAGCAGTGAGTAATGGCTCTGTTAGCTGGAAAAGGGAGCTCTTGGCTGAGGTGAGTGTCGTTTTGATGCTTCTGTATTTAGAAAGAACTTGAAGTTGACAACTTTTTTTTTTGTTTTCGGGTTATGGTTGTTTATCATATCAAGTAGAAAATGGCTGATGTTGGTTGTGATTTTAGTGAAGAAGTTTTAGTTTGATTGTGATTATAGTTGGTATTGTGGTGGAAGCTCATGATGCATGTGATTTCGAACTTGATAATGGGGGAACATATTCAAGTGTTACGTTCACTTTGTTGCTGTCAGTGAAGTTGGAGATGTTAATGCGGAGAAGTCTGTTTTTGTGTGTCTCGAAAACAGGCTGTTTGGGAATTCGGTTTTGAGAGCTTTTTCTGCGTTGGTTCTTTTGTACAGGTCCTTAGTATTTATGCCTAGTTCACTTTTTCTTAGAACCGTTCTACTTTTTGCAGAGATCTCAAATAACTTCATTATTTGGAGCGGATTTTCTTTGGACAAAAGGGTATACCGGTACGAAAGTGAAAATGGCCATATTTGATACTGGTATTCGAGCTAATCACCCGCACTTTCGAAATATTAAGGTATTGTTTTCTGGAAAAAGATGTCCCAGTCTCTTGTCACTGTGGGTTTTGTAGTCGGAGTTAATCACCCTTATTTCCCTGGGAATTACAGTTATGTTACTTTTAATACAAGTTTTCAGTTGATTTGCTGGTTTTGACTTTTAAACGATTATGCAGGAGCGGACAAACTGGACAAATGAGGACACATTAAATGACAATCTTGGACATGGGACATTTGTTGCTGGTGTTGTTGCTGGTGTAGATGCAGAGTGTCTTGGATTTGCTCCTGATACAGAGATATATGCGTTTCGTGTGTTTACAGATGCACAGGTAATGACTTCGCACATTGGGAGACTTTTTTAGCATGACACTCTGACTAGAATGCATAACCCACCAAGTTGTAAACTGTGAAGTTGCATATACATTTGTCTTTCTATCCCTATGAAGTTGCCAATTGCCGTCAAGCTCTAATTTGAATAATACTGTTCATTTAGTTGATGAAATGTAGCAAGATTATGAGAAGTTTGTATTCAGCTTATTGCAGGTATCATACACATCATGGTTCCTTGATGCATTCAACTATGCCATTGCGACCAATATGGATGTACTGAACTTGAGCATAGGTGGACCTGATTACTTGGACCTCCCATTTGTGGAGAAGGTAGGCCTTTTTTTATTATTAATATTCCAAATTGCATAAAGAACTTTTTAGTGTGGTTGCTTGGAGCCTTGGACCTTCGTCAACCAATACAGTCTCTACTCAAGCACTTGTGAGCGTATGATGTGAAACTTATTTGCTTAACTCATGTTGCTTATTTTTGCACCAGGTCTGGGAAATAACAGCAAACAACATAATTATGGTTTCAGCAATTGGAAATGATGGACCACTTTATGGGACTCTAAATAATCCAGCAGACCAAAGTGATGTCATTGGTGTTGGTGGCATCGACTACAGTGATCACATTGCTTCTTTTTCCTCACGAGGCATGAGTACTTGGGAGATGCCGCACGGGTAGTTTTTTTTATGGCTTCTTCATACTTCTTATGGTTGTTTTATTTGTTTTTCCTTTCCTTTTTATTTTCCTTTTGTGTTCCTTCGAAACTAATGCTGATATATACTTTCTGGTGTTTTGTGTCTTCGTATATACAAAGTCTTGCAGTTGAAATTCTTTTAATTATTGTTGTTTCCTTTCTTTTCCCCCCTGATCTTATATTCTTAACATACTCAGTCAATTGTTATGTTTTAGCCTATGAGCAGTTTTGCTATTCTAGTAAGTGTGCAAAATGTTAACTGTGTAACTTTTCTTTACACAGTTACGGTCGTGTTAAGCCAGATGTCGTTGCATATGGACGGGAAATTATGGGATCCAAGATCAGTACAGGCTGTAAAAGCTTATCTGGCACTAGTGTGGCAAGTCCTGTGGTTGCTGGTATGGTTTGTCTGCTTGTGAGTGTTATCCCTGAAAGCAGTCGGAAGGATACTTTAAATCCAGCAAGCATGAAACAAGCATTGGTTGAGGGTGCTGCAAAACTCGGTGGTCCAAATATGTATGAGCAGGGTGCAGGGAGGGTTGATCTGTAAGTTCCCTGATTTATGTCTCCTATGATCTTTTTGTGCAGATTTTATTTACTGGTTTGTTATACTTATTATCAGCATTTGCAGGTTTTAGTCCTAATTTATAACATTTTGGTCAGGTTAGAATCATATGAAATCCTGAAGAATTACCAACCTCGTGCCAGCATCTTCCCTAGTATTCTTGATTATACAGACTGCCCATACTCTTGGCCCTTCTGTCGTCAGCCACTTTATGCTGGTGCCATGCCTGTTATCTTCAATGCTACCATTCTAAATGGAATGGGTGTAATTGGCTATGTTGAAAGTCCACCAACTTGGCATCCTTCAGATGAAGTAGGGAATCTTCTAAGTATTCACTTTACATATTCTAATGTTATCTGGCCTTGGACTGGTTATTTAGCGCTTCACATGCAAATTAAGGACGAAGGTGCACAATTTTCAGGAGAGATTAATGGCAATGTTACTCTTAGGGTATACAGTCCTCCATCTCCGGGAGAAAAGAATCTTCGGATTAGCACTTGTGTGCTTCAGTTAAGATTGAAGATTGTTCCAACTCCACCAAGATCAAAACGAGTTTTGTGGGACCAGTTTCACAGTATTAAATACCCTCCAGGTTACATCCCTAGAGACTCTTTGGATGTTCGCAATGACATTCTTGACTGGCATGGAGATCACCTGCATACAAATTTTCACATTATGTTCAACATGTTACGAGATGCTGGGTATTATGTAGAAACACTTGGTTCGCCTCTTACTTGCTTTGATGCTCTTCGATATGGGACACTTCTTCTGGTAGATCTTGAAGAAGAGTACTTTCAGGAGGAGATTGAGAAGCTGCGAGATGATGTTCTTAATTCTGGACTGGGATTGGTTGTGTTTTCTGAGTGGTATAATGTAGACACGATGGTGAAGATGAGATTCTTTGATGATAACACACGTAGCTGGTGGACTCCAGTCACTGGAGGTGCAAATGTTCCAGCGTTGAACGACCTGCTGGCTCCGTTTGGGATTGCATTTGGAGATAAGATTCTGAATGGTGATTTTTCTATCAATGGTGAGCAAAGTCGGTATGCATCTGGAACGGATATTGTGAGGTTTCCGAAAGGGGGTTATGTACACAAGTTCCCTTTCCTGGATAGCTCTGAAAGTGGGGCCACTCAGAATGTACTTCGGGATCCTGAGGTGACAATGGTGAGCAAATAAGCTACTTATTCACTTTTTTGTTAATTTTATTATTGTTGATCATGAGCCATAGAAGGGTGTTGGCCAGTTATCTATAATAACTATGTTATTATAACTTGCAACTGAAGTATTCACATTAGTAATTTTTGCAAGTCATTAAACAAAAGTTGATTTTCAGTTACACTTATTCATATTTGGTTTTGACGAAGGTGTCAATTGGTAAATGCAGGCAGATTCTCCCATTCTTGGTCTTGTACAGGTGGGTGAAGGTCGTGTTGTAGTGTATGGAGATTCTAACTGTTTGGACAGCAGTCATATGGTAACTAATTGTTATTGGCTCTTGAGAAAAATGTTAGATTTCACCGGTGGAAACATCAGAGATCCTGTGCTTTTTTCAAGCTCGGTCAAACAAAGTTCACCTTTATATATGGAAGATAACCAATTACCTTCTCGTAGAACAGATGTGAATTTTTCTACATATTCCGCTGTAGTGGGGAAGGAATTGATCTGTGGGAGTGACTCTGTATTTGAAATATGGGGGACTAAAGGTTACAGTTTACAGGTCAGGGGAACAAACAGAAGATTACCAGGCTCTTCTGTGTCTAATCCAGGTAGGGGTTTGAATTCTACTGTCGAGGCTTCCCATTTGGAGCATTCCAAGTTGACACTGGGAAATAGAAGTGATCCTTCGGGATATAGGGATGAGGTAAGCAAACAAAATAGCTGGCTAGAATGGTTATTGTAGTTTTATACTCAGATTGAGAATCATATATTTTGTCTAACGTGGAACATACTGAGGATTTTCTGTGATTCTCTTGCAGCTTGATATGCCTGTGTTAGTTGCTAGTCACTGGCTTGTTCCTGCAATAATTGCCGTAACTGGTGAGTGATCGTTGACTTTCCAGTTTCTGAAAAGAAGCATATACATATATTTAGATTTCATTTTATATTAAGTTATGTTGCTGCTATGTATAGGTTTGGTGGTATTTTTGAGCTTCTGGAGAATTAGACAGAAGCGACGACGACGAAGAAAAGGATCTAGCTCTGGTCGATATTCTAATTTATAGTTCTGGAGGATTTTTCCAATAGCCCTTTTTCTTCTGTAGGCCTCATATTTGTAATAGCATTGCTCTTCTCATACAATTACACTGCCACAAATTTTCTTGTAACATCAATTCACTAATTCGAGTGTTAATGTCAGCTGCGCAGGAAATGAGTTTGTATCCATCCAAGCTGGTAATCACTTGGTATACCTTCTTTTTCAAGCTTGAATCAAATCTCCCCTGCTAAATATGAAGGCCTCGGGTTTGGTGTAAAAAAACTTCACTAAAACTTGCGGGTAATGACAAAAAATAAAAGCTAATTAACATGAATATTGCAGTCCCAAAGGGCAACAAACATGGGCGAGTGGGTAGTCATCTCATTCAACCCAAAAGTTGTTTTTTATTCTGGGTTATGAATTTATGATGCACATGTGATCAGCTTTTACCAGTTGAAAAAGAACCGGATTCATAATGAATAGCATTGAGCAAAATTGGTCATGGAAGAAGAAAAATGGACCTAAGCATCATTCAAAGCGTGCACGCATGTGTTGTGTTAATGGTTCAAAAGTCCAAACCATTTTGGGTGGGAAAGAGCATCCAATGGCAATAATGTAATGATAAACAACTTGAACACAGCTGTATTCATTCAAAGAATAAGCAACGAATAAAAGAATTGGACGAGTTCAGTTATATGACTCTTGTGAAAGCAATGGTAAACTGGCTAACACGGACGGTGAAAAAAAATAATCAATAATAGACTTAGTTGTGTAAACCAATCTGTCGTTGAAATTGATGGCGATTTAGAAGTGTGGAAATATTGGGGGAGGGGGGTTGGTAGCTTTTTACAAGAAAACTGGTGCATCGGCTGTGTTAATACTCGGAGCTTCCACTGTAACCTCGATTGTTCTTATTCATCTTTCCCAGCTCCATTTCTCTGGTGGTTTCCCGGGTTCGTTGGCCTTCACTGCTTGAACCAGATGGGTTCAAACCATACTCGCTGGTGGTGCGACCACCACTGTACTCGCTACTAGCGCCGTACTCCTGGCTTTCCAATGCCATCTTCCTGTGGTTTATCATATCCAGATTGCGTTGCTTTGTGTCATAAGGCCTTGAGTCATAGTCTGAGCTTCCATGGGAACTGTAGACACTGCTATGCCCAGGCCTGATTCCTTCGTTCAGATCAGACAGAGACACATCTCCCTCTAAAGCACGGACAACCTGCTTGACGTATCCAGCAAAATATTGGTTAGAACTCAAAACACTCTACAAATTGAAAACTAAAGCTCTTAGTGAATAAAACTTTACCTGACTCATTCGTGGTCGACGCCTTGCAGAATGTCGTACACAAGCTGCAGCACAAGCAACCATGCGAGCCATCTCATTGTGGTCAAAACTATTCTGCAGTCTAGGATCAACCAGTTCATCAAAGTCATCTGATTCCAAAGCTCGAGTCAGAACGGGCCTTGCCTGCAATACAAATATGAAATCAGGAATGTTCTTTATGGAAAAAGAAAGTCTCAAGGTCCACAGCATGGATGCAAACTCACCCACTCTACCAAACTGTCCTCTATGTACGTATGAGATGCGTCAACTGGGCGGCGTCCAGTAATCAACTCCAAAAGCATAACCCCGAATGAGAAAACATCTGACTTGTCTGTGAGTTTTCCACTAGAAGCATATTCTGGAGCTAGATACCTAAAAGCAAGTGAGAACAAAAAGATTAATGAATCATATATCTACTGCAGCCATATAACATGGTTCACAAAATGCTAGTCATTCTAGACTAGAACAAAAAAGATGAAAGATCTGGTCATGACACCAGTCACCTTATTAACTTTTACAAAAAAATTTGAGAAACTGAGACCTCTAAATTAGAGGGAGCACATGATTGCAGTTGGTCTCAAGTGTTAAACCAAACATACAAACTATTAGTTCTACAATAAACAATGACTAGAATCAGCTCTAGCATAGAAACGCACATTTGGGAAGAGCTAGCAACAACAGTAAAATTTGTTTATACTTTGGGTCAATGTCAGGCTAAAGTCAATAATGATAACTAGTTCCACTGGCGATTATTTAATAACAAAGGAATGGGTCTCTTGAATCTTACCCAAAAGTCCCCATCACTCGGGTGGAAACATGAGTATTAAGATCAGAAGAAAGCTTGGCAAGACCAAAGTCTGCAACCTGCACCAGATATAGAGACATTCAATTGTAAACACTCCCTTGCACTGATCAAATCAGAACATTATATATACTATATAATGGCCAGAACAATCTAAGTAACAATTTTATAAGTGAAACTAAGAGTTGACCCTATATCGACAAGAAATTCAGGAAGCCACTACTTGCCATTCAGGGATTAAATGGTAACTTTTTTTTTTTCACGAAATGTAAATATGGAATGCCTTTATTAATTATTGCGCAGTTCATACCTTGCACTCAAACTTGAAATCCAAAAGTATATTAGCTGCTTTGATATCACGATGAATGATTTTAGGATGACCTGCATGCACACATTATTTTGATGTAAAACCTCAAGTTCCAATGTCAATTGCTATTACTTTGAGTGCACATGTGATTGTGAATGCCAACAAAGTACTTACAATCCTCATGAAGATATGCCAGTCCTTTTGCAGATCCTAAAGCGATTTTCAGTCTTGTGGACCAATCCATGGTAGGTCTCCCTTTTCCTACAATATGAATATTTGATCAGATCATTGCAATCAGAAGTGTGGACGATGGTAAACATCTCTCTTTTACTTGAATTACTTGCTCAGGGAAAAAGCATACCATGTAAGTGGAACTCCATAGTGTTATTTGGAACAAATTCATAGACAAGTAGTCTCTCGGATCCAGTCATGCAGTATCCAACCAGCGAAACCAGATGTCTGTGATGTACACGGCTAATAATTTCAACTTCTGCCTGGAATTCACGTTCCCCTTGCCCACTTCCAGCCTTCAGCTGCTTGACCGCTACT
The DNA here is from genome assembly GCF_002994745.2 of Rosa chinensis. Classification (NCBI taxonomy): domain Eukaryota; kingdom Viridiplantae; phylum Streptophyta; class Magnoliopsida; order Rosales; family Rosaceae; genus Rosa; species Rosa chinensis. Next base: position 4,156,712 of record NC_037089.1, read on the forward strand.
TCCTTCCCATTGGGAAGAACTCCTTTGTGAACATATCCAAACCCACCCTGTCCAAGGAGATTGGAATCCGAGAACCCTTCTGTTGCCAAAGCCAGTTCCTCATAAGTAAACGTGCTTTTAGAGAATCCCAAGGAATACCCCGGTGGTGGAGGTGGTGGGAGTGCAGTTTCAGACCCTGAATAATTGGAACCAGAACCTCCACTGCTGTATGGCTGCGGTGGCGGTGTATATCCTGGCGAGGGCGGTGGCCTGGATGCTACAGCTTGTGCAGGAGGTGGCTTAGGCATTGTGATTACATGATGATCTGCAGGTGAAGGAGGAGTATTTTGATGCGGGCGTGGTGGACCGTAGTAAATTTCGCCTGAAAAATACCAGCAAACAGTAGAAAATGACTATTACAGTAGCACACTATTAATCCATATGAACTATACAATAACAGATTCACTAAGTCTTCATCCTAAATTCCTAATCAGTAGAAATCAAATCATTTTCGACTAGATCGAAAGCACATTTTCAGTAATCAAATGGGTCCAAACATGCACTGAATCTAGCAACTTACACACACAAAAATAAGCAATCTCAGATCACAGAATTATGTCAAATTGAAGCAAAGCTTATACCTTTAGGCCCGGTTGGAGGCGGCGGCGGAGGCACATAATAGACAGGCTCCTCTCTTCTTCTCCTCTTCTTCTTGGAGCAAAAAATGCAGCAAAGACTGAGCACCACTAGAATCGCCACAGCCCCAACAGCAATTCCCACTATAACCCCAGTATCCAATCCCGATGACGATGACGGCGGCGACGGTGTTGTCGACGGCGACTTGGGCGGCGGAGGGCTCTTGTTCGTCGACGGCGTTTTGGGGGGAGGCGGCGATGTGACGGTTGGGGTGGACGGCGGCGGCGGCGAGGACCCCGGAGATGTCGGAGCTGGGGTGGAGGGCGCTGGGGGTGAAGGCGGCGGTGGGGATGCCGGAGTCGCGGGCGGCGGCGCGCTGGGGGTCGTCGGCGGAGGAGTGGCGGGAGTTGTTGGCGGAGGAGCGCTTGGGGTTGTTGGCGGAGGAGCGCTTGGGGTTGTGGGGGCCGGTGCGGCGGGTGGTGGGGAGGTGGTGTTGGTCGGCGGCGAGGAGGGCGCCGGAGTAGTGGACATTGCTAATGGGTGTGTGAGAATGTGGGAAAGATTGAGTCTTTCTTTCTCTCTGAAGAAGGAGAGAGAGAGAGAGAGAGAGGAGGAGAGAGAAATGGAGAGAATGTTTTAATTGTGAAAAGCTTTAGGTGCGTTTGCTTTTTGGGTTGTGTTTCCTTTTTGAGAAATACTAATTCTTGTTCACGTGGTGAGGTAGGAGAGAGGAGAGAACATCATCTTCATCTATCTGGTGTTTGCTTTGCTCTAATGTGCTGTGTGGTTTTAGAGACCAGCTGGGTGTGTGAGACTGTGAAGAAGAAGAAGAAGGAGAAGAAAGAGAGAGATGGTTTGTTTGCTTTGGTGTAGGGTAGTAGTTCCTGCTCTTCTCTTCTGTTGTGGTGTGGGGTCTACACGATTGGTCCGCGCGCGTTGCTCCGTCTTTTACTCACTCCGTCTCAATTAACGCCGAGACTTTCATTCCTCCTTTGTTTGATTGGTAAATTGACTAAATTCGGACGGCTTTTTTTGTTTTTTTTTTTTTCTCTTAATTGCTTTTTTTTAAAAATTATCGAGGGGGTGAGATAGCAAGGCACATCGGTTACATTAATGAATTAGTAACATATCCACTCAGTTAATATTCGCACCGAGATTTACAAGAGTATTCTAGGAAAGCCAAATTAATCCTCCATCACAGCAAAACAAAATAAAAAACCCCTAAAATATGTTTGGACGCAAACTTGTGAGAGTTGAGACTCAAACGCTAGATATGGAGATTTCATGCTAAACTGCTTGACTAACTTTATTACATTAGCTAATTAATTAGTATAGAATTTGAGAGATGAAAAAATGACACTCATGATAGCGATCAAATAATTAGATATTAAAGTTTGAGGCTTTGAGCTTGGCTAATGAGTAATGATCATGAGGTTCTATAACAGAAAGGTGTTTAGTGTTACACACTTGTTTGTCGTCGACTCATTGTGCAAGTATGAACATTTGTGATTGGAATCTAGACTCTTTGTAATCACACCAAATGCAAAAGTCTAATATATTGAAAATGTAGTAGAAGTTTGGATTGAAGTCTTTATCTAATCACTGTATCTCAATCTAAATTCTTCTGACGTGCAAATTAATCTCATATTTTAAGCTATAAATTTATGATGTTTGTTTCTTTTTTCTTTATATCTTTTATCAATCTTGAATTGTAATCATTTCTTTAAAATTAGTATTTTTGGTAGTGTCAATAATGCCCTAAATCACTTTTACTATAACCAAAACACTACCTCAAAAGTCAAAACACGGTTTATGTGGAGAATGCTACCCAAAATCGAAAGTATATTCTATGATGCAAAGATCTCCAATCTAATTTAAAATAGGTATTTACCATGGGTGTGATCTATTTCCCTAGGAAAGGTCACATATAGGATTCCAAAGATAAACGAATTCCAATCTTCTTTTATGACAAGGAATGGTTGATAGCAGTTGATTAAAATTGTCATGTGATAGTACTGGAATTGATTCTGTTTGCTTTAGCTATCCAATCACATTCCTCCCCCATTAGATCAGTTGGATCTAATTTTCCAGACAGAAACTCCAAATTAAGTTTCAAAATTCCAAGTGAGGAAGAAACAAAACATGTATGGGACAATACTTGTAGGTATTCCAGAAGCCACACTACTATACACAAGCCAAATTGCTGCTTCTCTTAAGTGTTGCCTCTTCCTAATTTTAAACTTGGTTAAAGGACCAAATCAAAACCTATCAAATTAATAGAGGAGCGGTTATAGGTTATGCCATCCAATCTAATAACAAAAAAAACTAAAATACAGCTCAACACTCTCAAGTCTCAACTCAAATTAAAAAAATTTATCATTTTTTATAAAGAGAATGTCAATTCATTCATAATGAGCAAAATATATAATGATCTACTTATTTAAAGTACGACAATGAACAGTCATTTGAGTAATAAACTAAAAATAAACAAAGAACAATAAGTATAGATCATGAAAAGCATGACCTATGACTTCGCGGATTCTACATGTACAAGATTCACAACACCGGATAAAAGACGAACATCCATTCTAGTTAATTTGTTATTAATGCAAGTGAAACGCATTATCATGTCATCGACATTTTCATTCTGGAAATACCCATGTCAAATCATTATACTGTTTTTTCTGTAATAGGAAAGTGATGTATATGCATATCAGACCAAAAACCAGGAAGGTGAAAATCCCAAAAGATCTTGATTATGATCATGTTCACACTCACTTGGAATGTCCACTAATAGTTTCATACTCTATTGGTCTTTGCTTCCATAATTGATTCCATTATAACTAGAATTCCATATATATAAAGGCAAATACGCGTAAATTTTGTCTACCTAGAGAGTTTCAGTATGAAAGTGAGTTGTACAAACAAAACCCCATCAACAAGGTAAACCCAGAAAGCTGCATCAAAGGAAAGGAAAAATATTTATGATAATCAAAAACAAATAAATCAAGTCAATGAATTAGGTGATCCAATTTCTTTAATTGGTGTAATTAATTTTGTTAAGCCATTTTTTATGGAGTAGGGCAGTAGCTGTTACTCTAAGTAACCATACCAGTGCAGCTGGACATGACCTAAACATAGACATGCCAACCAATTCAATTATACAAATCACATTTGATGCTTTGACAATAATCGTCTTTAGGAGCAATTAGATTCTAATTAATCCCACGTCTAACCGAATGGCAGATAAGAATAGTTACGATGCTTAGAGTTGGATTTGGTTTTGGTTTTTCTGAGAATTTTTGATGGAATAGAATAATTGGAACGGTCGATATAAGAAGAAGAGCCATTTGTAGGTAAGAGAAGCTTGGTCAATAACATCGTGATTCATAAAAGGTCTGCAATGGATTTGCCGGCGATTATTTCATGTTTATTTTTAGGGTTTTGTTTCATTTCATGATCCTTTTACTCATTCTTCATTCTCTGTCTCGTGAATCGGAAGCTTCCCTAACCTCTCAATTCCTCTCATGCATGCGTTGATGCGTACATTCATTCAAATTGGTAACCATAATGATTTGCCAACTTGGATGTTGCAAGTTGTTTAGAAGACCTCATGATGGGAATTTTATATCGCTGTGTTAATTTAGAAAAGAGATAATATGTTGGTTGTAAAAATGGAAAATTAAGATAAAGATTTTCGGTTTTAAATTTCGGTTGACATGTGATTCTCATACATACATTATCTTAAACGTTGACAAAACGCGATGCATTATAGACTGAAAAAAAAAACGTAATAAGAAACGAATGGTTGTTAATTCTAGAAAGATGAACTCATGATGGAAAGGAATGACAGCGAAGAGTGTGAAAATTTGGTGGGAAGAAAAGTATGGTTCCGGCAAATGGTTCAAGATAAGGTGAGCTGGTGGAGGGTATGCATGTTCAAATATGAAATGCTGCATGGTTGTCAGGACCTGACCTGGGACATTTTACCTGACAATAACATTTAGAAAAAGAAACCAAACCCAGACTATATTTTGAGGACCCCAAAAAAAAAAAAAAAGGAAAAAAATCAGCTCCTTAGAATATGATTATTATCAATCGAAAAAAATAAAAAAGAATATGATTATTATTCTTCCTAGGTTTGAAATTTGAAGGAGGAGGTCCAATTGGCAAGAGCTCACATGGGATGGTATTATTATATTAAGCTTCTCATAATTAGTAGCCTTCTTCTCCATTGACTAGGGTACGAGAGAGGCAAATATTCATCTCAAATCCAGCTATTTCTTCGTTATCTTTTCTTTATTACATGCAGATGAATATAATAAACTCGTCCCTGCTGACTTTATATGTATTTCAAAATTTTCTGGGTACGATTTGTTCATATTTGTTGTTTCTGTATAGTCTGATTCCTTTGGACCGTTTATCTAAAGATTCCAAACCAACTGCTCTGTAAGAGCATATCCACCCGTAGTCAAGAAATGTCAAGGCGTCGACCAGTTAAATAACTGTTCACTGTAACTGGACATGGGTTTCCACCTGTTTTTTTTTCTTCACTAGTCAAGACTGTTTATTTTCACTGTTCATCGACTATTGTTCACTGAGTGTTTTACTGTTCATTACTTTTTGTTATTTTAGAAAAAATTTAAAATATATTTGATGTAAATTAATGATAATAATAGAGATTTATGGATACTTAATGTCATAATTATGTAATTTACTATTTTTCTAATATTTTCGGTGGATAAATTATGAACCAACAATTTATCTTGAAATGAGTGAAGGCACCACCGACAATTTTTTTGAAACGCTTGAAACAACCACCGACATCTTTGAACGGACCAGATCATTTGCATACTATTCAATCTAACGGTTATTGTTGATGTAATCTTATCTAAGATTTCGGATCAAATTACGTCAAACCAGGAGTGGACACGTGTCCTCAAAGTCTGATCACTTTTTATGTGAAAATTGTAAATAAATAGAGTAAGAGGCACACACCATTCACACACAAGCTGATATTCGCAAATCTCATTCTTTTTCATATCTCCAGATCCAACACATATCCTCTCCTTCCCTCATTTCAATGAAGAGATTGTAGGCTAAGTATCGACAATCTCGAGATGAAGATCATGAAGAGATGTGTAGGACTAATGCTCTTGTGGTAGCAGCAGTTGCTAAAGCTTAAGCTTCCTCTCAAACAAGACAAGGGGGTTCTTGACCGGGCTGTGTATCGAATGAGGAGCGATTTAGGGAATCAAGAGGGAAAAACATGATTGAAGATTACTTTGTGGAGCGTCCAGTTTTCAGTGAAGAGGAGTTCCGGACACGATACAGGATGAGTCACAATGTTTTCAACCGCATCCCCAGTGACCTTCGTCTCTATGACCGGTACTTTGTCCAGAAATCAGATGCTGCTAAGAAAGTCGGACTACTTCCCCAGCAGAAGCTGACATGTTTCCTAAGAATGCTTGCTTACAGTGCTGGGGCAGATCAATGAGCTGAGTATTGTCGGATGGCGAAATCTACCGCCATCAAGGCTCTGAAACGATTTACAAGAGAAATCGTTAATCTGTACTCGGCAAAATACCTCCGGGCTCCTACTCTGGCCGACCTCAGAAGACTTCTAGCCAAAGCTGAGAGAAGAGGTTTGCCTGGGATGATTGGAAGCATCGACTGCATGCACTGGCAATGGAAGAATTGCCGAACAGGTTGGGCTGGAGAATACAGCGGTCGAAAACGTGTGCCCACTATCATCCTCGAAGCAGTCATTTCTTATGACACATGGATATGGCATGCCTTCTTTGGAATGCCTCGATCATGCAACGACCTCAACGTGCTTACTAAGTCCTCGTTGTCTGACGAGCTCACTGCTGGTCGAGCCCCTCAAATCCAATTTCAAGTGAATAATAAAATTCACAATTTAGGCTACTATCTCGCTGATGATATCTATCCTCAATGGGCGACTTTCTTGAAATCAATTCCAAGGCCTACACGACCCAAGGATCTGAAGTTTTCCCAAACTCAAGAAGGGTACAGGAAGGATGTGGAAACATGTTTCGGCATTTTACAGTTGCGCTTTAGTATTGTTTGAGGAGCGGCTCGTGGATGAGATAGAGAAGACCTTCGATACATCATGCTGACTTGTATTATATTACACAACATGATAATCGAGGATGAAAGACAAGATGACAGCGATGAGGATTTGGAGTCCGATGAAGAAGAGGATTACAATATGAGGCCCAGGTTTGGGAAGGACCGACCGGCTCTGACGTTGATCCTGTTGGTAGAGGTGGTTATTATTTCAACGGATTCATGGATCGATACAATGCCATTAGAAGTGCAAACAGTCACTCAAACCTTTAAGAAGATCTGATAGAGCATTTCTGGAACATTCAAGGCAACATGGAGATCTAGATCTCGTATAGGTTGTTTGGAATAATTGGCTAATATCTATTTTTTTTATGTTTGTGTGCTTTGAATTTGGCTTTGATTATGTTTTGGGAAGTTGGTGTGCGTATGTTTTTGGCTAATGTCTATGTTTTTTATGTCAGTGTGATTTTAAATTGGTTTGTATTATGTTTTTTATGTGCTATGATTTTGAATATAAGGTGTGTGCTTTAATAAGAGGAATTTTAAAATACAACTTTTATTTCATTAAATTGTAACTATGAAATATAATTTTTTTGGTGTGAGATGGAAAATAAATGGTAGGTATTTATATAGAAATTTTTAGAATTTATTTTTGTTACTGTTTATTAACGTTACGTATATATACAGTACAAATATAATTGTTTGCCGTTGGATCCGGAAATTAATTGAAACCAAGGGCTGGGATTTCATGACCATTGGGATCAGAATTCAAAGCCCTCCAACGGCTCTCTTCCACGTGCTCCTACTCCGGCCCATTCCATGTTGCTAGGCGACAAGCGACTGAAGCAACACGTTTTCGAGTTGCGGCGCCACGCGTCAAGCATCTGTCCTTCACTTCCGTGGCACGTCTCCTTCTCCCCTCATTTGCTGACGTCGCCCACGTTTCCGGGCTGGGCCGAGCTGGCTGATTTCTTGGCTGGGTCATGGATTTAGTCATGGCCTTGACTGAATTCTTGGCTTTGATCAAGAAAGCAAGTTTTTGGCTGGTCACAAACAAACCGCTGGAAACCAGATTTGCAAGTTCAAGGTCACCACCTCAGCAAGATCTAGCTCCTGACCGGTCAAAAACAAACCGGTGGAGTTACTCTAAGGCTTCAACTTCTTCCTAATAGTACAAGGAATAATAGACAGAGATTGACTAGTATAAGATGAAGGTGCTGATTTTACCTGATATTTAGAGCAAGTTCACCCGTTGAGTCACTATGTCAGGGTCACTGAGTCAATGGGTCAACACACTGTTCACTGCCACTAGACATGTGTTTCCACCCGTTCTGTTTCTTGACCGGTCAGTTACTGTTCATTGAATTTTTTATGGATAATTCTTAGGTTCACCCATTGGGTGAATAAGCATATTCACCACCTCTTGCGATTAAGGCATAATGACTTTATAATTTTCTAATCCAACCATTCATGTTGTATAATGTAATACAAAGATTAGCTCTGTAAAAAACCAATCAAATTGAAGACCTTTTAGATATTCATTTCTATGAAATATATGGACGGTTCATCATAATAGTAGTAAGTGTTGTTAGAACAATCAATTTGTTTGATTCAATTAGATAATTAAACGATTTCTGATTCGATTGATTTTTTACAGAGAGAATCTTTAAAAGCTTAATTAAGATATGGACCGTTGGATTATAAAAGTAAAAGTATGTTAATCGACAATGGGGGTGAATAAGCTCGTTCACCCTAGGGGTAGACCTAAAAATTATTCATTTATATTATTTATTACAAAATTAAAATATATTTGATGTAAATAAATGGTAATGATGGACATTATGAATAACATACTAATAAAATCATTATTTTTTTTTTTTTGATCGGGTTAGTTGTTAGTAACTCACACACCCATGCAGTGGTATCCCTGCGCCAGGACACCTGCACTGACATTGTGGCGAAAGCCAGACTAATCCACTGCACCGCAGACCCAATAACCCAAATGGTCATTCAAATCTGCTGGCCACAGGATGGAGCTGAGATTCGAACGCTAGACCTGGGGGTTCCAGACTAGATCATTCGACCAACACACCATACCATGTGGTTAAAATCATTAATTATTTTAGGTGACAAAAAAAAAGTCATAGAAATTTTTTTTTTTGGACAAATTATGAGCCACTGAAATTTACCAACAATTATTTGAAGTGAATGAATTTTGATCTTAGCCTTGTACATCCATAACAAATTTTGTGTAACTATGAAATAAAAAAATTTAGGTGTGGGAGGTAAAAAAAATTTTGGGTATTTATAGAGAATTTATTACAAGTTTTTATAATTTTTTTAATTAATATTTCTTACCGCTTATAGTCGTTTTTATTACTCCCTTTAACCCTTCTTATTAATTACATGCCGTTGATCAAGATTGGATATAGAAACCAACGTCGTGTCGGTTTCAAATTGAAAGAGTAGCCAACTGTAGGATACCACGTGCAAGCCCACGTACAGCACGTCAAGAATTCACGTCTGCCGCTAGACAACAAAAATCTGTTTCAGACGCGAGTCGATTGGGCTTGGGCTGAGGTGGCAACCAGCCTCCTTGGGTCACCTTCTGGGTTACGAGCTTGGCCTTTTTCTTGGCCTGGGTCAGTAAAGGTCTGGTAGAAGCTAGTCTAGAAATAACCGGTGGAATGTAATTTTCTGGGAATTTCAGTCACCACCTCAGCCAGCCTAGGCGGAGGCCGGTCAAGAGACCACCGGTGAACATGCTCTTACACTGTTACTTTTGAGTTGCAGCACAAACAATATACAAAGTGGAACCGAACACTATTATGAACTACTCAAGTCTTTACAAATTTTTGCCCACAGAGGTTGTCATCATGCAGGTAGGCTCCTGATATGATCTAAGACGAATGAATGATGTACAAAAGATTAGGGTTCAAATGGATGCAGGGTAAAAAAATGGTACCCCACATTTGTGTGGTAACTTTCTGTGGTCCGAGTTGTACCCAGCCCTGTCTTGCAGCTGGTTCTTCACATATAGCATCTGCTTGATGTATTCCATAGTGGTTTCAGTTTTAAGTTTGTACTTGGGGGAAATCTTTAAGTACCGGGAAAACTGCTGCTTGTGCTCGAAAGAATTATGAAGGCACACACAACAGAGAGTGAGAAGACAGACACCCAGGTGTTCTCTGTGTACATCTCCATTGCATCGGTGAAGTAAAATCGAGTACGGTTTTCAGCCCAGTTACGGATTCTGTCTGCTTCTGCAGCATATAAAGCCTTGCCCTGCAAGTCATACCACAAATCAGTTCTAGCTTCTTTCCAAGTATGCATGTTAGCAATCATTATATTGCACAGCAGCAAATTTATGAATGAAATGAGCAGTCTCAGCCTAAAGAATCACTCATGTAAAGTACTTTTTTATCTATGGGGGTCAGCTAGACTTCAACTTATAAATAATGAGACACTGAACTAAGTTTCATACTTCCATATAATTGATAGGAATCAAGTTAAATCAAGGACCAAGTTGATAGTAGGAATGAATAGTCTGCAGGATGCACTGAAGTTCAGAACTTGTTTGACTGAACTTAAGTATGCACCACTTCAGTAGGTATGACAGAAAGTATTAATCAGAGTTCATCTTCCTCAGCCAGTTTCCAATTCAGATGGTCAAAATGTATCGTAGAAGGTGAAACTATTGAAAATTACCTCGTCATCAAACCAGCGACCTCGTCGCAGCCATGCAGTTACTAGAGCAAGTAAGATTCTAGGTGGTGTCAAATAATTGATGGACTTCCCTGATCCCTTTACAACCCGCATCCGTGGAACTAAAGTTCTAGCTACTGTTTCGGGAAGCTCACATATGAAGTTAAACATTTGTTTATTTTTTAAACTGGATCCACTGCAAACAAACCGTAGAAAATTCATCAAATCCTAGCAAGAACAAAAACCATTTATACAGGAAGCAATGCGATCTGCAGGATCAAACTCATAGAGTGATGAGCCAGGGCTTGGAAAATTATTTTCTGAGTGGATGAGAAGTGCAATATCCTCTAACAGAAGTGAAACAAGAAATGAACCGGTGGAAAGAGTATCAGATCTAGTATTCCAGTGTACCTCAGAAGCAGATCAGTAAGCACCATCCCTGGAGATGCTGTATGCACTCCTACTTTAGACCGCTTGCACTCCTTTAAAAGTGATGATTGGAGCTGTCTCAGACCACACTTTGTTGACCCATAGCTAAAGGTTAGAAGATAAAACAGCATAAGTACTAGTTTCACCCAGAATAAGCAATTTTACAGTTACAATGTAAAGGCACTCACACAGCTGTCAAAGGAGTACTTGATCCCCCAGAGCCTGCCCCATCCATATTGAAAATGTGCCCACCCTTAGGCTGATTTATCATTATACGCATGGCTTCTCGAGTGCAGAGGATAGACCCCACCAGGTTTGTTGAGACAATCTAACACATATAAGAAGATATAGCCACATTAGTTGAACCAGTTTGAAATCATCATATTTTATCAGCGTAATGTCTTGACAGTCGATTCAGCATATAGAAAACTTATGCTAACAGCGACATTAAAATCAAGCAACCACAAGCAGACGGTACATCAGGTTGCAGTTCAGTAATATGACTATACCTGCTTAATGTCTTCATCACTAAACTGAAGCAAGGGTCTAAATCCTTTATTTGCACCAGCATTGTTTATCTGTCAAAAGTGCATACAAGTTAGATGGTGAAACATCTGATATTGCTAAATATTTGCAATCTGCATTATAATGAAATTTCTGGAATGAAGAGTCAGCTATAAAGTCTCAAAAACTCACCCAAATGTCAATAGAACCGAGCTCACTGATAGCAAAACCTGCCAGCTTCTGCACATCATCACCTTTGCAAACATCACAGGCTATACCAACCACTTTCGCATGCGCCAGGTTATTCCTAGATGAGCTACCTTCATTGGCTATACCATCCCTTAGGTTTTCCTCAAGCTCTCTCACGGTTGCTTGTACAGACTCAAGGCTGCCTTAACAAAAATCAGTAACTGAGATGGCATTAGTAATATTTCGACCACCATAGTCCATACATGTTGATATGTTTATGAATAGCCAATGATCCAAATCAAAAAACCACCTTCGAGAAGCAACAACCACGCGATCTCCAGAAAGAAGAAATTCGCGAGCAAGTGCTTTTCCAAGTCCCCTTGTACTGAACCAGCCAATCAAAACATGCAAAAAACAACGTCAGAATCACAAATTGTTTCAAAGCAGGCAGGGAGAAGATAGAGAGAAGAGTGAATCTACCTTCCACTAATAACAACATTACGCGGACCAGCACGACAGTGCTCCTCTAAAACCGAATTAGATCCTATCATAGTCCCAATAATGATTCCTCCTAGCCAGCTATACCAAACTAGCGCATTCAACTGACCGTCTCCACCTTCAGAAAAGAATTTGCCAACAGTTAGAGGGCCAATCACACATGGAAAACTTTACATATAGAGACATATAATAAGAACACGTAGTTACTCAAACAAGTAACAAGCTTTCTAACCTGACAACTGAAACCCAATTGCTAGTATCACTCCGGTGCTCATCATGGTCACAATATACCTTCCAATTTGAACAGCAGCCTGATTGATTCATAGACGTAAAAAGGCAAGGTTAAAATTTGAAAAATCCATCTCAAATCAAAATTTCATGTATGATATTAGTAAAAAAAAAAAAAATCTTGACCTTATACTCAATTTTTCTAACATTTTCATAAGATTTTGAATACCCAACAGAACAAACACCTTGAAGATTCAAACTTTACTAGTTTTCTTCCCCCCAAATAAAGATTGAACTCAAGCAAGTGGAAAACAACACCGGTAAAAAAATTACTTACCGAGGAGCAAACCTCCTCCACTTTAGCCACAGCCTTCTTGTACTCATCACTATGCCTAGACCTCAAACCCACGCCACCCAAGAGCGTAGACCCCAAAGATTTCCAAACCCCACTTCCCTTCTTCAACTTGACCTCACCTTCTTCCTTAGAATCCTCGGCCCTGAACGACCTGCAGTACTGTTTGGAGTACAACCCATTACGGCCAGAACCGGAGCGGCGAAGACCCGACCCGAAAACGACAGCTGGGCTGTGGAAGTTGAAGTGGTCTAGGCTTTGTGGGCAGACGTGAAACCTTGCAACCATGGCCATTGGAGATAGTTCAGGGACTGAAAGTTCATCCAATATTTGCGGATTTCTGGGCTACAAAATCATTTCTTTCTTGCTTTAAAAAAAAAAATGTGCAAGGAAAGCAACATTAAATAAGAAAATATCTTTTAAGTTTTTAGCCAAAGTTTGGAGTGAGATATTTTGATTCCTGAGCTGGAGGTCGGAGACAAGAAGGAGGTGTGTGATGACCACACGTTACGCAAACCTCATCTTGCATGTGATTGGATGGGTGGGTCTGTGTCATCGTGCCGTTTTTGTGATGGTTGGATTTTGTGGGGTGACGAAGATGAGGCTTGTACTCCTTAAACACTGGTTTTGGTTTGAGTAATACAATTGGTTAGGACGACTCTAACTATCAAGGTCCGGATTCTGTAGGGTCCGGTTTGATACTTTACAAGTATTGGGCCTGTTCGTTTGTACGTCTCTCCATGATCTTTTGTACAAGCCCAACAAAGCTGCAAAAATTTTCCTACAAAACATTTTGCAAGGGCGATAAAAAGAGAAAAATTCAGTCACCGTCTCCAAACTATACTGCCAAGGCTAATTTGATACCCGAACTCTCAAAAGTATCAATGTGATACCCAAAGACATATTTTGACATCAACGTGATACTTCCGTCCAAAATTTGTGACAGTTCCGTTAAAAATATCACGTGTCATATATGTGACTAGATTTTTAAGGGCAAAGTCGTACTTTTACACCAATTTTGTTTTATATATATTAAAAAAAAAAAAGAGTATGCTTTTCATTAGGCCTCATCATATGGCCCTTGGGCCCAAAGCCCGCCCTAAGCCTGCCCGGCCTGGCCCTTCCATTAGGGCGGGCCGGCCCGACCCTTTCTAAAATAGGGTAGGGTATGGGTTATACAAATGAAGCCCGACCCTACCCTACGGCCCAGCCCGACCCTTAAAGCCTGGCCCTAAAATTTATATTTTATTTTTATTATTTTTCTATTATATGTGTATAAAACTATAGAAGTATGAACTTGTAAACTATAGAAGTTTGAACTTGTATTGAATTATTTCAATTTGCCACATTAGAAAATGGGTCTTTTAAGTTGAGACGTTGAGTCTATCACTCTGTCTATTTGAGGCCCAAAGCATACAAGCCCAACTGCCAACTCGAGTCAAGACTCAAGTCTCCACTCTCCAATAACCCTAGATGCTATCGACAATCGACTCAAGTCTTCAGTCTTCAGACAAAAACTGAAGAGAAACCTCATCGGCGCATCCGCCTCCCTCTCAAACTCTCAGTCTCTTCCTTCAGACAGCAAAGTGCAAACCGTTAATCACCACCACCACCTCTAATTCCCAAGCCCTCTCTTCGTCTCAAAGCCCTCTCCGCGCCGGTACAACTACCACCAGCACCTCCTCGGTCGGCGAGGCCCCCGTCTCGATCTGCGAAGCTTGGTGAACGGAGCATCTCGATCTGCGAGGCTTGGTGGACGGCAGCGTCTCAATCTCGTTCTCGATCTACGAGGGTTGTCTCAATCTGCTTCTGGATCTCCGTCTCGATCTGCTTCTCGATCTCGTTCTCAATCTGCGAGGGTTGTCTCGATCTGCTTCGTGTCTAGCCGCCGGTTCAATCACCACAACCACTTCTGATGCCGAAGGTGAGGACTGTTTTAGTGGTTTTTGTTTGTTTTGGGTTTGGATCTGTCTTCCCCTCTCTCTCACGAATCTCACACTTCTTGCAGATCGAAGATTCTCAGAGCAAAAACAGAGACTGAAGGTCTCCTCAGACCTCAAAGCTGTAAAAATGGTGACGTTGGCTTTGATCAACACCCATCCAGTTGGCGAGGTACTCATTCCCATACACTTGGTGATTTCAGTGATGTTATGTATTGTGTATTTGAGAAATTGACAGTTTAGAATTTATATAAAGCAACGGGAAATTTTTTCAAAGATTCCCAAATTTTTGTTACTGTTACAAGTTACAACAAAAATAGATCCGTTTGGAATAGTTGATGTGTCTGGCCTTTAAATAAACCTAGACATCCCTTTATTTTCATCTTGATATTGAAACTCTATTCTGAACTAAGTGGTGGTAAGAGTATGAATAGTAGCTAAACTCTGCTTATATCTTATTACATTATAAATTTTGTATTCAGCATCCTTACCCTTTGCTTGTCTGTGTTATAGTTTATGACAGTGGAAGAGATGGAAGCAGTAACAGACTTGCAAGGAGGAAGAGTTGTATTTCTTGTTCAGTAAGCAGTGGCTGTCGCATTTTGACATTTTGTTATATCCGACTTAAAGTAAACTCTGAACTTTCTCCTAATAGTGTAGTGTATGTGTATACTTGTAACTTGTTGTATTGTTGGTGCACTTAGTGTTTTTTTGGCTTAATTCTCCCGAGTGTGATGGATGAAATGTCCGAGTCAATAACTAGTCCCATGGTTGTTGCTTCCATAGATCCAAACCCAACACCGTTGACTGAAACAGCCCCACAAACAGCTTCAAAACCTCCTTTATCTAGAAAACAAATAGAAAAAAAAGATTCTGTTTGGAGTTTTTATGAAAAGGTTGATAGAGTTGAAGATAATGTTGCTGTGCAATATGCTAAATGTAGTGTGTGTGCTCAGTTATTGGTACGTGGAGGAAAGAATGGAACTAGCCATTTACGTAGACATTGGGAGAGTCATATAAGTAGTCAATCGCTTGATATTAGGACTCAAATGCAATTAGGTTCAGATTCTAGTGGGAATGTACTAAACTGGTCTTATAATAAAGATTGTGCTAGGAAGGAAGTAGTTGATTATGTCATTAGGGCTGAACAACCTTTTACATTTGTAGACAAACACGATTTTAAGGGAATGATTCAAAGAGGTTTTGCACCTCAGTTTGTGGGATTATCAGCTTCTACCTGCAAAAGAGATGTGATGAAGCTCTTTGTTGCAGGAAGAAATGAGTTGCTCAAAACTTTTGAAAGTTTTGAAGGGAAAATTTGTTTGACTTCTGATTGCTGGTCATCGCGTCAAAAGATGGGATATATGTCTTTAACTGCTCATTTTATTGATAAAAAATGGAATTTAAATAAAAGAATCATTACTTTAAAATGATAGAGTTCCCACACACCGGTGAGTCACTTGCTTGTCATATAAATGAGGAGCTGATTTCTTGGCGCATCCATAAGAAAATTTTTTCAATATCTTTAGATAATGCGACAAATAATGATGTTGTTGTTGAATTACTCCCTGATTTTCTCATGGTTAATTCTGTCCTTAAAAAATTGTTTCATGTGCGATGTAGTGCTCACATTTTAAATTTGATTGTTCAAGATGGTCTAAATTTATTATCTCCATCAATTGAAAAAATCACAAATATAGTTCGTAGCATGAATTCATCAATTAAGAGGCATGAGTTGTGGGTTAATTGTTGTAATGATTTGAATATGCCAAAGAGGAATATCAATAATGATGTTCCTCATAGGTAGAATTCCACATATGACTTGCTGCAATTAGCTATGAAGTTTAAGTTTGTTTTGAATAGATATGTTCAAAAACTAAACCATTCTAATCGTAATTCCACTTTAGCACTTCCCACCGATGAAGATTGGCTTGTAGCTTCAATTGTGTGTCGCTTTTTAAAAATATTTGATTCTTCAACAAAAACCTTGTGTGGTGTGTATTAGCCGACGTCATGTCATGTTATTCCGTGCTTAGTAAGTATCAATGCAACCTTTAATAAATATGATCGTTATTATGTAATTGCTACTGCTTTGGTGGCCATGAATTCAAAATTTGCTAAGTATTGGAAACGGTTTCCTCCCGTATTTTGTCTTGCTGCTGCTATGGACCCTAGGTATAAATTTTTTGCAATTGGCCAATGGATGAAAAGTATGAGTGTTGACGATTGGGAAATTGAAACTGCTATATCTAGTTTAAAGCATCAATTGTTTGAATTGCATGAAGTGTACAAGGATAATGTGGTGCATGTTCCAACCTCTAGTTTAAGCTCCAATTTACCTACATCTTCTGTTGATTCTATTGTTTTGCCTAATGATGAAGATGAGGACTTTGCTGAAAGTGTCTTAAAAAAGGCCAAAACAGCAACTTCTACTTCTACTTCTTCAAGTTCTGATTTACAATATTATATTGATATGCCTACACTTGAAGTTGTTGATGGACTTGAATTTAATTTGTTAGGTTGGTGGAGATCTCATGAAGAAGTCTATCCTGTTCTTTCTTTGATAGCTCGTGATCTGCTATCCTTTCCAGCTTCAACAGTTGCATCCGAAGCAGCTTTTAGTACCGGCGGAAGAGTTGTATCGGAGAAGAGGGCAAGTCTTAGCCCAGACACAATTCAAGCACTGATTTGCTTGAAAGATTGGAAGCTGGCAGAAGGAAGGCAGCAAGAGAAGGAGCAAGATGACCTCCGAGCTGAAGAGGAGCAGTTTGCAAAACTAGCAAGACCGGAATGGATGATTGCACTTGAACGTGCTAATTCAAACATAGATGAGGTCCAGTCGATTGGAGATTGAGGAAAGGTATGTGACTGTTTTTTGGATCTGATTTGTTTTGTTTGTGTTAAAATTGTGGTTTCAATATACTTGTTTGTGTTTTCAGTCTATATTTAATGTGCAAATATTTGGATGTTGGACTGCTATCTTTATTTTCAATAGAATTTGAATCACTAAATAGTCTGAATGCTTAAACATATATGTCCAGTTGCTTAGAAAACACCAAAAAGAGAGAAAATTGCATTTTATATGTCCTGGCAGAGCATATCCTTGTGACCATTGTTCAAATTTGTTGCTGAATTGAAATATGTTTTTAAACTGAAATAAAAGTGAAATGTGTCTAGAAACAAGCTTTTTCCAGAATTATATGTCTAGTTGCATTTATATATGTTGCTGAACTCAAAGTGAAAACTTTTATGAATTAGTAATGCCTTAATTTGTTCATAATTGGATTCGAGTGCTTATGGTTATTTAATATGTGATTTAGCTAAATTAATTATATGGTTTTCCTTTGCAGGTTCTTTGTTTGGTTGCTTGAAGCCTTGAAAGATTACCTCTTCTTGTGAATTTGATGAAGACTTGATCATTTTTTGTATCAAAGTGTCAAGCACAGCTTCAGTTTTTGTAGCCTCTGTGCAAACCATGCTTCAATAGTTCAGTTTTTGCATCAAAGATTACCACTTCTTGTGAATTGATGAAGTCATGAAGACATGGTCACTTTTTGTTCAAAGTGTCAAACATTGCTTCATTTTTTGTAGGCTCAGTGCCTCAGTGGCTTAATGTAGGGCTTAGTGCCTCTGTGGCTGTGCAATTCCATTTCAATTTCAAGTCTACTACTTGATTAGGAAGAATGTGAGTTTGAGACTTTTGAGTTTGTAGATATTTGTAATTAAATCAGGTTCTCAAAACTCAAGTATTCAGTGTATATATATGAATGTTTTTTTTTCCCCTTCAGTTTGAGTTTATGTAATTAGCAGAATTGTGATTTATGTGAGTTAAACAAAGGCCCGGCCCGGTCCTATTCGGAAAGGCTGGCCCGGCCCGGCCCGGCCCTTTTGAGCCCTTGTGAAATGGGCCGTAAGGGCGGGTAAGGGCTTACATATTGAAGCCTCGGCCCGGCCCTTTGATATGTTGACTTGGTCAAAGCCCAGCCCGGCCCTACCCTAAGCCCTAAAATTTAGGGTAGGGCTGGCCCGAGCCCGGCCCATGATGAGGCCTACTTTTCATCTTCAACTTAGACCAGACAACGTGCCTGTCCCTTTCTTCTTTTATTCTGTCAGCTGAAGCTAAAGTAGAAGTGCAGCGTGACGGGTATTCGTGGAGCTGCTGCGGCGGATCAGCTCTGTTCGCCAAATCTGATGGCACCGACGATGATTCTCCTCGGCGACAGGTCGTCCGGCGTCTGGATGGATGCAGGTCGGGCTTGCCCAAGCAACGGAGCCAGCTGCTGTTCGGTTCACGGCAATGGAAACAGTTGCAGGCGGAGGATCCGAGAGGCGGAGAAGGTCAGGGTTCAACAGGTCTGAGTCAGCGATCGAAATCTGGGTTTGGGTCGAAGGACGCCGAAGATTGACGTCAGCTTCTGTTCTGTCACGATCCGATTCGGATGTCTTGGTACTGAAGTTGGAATCGATCACTGCCGGAATGGTGAGAAAGGAATCAAGGTACTTTGATTGTCTTCCTGAGTATAGTATGGGTACTGGGTATATGGAAGAACAGAATTTGGGATTAGTAAGTTGGGTATTTTCTGGTATAGATTGGTATTTTCTGAGAGATATATTTTCTGGTATGGATTGGTATTTTTTGGGTAAAAATGAAGAAACACAGTTCTTATTTGTCTAGTACTGATATGGTTTAGAGTTTCTGGTGCTGGATATAGTGAAGAACAGAATTGGTTCTTGGTATTTTATGGTATGAGCTTCTGCTCAATCTTTGAGCAAAAAGCTTGGTTATGGGTAATGGGTAAGATGAAGAAACAAGGTTCTTCTCTTGATATTTCTGGCAGCGGAATATGGGTATGGGAGATTGAAATTTTGGATTAGAAGTTGAATTGTTTGTTCTTGTTTTTAGACCTTGTTTGTTCTTGTTTTCTCAATTTGAATTGGATTAGAAGTTGTCAAATTGCTGCTTCTGCATGTAATGTGAGATTTTGATGTTGGGGACGGTAACTGTCGTCGGGGCCGAGCTCGCGTTCAAGGCCAAATCGGAATTCATTTTGGGCTGGGTGGTTGGTGGCTGGTGGCCTTGTCAGGAAAGTAAGGAAATGTGGCTGCGGAGGTTGCGGCGGTTTAGCTAGTACAAAACCCAGAAGAAGAAGAAGAAGAAGAAATGAAAAGATAAAAGAAAAAAAAGGGTAAGTTGGTCATTTAACTTTATCTTTTTTTGTCTCCACGTGCTTGCCACGTCAGCATTTTAACGGAACCATCATAAATTTTGGACGGAAGTATCACGTTGATGTCAAAATATGTCTTTGGGTATCACATTGATACTTTTGAGAGTTCGGGTATTAAATTGGCTTTGGCAGCATAGTTTAGGGACGGTGACTGAATTTTTCTCCGATAAAAAATATCTTTTTAAGTAGCTTTTATGGGAGAAGGAAATTACAAAGAGAAGTCTCTTGGTAACCTACCCAAAGAAAATCAAAATTAAAAGTATTAAGGGCATTAAGAGGGAGACTTCAAGTTGATTTCAATTCACTGAGTGTCTCATTTTAGCCAAATAATCCACTATAAAGTTATATTTTCGGAGTATATCACTGAAGGATACTAGTTTAAAGCTTTGTACAAATCATTTGTTGTCACCCGCAATTTGCTTAAGTTCCCAAGATATGTTATAACCCTAAAGGAGCAAAATCGGGTGCTCTTTTAACCACCGAAAGTATCAATTTTCAATTTTGAAAAAGAAAAAAGAGAGAGTGAGAGAATCACAAATCATTTGGGTGGACAGGAGACTATCACTTCTGCTTAGGGTTGACACTCGGTCGGTTCGAATCGGTTATAGGTATTACCAACTTCAAAACCAAAGCTTTCGGTTTCAAAATTGAGCTACCAATTACCAACCAAAATTTTCGGTTTTTAATCATATCTACCAAATTCGGTATTTCAATTTTCGGTATTACCAACTTTAAAACAACTAATTCTTTGTAATATAAATTAGAATGAACAGAATTAGATTTTTCAATTTTATAACCGTAAACTTCATATTCAT
Organism: Rosa chinensis; assembly: GCF_002994745.2. NCBI lineage: Eukaryota > Viridiplantae > Streptophyta > Magnoliopsida > Rosales > Rosaceae > Rosa > Rosa chinensis. Next base: position 4,177,302 of record NC_037089.1, read on the forward strand.
CTACTAATCATAGCTTCTTTTTGTATATATGACATCAAATTTGATCTATTTTCAATAAAACTAGGTTAGTTAACCATCTTGAACTAGGTTACTCAAAATACATGTACTATTAATTATGTAGTATATTGAGTAATGTTCATACTATTATGAAAACTTTTATGTTTATTTCTTAATATACATGTATGTGTATTGAAAACCATAGTATATAAAGCCAATATTTAGACAATCGGTAGATTCGGTATTTACCAAAACCAAACCAATTTTTTCAGTTTTATCAGTCTCGGTTACCAAAAAGTCGGTTTAATATCGGTTGGTATTCGGTCGATTTGGTAATTACCAAACCAAGTGGCAGCCCTACAATTCTGCTTGATATTGCTCATAACATTTTGGACATACTCCTGATACTTTTCTGTTATTTTACGGATATGTTAAGAGAAGAATTAGATCATTATACTTTGATATTGAATACGAGAGTACATACTCTTTAGACGACCAACTTGGCAAAGGAACAAGTAAAAGAAGGTGGACGACAGCTTCTGCTTAGTTAGATCACGTGTTCCCAAGAATAAATGGCAAATTATTGTCTTATTTTGGTGCTAAATAATTGGGAATGGAATGAACTAACATGAACCCATTAGTCTAATCTACTATTCAAGTTAAACAACAGTTAAATGCACTGAAGTTCTTTGCTGGCGCCATCCATGCAAGATCATTGGTGGACTTCTGCACGTGCTTCATTTCTTTTTGGTTCGAACTTTCGGTTTCGGAGCCACTTTAGTGGAAAAAACATAATTGGAAATATTTTTGTGTCAGTTTCGTTAATAACCGATAAATAAAATAATAGTCATGAAATCACGATTGTTTTGAAAATTTTTATCCGATCTAAACCAAAAAGAATATTACAAACACATCATCAATTGAAAAAATATCGATCCAACGAAATCATACTTTTTTACCAAAAAATCATCTCTAAGACTCCAACAAGTAAGTTGTATGCACAAGCAATGAGAGTACAACCACAGACAAAAGTTCTCATGTTTCATCCACATTTAAAGTTTAGCCTATTTATTAGAATTTTTTGATAATTATAATAAAAAATGAGAAATTGTGTGAGCTACAGCCTACAAATAAATGAAAAGAAAAAGGAAAGAAATCTTACTGCTTATACAATATACATAAATAAATTTTAATTTGATAAATATATAGCAAATTTCGAGCTAAAATTCCATTTTTGTTGCAAAGTCGAGCTATATAGCTTTTGGCCAAAAATAATGATTGCAGAAAATAAACTCAAACGCGGGGACACACACAATAGTTTAGACACACACCTCCGAATCCTCTTCCCCCTCTAAAATCTCTGCTCGTCTTTCTCTATTCATTTTCAACCTTCTTTCCTTTTTCTTGGTTTTTAGAGGAAGACAGACCCAACATGCAGAGGAACCCAGATCAACGGTCACGATCAGCCAAGCCCACCACCATCCATGGCTATGCTCACTCCGGCGACCTTGCTGGGTTTCAGAAGCTGCTCCGGGAAAACCCAGCTCTGCTCAACGAAAGAAACGCCATTGTAAGATCTCCCTTCTGTTTTGGCATTTTGGGTACATTTGGTTGGTGCATTTCATGTTTTGTGTGTGTTTAATTTGGTGAATTGAATCTGTTTGATAATATTCTCATCTGGGATTTGGGTTCTTTAAGCTTGTTGTGCTGTTTTTCATGTGTTTATATGCTGGTGTTGTAATTAGTTGAGGAAATTTGGGACCTTCACTGCATTAAGGAAGGAAAGCATTGATCTTTTTCTTTGGTGAAATGTAATGTAGTGGGAATATAGTGAATTTTAAGTACCCTTTTATGTTTTTGAGCAGAAATTGGGCTGGATCTGCTGTGGAGGGTCCTCATAGCTAGCTAAACATGAGATCCTTAGTTCAAAGCATGAACCTTTAACTCTGGCCAGTTCATAAAGTTTTGATACCGAGAAATGTTAGCGTAGAACGGAGTAAAAGAGACGAGAGTAGGACATTTTAAGGGCAGTTTGAAATAGATTTTATGAAAGAGGCTAGACGAGATCACTACAGTACAACCCCAATTCACTTATTTCTGAATAGATTGCTTTATTGCTGCATAGCAAAGGTACAGGATTTACTGAAGTGCGGCTTTGTGAAATATTAGAGTTGGTATGGGTTGATGACACAGTGAGAGAGTTGGATGAGTTGATTTAGTCATATGTCAAAAACAAAATATAAATCTGCAGAAAACAAAATATACTCAACCGATTAGCATTCAATCATATAGTATAAGAATTACTTTCTGTTCATCATGTGGTTATGCTTGAACATGAATAATTTGGTAAGGTGTCTTTATTCTTTGACGGCATCCATTGTTCCCTAAATGCAGATGGTACAAACTCCACTTCATGTTTCTGCTGGTAATAATAGGTCTGACATAGTTAAATTTCTTCTCAATTGGCAAGGGCCGGAAAAGGTTGAGTTGGAAGCCAGAAACATGGTAGGTATTTGTTTTCTTTCAGCAGAATTTGTATGACATAAATCTTTCTGAAAGTGAAATTTTAAATTAAAAGTTGTTATATGCTAACTTGATAGATATTTATTTTATTTATGGGTTTCACCAACATGTTGAGCTTTGCAGTATGGTGAAACACCATTACACATGGCAGCAAAGAATGGATGCAATGATGCTGCAAAGTTGCTTCTTGTCCATGGTGCTTTTATTGAAGCCAAAGCAAATGTGAGTTCTTTTCACCTGAATTTATGGTTAGTGCGAGACTATTAAGTCAATTTGCTAGTCTCATTTTAAAAGTTCTTTCTCCTTTTGTCCATGCAGAATGGAATGACACCATTACACCTTGCTGTTTGGCATTCACTTCGAGCTGAAGATTTCTCAACTGTTAAAACATTACTTGAGAACAATGCTGATTGCAGTGCCAAGGACGATGTATTGTTCATTGCATTTACTTACAGTTTTAATTTATTCTAATTAACACCTAAATTAATGCTTTGATATTACCTTTAAATTGCAGGAGGGCATGACTCCTTTAAATCACCTTTCAAAAGGCCGTGAAACTGAAAAGTTGCGGGAACTATTACAGTGGCACCTTGAAGAGCAGACAAAGAGAAGGGCAATTCAAGCATGCAGTGAAACTAAAGCTAAGATGGATGAACTTGAAAATGAATTATCAAATATAGTTGGTTTGCAAGAGCTCAAATTACAACTACGCAAGTGGGCAAAAGGAATGCTTTTGGATGAGAGGCGTAAGGCCCTTGGTCTCAAAGTTGGCGTAAGGAGACCCCCTCATATGGCCTTTCTTGGCAATCCTGGAACAGGTAAGCAGTGCCAACTGGGTCTTGCAATGTGTGGATCTTAAATAACAATACTTCTTGTTGGGTCATCATTATGTTAATTGTTGTTATCAACAGGTAAGACCATGGTAGCTCGTATTCTTGGAAGATTACTCTATATGGTGGGAATTCTACCTACGGACAAAGTAACTGAAGTACAGCGGACAGATTTGGTTGGGGAATTTGTTGGTCATACGGGACCAAAAACTAGGAGGAAGGTAAAATTTGTGCTTTATGAAAGTATTTGCTGTTCTACTTTACACTGTGACACAACTAATTATGAAAGTTCTTCACAGATTAAGGATGCAGAGGGAGGAATTCTTTTCGTAGATGAAGCTTATCGACTGATACCTATGCAGAAGGCAGATGATAAAGACTATGGGTTGGAAGCATTGGAAGAAATCATGTCTGTCATGGACAGTGGAAAGATCGTAGTCATATTTGCTGGATATAGTGAACCAATGAAACGTGTAATTGCTTCAAATGAAGGTTTCTGCAGACGTGTGACCAAGTTTTTCAACTTTAGTGACTTCAGTCCTGAAGATCTAGCAAAGATTCTTCATCTCAAGATGAATAATCAAACAGAGGAGAGCATGTTGTATGGATTTAAGCTACATTCTTTTTGCAGTTTAGAAGCCATTGCAGAACTGATTCAAAGAGGAGCAACAGAAAAGCAGTGTAAGGAGATGAATGGAGGTTTAGTGGATACAATGTTAGTTAATGCTAGAGAGAATTTGGACCTTAGGCTCAATTTTGATTGTATAGACACAGAAGAACTTAGAACAATCACCTTAGAGGATTTACAAGCAGGCCTTCAGATTTTGTCACAATGAGACGGCAGGTTTGGGATAAATTAAGTAATACAAGATGAAAAAGGTTGTAAGATCTTTATGCCAGACAAGCTTTACAGGTTTTGCTCAGATTGATTTGAATTTGTTTCTCCAGCTCCCCTATCCATTTCTTTCTACATGAGGTTCTGCTCACTTCACCGCTGGTGCAGTGCTTGGACTATTGCAGAAGCCTATTCTATTCTTGTGATTTATTACTTCTGGGCAGTTATTGATGTAATTGGTATTCTTTGTGTTAGTGGAAATCCATTATACTGTATTCTTGCTTTTGTATCACCAATTCTTCTGTTCATGTATGAATTAGTTTCTGCAACTCTGGAATCATTCTATACCAATAATTCACTATACTGTTTATCACTTTGTAAATTACTCTTCTAAGATCTGTTCACTGATTTCTAAGAAAAGTAATACATTGTAACAAGTAATTATTTTGTATACATTCGCTTTATCTCTGTTCAGTATATCACCCTAGGATGTAGTATCATTGGCAGTAATTAGACTATGAACACTAAATCCTTGCCGCCTTACAAATTTTTTTTTTTGATCGGAATGAGAAACTTTCATTAATAAAAACTTTGGTCAATTACAACCATTGGGGTTAAGGTGGCCTCGTCAAAAACCCTGCTTGATCAAAAACCCTGCTTGATCAGAGCAAGTAAAAAAGAGTACCACCCCCATACATCAAAAAATTCTATCATTGTCTATGACTTCCTCCAACCATGGGGGTCCAGCTTCCTTCCAAAAACTCCAACCCGTTGCTCTTAGTGCCTGCCTTGCCAAAGTGTGTGCAACCTGGTTACAACTTCTATTTATTTTCCTCCATTTCAAATGTTCAAATTCTGGCATCAACATACGTACTTCGTCAAAAATGGCTCCTTCAATACTTAAGTCCAACCCTGATTTGTTCAATGCGAAGAGGACATTAGCCGCATCACTCTCCAATTCAACATTCCTACAACCTTCTTGCAAACAGAGCTTCAGGCCATGTAAAACCGCTAATGCCTCAATTGCTAATACAGGAGGGTTACCTGGGATTACCTGGTGAGCCGCAAACTTGAGTTGCCCCACTTCATCTCTTAAAGCCATGCATACCCCTGAGACACCACATTTTCCATCTGTAGCAGCGTCCACATTCAATTTCAAGAATGGTCTATTTGGTGGGGACCATTTTTCAACTTGAACAGGAGCCTTCATTTGACTAAGCGCTTACATTTTATTTTAGACAATGACGATATATATATATATATATATATATATATATATTTTATCGGGGATGAGGTAACTAGTCATCTCAATCACATAGCACACTTACCCAGTTAGTATTCGGACCGAGGTTCACGAGAGTATCCTAGTAAAGATACTAAATTTTTTATATTTTTTTTATTGGTGTGACATAGCAAGCCACATAGGTTAACATAAGTGAGTTAGTAACACATCCATCTAGTTAGTTTTTCAATCGAGGTCAACGAGGATATCTTAGCAAAACCATACTAATCCCACGCCACAGGCGCATACCCCAAAACCCCTCGAACGTACTGGCCTCAAACTGGTGAAAGTTGAGACTCGAACGCTAGATATGAGAGGTTCCACACTAAGCCACTCGACTAACCTTACCACACCAGGTGGTTAACAATGACAATGTGGAAACGACGAAAAATATTGCCGTAAGAATAGATTTAGCCCATTGGGCCTGGCGGCCCTTCAGAGATCATATCTGGTTCAGCGTGCTCCACTTTCAGCAGACGCAAAACCCTCTCAAAATCTCAGCAAACTCCATCAGCACCAGTTTTCAGACCAAAATGGGAAAGAAACGCAAATTAGGGCAACGCGAAGCAGCGCAGTCGCAAGTGGCGGAGCCGATCGTTATCTCAGTTGACGACGCCGGAAAGCCTTTCGAACCGTTGAAAGAGATCGGAATAATACAAGCGAATGTGCTCCCAAACCCTAATGAGGTCGCAGTAAACGCCGCAGAACATCCCGGGGAAAATCCTCTGGTGCCGGAGATTGAAGGGAAATCCGAACCAGTGGAGCCGAGAAAGACGAAGAAGAAGAAGCACAAGCCGATTGATACCTGTGTCGACGTCGCCGGAAAACGTTTAGAACCGTTAAAAGAGGTCGGATTGATGCAAGCAAATCCGGCGGAGCTGCCGCCCACAAATCCAACGATTGAAGCAAAATCCGGAGCAGAACTGAGCTCAAATCCGGTTCCGGAGATTGAAGCAAAACCAGCGGAGCTGCCGCCCCTAAATACAGTGACAAAGGATGGAGTGATATCCAAAGAGCCGAGGATGAATCCGGACCCAAATGTTGAAGCAAAAACTGGAACCGAAGAGGTTACAGTGAAAAAGAAGAAGAAGAAGAAGAACAAGAAGCAGAAGCTAATGGAGAGTCAGAGCACAGTGACAACTTGTGTTGATAATGTGGAGAAAAATGGTGAGGCGAAAATCGACGAAGAAGATGTGCCACCAAAAATGAAGAAGAAGAAGAACAAAAAGCAGAAGCTGGGGGAGATGCGGGGCACAGTCATAACTTGTGTTGATAATGCGGAGAAAAATGGTGAGGCGAAAATCGACGAAGAAGATGTGCCACTAAAAAAGAAGAAGAAGAAGAACAAAAAGCAGAAGCTGGGGGAGATGCCGGGCACAGTCATAACTTGTGTTGATAATGTGGAGAAAAATGGTGAGGCGAAAATCGACGAAGAAGATGTGCCACTAAAAAAGAAGAAGAAGAAGAACAAAAAGCAGAAGCTGGGGGAGATGCCGGGCACAGTCATAACTTGTGTTGATGATGTGGAGAAAAGTGGTGAGGCGAGAGTCGATGGGCAGCTTCGAAGGCCAGGGCCAGTAGTAACAGAGGTGAAGGGGGCGGAGGGCACAGTCATAGCTTGTGTTAATGGTGAAGGGAAAATCAGTGAAGGAGGTGAAGTAGGTGAGCAAGTGACAATGCCGGGGCTAATACAGGCAGTTGGAGTAGTGGAGAATAAGAAGAGTAAGAAGAGTAAAAGGAAAGGGAACAAGGAGATGGAGAGCACAGACATTGCTTGTGTTAATGCTGGAAAAAATGTGGAGCTGCTCCCTAATCCGTTGCCAGATGTGGAAGCAAAGCCCGGGGAGGTGACCCCAAATGCAGATGCGGAAGGGGAATGTAAGAAGGTGAAAAGAAAGAAGAAAAACAAAAGAAAAGGAGCTGAGGAGAAACCACTCAAACAATATGTTAAAGTGAGTGATCTAATTTATCTGCAATTTTGTTTATTAGTAAGTTGATTATAATTGCTAGTCTTATAAGCTAAGGATTGTCTAATGGGCGTATTCTGTGGAGTTCGCTTCGTTTAATCATGGAAAAGTAGGTGTGCGTTTAAATCAATTTCGAGTTTTTCTTCTTGTTTGAGGAAGTTGATTAATTGGAAAGGTTTTGGGGACAGGGTAGTGATTAGTTAGTGATGTTTCTGTGTTGATGTGTTGCTTCTAGGTATGTGTGATATGTCGAGGAAAAGGGCATATCATCTCGACTTGCCCTCTGCTGAGTAACAAGATATCTGGAAATAAGCTTTCTGAGTGCCCTCAGCTTCTTCAAGACGGTAATTCGTCCTTTTATTAATATTGTCAATTTATGTGCAGTTGGTTCGGGCTTTAGTTGCTTTGTGCCAATGATCATTGTTGTGTGATATCTCAATCCTAATAAGTTTGTCCGGTGATAACTTCTGAGTTATGCAGCTTTTTGAGGTGCCCTTTTGTTCTATGCAACTACATGCATTTGAAGTTTACATGAACATGTAAGCCTGTAAGGGTACAATGTAGGAAGCTGGTTGGATTAATGTGACAGGATTCTCAAATTTGGGGACAAGATTTTGGTTATTAACTCAAAGACAGTGCTAGTATATAGCCTCTTCCCCCTACAATCTGTTTTGTTTTTATCTGTCAAACTACATTGATGCCCTTGGGATATTACAATGATGTTTATCATGTTTCCGACAAGTATCATTACTCCCCCTGTCAAAATATGAATAGTTGTGTTTTTAAAGATAGGGTTCAAACTTCAGTGCAGGTTTGAGTCTTGTAGAATGGATCTATATGGAGAGATTAACTGTACAAATTTTTGTCCAACAGATGCCGAAAACATTTTTCCCTTGTATATAAATAGAGGTTCTTATTGTTACTTACACATATATATGAGGTTGGTATGGTCAGTTTTTATATATTGAAAATTCAGATGTCGAGCGGGATATGGATAGACCATAGGGTGCTAAATGCGTGATGATTCCAGATCTCCCTCAACTTCCTCATATTTCTAATATTTGTGATAATAGTTGCTTTCTGAACCAATCTGATTAAGACATGGCAATAAGGATGGTGATAATATGGGTGCTTGCTTTATCTGATCCTTGGCATGGTACTAAGTTTTGTGCTTTCTAATTCTCAGTGGAAATGAAGAGTGGCGAAGCGGAGAAGTTGCTTGTCTGTCCTCCTGAGGATACTTTGATGCAAGATAAGTCATCTGATCGTAAAGAAGGTGAGTCCATTGTGAAGAATGGCGAAGAGGAGAAGTTTATTGGCTGTCCTTCCGTGGATGCCTTGATGAAAGAAGAAACATCCGGGGGTAAAGAAGATGAGTCCGCTGTGAAGAATGCCGAAGAAAGCAGTTGTACTCCTGAGGATATTTTCATGAAAGACGAGAAATCTGACGACAAAGAAGATGAGACTATTGTTAAAATTGATTCTGCTTCTCATCCAGAAGAAAGTTATGTTAAACCAATGATTGAACGGGGCCCTGAGGTAGTATATCCTGTTGCTTGATGATTTTGTAAGATGAATTTCTTGGCATTCCATTTTTGTTTATGATTGCAGCAGGCCAAAATATCTTTGCTTAATTTTGAAACGTCCCCGAATCAACTCTCACCAGGAATTTTGTTAAGAGTAGTTTATAGTTTATACATGACCAAAGACCATGAATGTGGTTCTGAAATTGAAGACCATTCAAATTGAAATTCTATTTCAATGTGTGTTTTTTTCTTTCTTTTTCGTGGTAAGCATGACTTTGCGTGTTCTCTATATAGCACTTGCCAACAAGCATTGCTCAGATGTGATGGATAGATGTCAAGAGTGTTGGTATGAAGTTGTATTCTTTTCAAACTAAAAGTCTTTTTTTAGTGTCCTTTTTTGAGATTAAGATGAATGAAAAAGAAAGGCATTTGATGAAATTTCTCGAGTTTTCTTTGTATCTTTTGCTTGTTATTGTTTTTGGTTCTCTCAAGTCCCTTCACAGTTTACACTTCATACTAATGAGTAATCTTCTCTATTAAATTTCTCTAAGTTTTAACTCAAATTATAAAGTAACGTCGTAATCTTAATAATTCATTTAGTCTGTTATAAGTTGTTTGGTCATCGAAATATATCAAACGTATCCCTACCCTCAAAGGGCATGGCTGGACTATTGACAAACAACCTAAAATGGAGTTAGCTCAAGCACCTCAGACGAAATCCAAAAAGAAAAACGTATTCTAGATTTATTAAATAATAAGAATGAAAAGAATATTGAAAAGAAAAGAAAAAAAAAAAACCGGCAAGACGGTTCACTCAAATAACTTTGGGTTCACTCCACTGAAAAGCCTCATTTCCTCATTTGTTTATCCAAACACCCCAACTGTGTGTGTGTGGAGAGCAAGAATGGTGTCAACAATTCTCTCACCCACATCCTCATTTCCCTCCAATTCCAACCCTTACTCTGATGCCTCTTGCACCTCCACCAACTTCAACAAATCCAGACTACCCTTTGAACCTTCCAGAAGAACCCTTCAACTTCCCAAATCCCTAAAGCTACTTCCTTTCAGGGCCTGTGTTGGCCCAATTGAGGATGGCTCAGCTGAGCAGTTTTTGCAGAACAATTCTATTGGGGACTTCATGAGGTTCAAGACTGGCGTTGATGGAGGCACTGGGGAGTTGCAGACTGCTGTTGTTAGCTACAAGAAGAAGTTCCCTTGGTCTCTTTTGAAGCCTTTTCTTCAGGTATTGCTTTGTAAAGTTTGAGTCTTTGGTGTGTTTTGTTATTGGGTTTTTGTTTCTGATTACTGGGTTTTGTTCTTCTTTGGTGTTGTAGGTTGATTTGGTTTCCACAATTCACATAGCGGATAAAGAGTAAGTTACTGACTGAATTGCTTGTGCTTTTAGTAATACGGCAGTTATGTATTTGTGATTGGAAGTGTTTGGTAAGTTTTTCTAGCCTGAAAATGGTGCAAAATGTTATGTTTTGAAGCCCCTATTAACCCTTGTTTTGGAAGCTGTGAATGTATCTTACAAGCTAAAGCCTTTTCCTCTCAAGTCTCAACTGAGCTGAAAGTTTAAGGTGTTGTTGAAAAAAAAAAAGTAGGAGTGATTTAGTGAGCTAGGTAAATGCACTGTTTGCTAGCTTTAAGGGAGATGGCCTTTAGAAAATGAGGGCTAATGAAATGCCAAGAACACAAATGGGGCAAAATATAAGGGTAGATTTGATCCTAAGTTTCTAATTGTGCGAGGATTACTAACTGCTTTAGTTCTTTTTAGGGAAACGATGAAGAATTTCTTTTGGGGCTCACTTCGAAATTTTAGTTACAGTTATTAACTGGCAGTACTCATAACTTGATCTTAAATGCCTTAAGATTACATGCATTTGTCCTATACCTTATGGCCTTGTATCGGATTAGGGAAACTTTATGTGCTTTAACCAATATAAGTGGAAATTGGTTGTCCCAGATATAAAAAATTGATGATCTTAAATACCATGTCCAGGTACTTTTCCACCCTCCAAAAGGAGCTCAAGTCCTATGATGCTGTTCTTTTTGAGATGGTGACCAGCAGGGAGAGTTTGGAGAATAGAAGAAACCTTGCTGCCACAAGAAGACTCAAAGTCAAAAGTCCACGCTCAAGAAGCTTTAACATTCTGGGATGCATTCAGCGGCAGATGGCTCGTTCTCTGACGCTTGATTTCCAGTTAGACTGTATGGATTATGAGTCTGAGAAATGGTACCATGCAGATCTCGACTTCGAGACTTTCAAGTTGCTTCAGGTTCAATTGTCTATGTTCCCTATCTTGTTGATAAGTACAAGTTGTATATTTGATATGATGAACTTCTATATCTTTCTCTACCATCATTATATGGTGTTAGTGTAATAACCATTATCGTTTCTTTCAGGATGAAAAAGGTGAAAGCTTCTTCAGCTTTGCAAGGGATATGACAATTAGATCCACGAAAGCTATGATGCAACCTGAAATTCCAGAAGACCTTGATCCTTGGAGATCTAAGCTTTTATGGGCCTCACGTGTGCTTCCGATGCCACTTGTTGGCCTCCTCATTATTGGAGGTGTTTGTGCAGACACAGGCAGCCGGCCATCAGAATTCCCAGAACTAGAAGCCTTATCCAGGCTTGATTTTGGTGGTGCAATGAAGGTCTTCTTGGCCAAAAGACTAACATCGGAGTAAGTGCTAGTCAAAGTTTTGATAACTAGTCTTAAAGGGTTTGGCTTAGCATTTTGGGTTGGTTCAAAGTTTCTTCAAAATTTCAGAACTCAAAACTGACTTGGAGCATATTGCTTGTTAAAGATTCACACAGGCGACAGCTGATGTAGAAGAGAGTTCTGTGATCATTGGTGAGAGAAACAGAGCTGCCATGGACGCTCTCACAAAAGCAATTGACGACGGGCACAATAGGATTGCAATACTATACGGAGGTGGTCACATGCCTGATCTAGGAAGGAGATTACAAGAGTTGGACCTGATCCCTTCTCGGGCGCAGTGGGTAACGGCGTGGTCCATAAAGAAGAGGAATTTTAACAGCAATTCCCTTCCATTTCTGAAGACAATGGCTGAAGTTTCAGGTTGGCCTTTGAATCGCTACCAGACTTTGGCATTGCTCATATTTTCGTCGGTACTTGCAATAGATCTCTGGTTTTGGGAGCTCTTTTTTGGCACTGCTGTCGACTTTTTCTCTCTAGTTGGTTCACAGATTTCCCAGTATGTTGATAATCCACATATGATCTTATAGAATAGTCTCCCAAAGCCAATACCATTGCTATAAGTAATTCTTTATATGTAAATAGTAAACATCTCTCATTGAACTGGTGTAAATTTTGGCCAGGCCAACAGTGTATGGAAAGAAAATGCACTTCATGTCACTCAAGATTTCATCTTTCTTGTAATCTGGTTTAGGGTACAAACTATTATACAGAATACTGAATAGAAAATGTAAACATTGTCATTCTAGACCTCCTAAGTACTAGTTTTTAGCCAAAGCTGAGAAGCTTATGATTTGCTCATGATACATAGCCCGTTTTCTTTCTTCTCAATACCTTCATTCACAAACAACATACAAATGAAATATATCATAATAGGCTTTGCAAATTGTAACTGTTTGGTTTTGAAGAAGATTTACTACTCAAAATTCTTTTTCATACCTTCTCTGAAGTTGAACTTGAATCTAACCGCGACATGACTGACGAAGGCACCTCATTCTACCAGTACCTGTAGTCTTTCTGCGAATCGCCTTCACGCTCCAGTTATCTATTTGGTTCACGTGACAATCAACACAAATCAAAACCAAGACCTTCAACTTTGGAATTGAAAACTTGAGCACAAGTTGAAAACAGAGGAAGCAGAAGTGTAGAGAAAAGAGTTTGACGTTTTCTGATACGGCTGGCGGGGTAGCCACAAGAGGCGCAACGACTCTTCTGAAGATGAAAGCTCCGACGGCCGCACCGCATGGAGAGAGCGTGGCTCCAAAGGGCCGGGTTTGCCAAAGCTTCCAGTCCCCTTCCCCTGTTTCGTTCAGAGTAAAACAACAACCAGACGAAAAGTTCCAATCTTTATGGAGAGTACAAGAATTTCATAATGCATATTTGAAAATTGTAGATAGAGAAGCTTACCATGTTTGGAAATGTGATTCAGTTGCAGAAACAAGTACCGAGAGGTTGGTTCAGGACTTGACGGTGTGGCGGTGCAGAGGGTTCTTATTATTATGCTTTTGAAATTTGTTTACCGAAATGCCCTCATCGTCCTCCCAAAATGACATGATGTTGTGGCGCTGTTTTAGCATGACAACGGAGAAGATCGAGTAAGCCCTTTGGTGACGATCGGCCACTGGTGAGTTCCAGGTGGTTTTTTTTATTTTATAATTTTTTTTTATCTTAGTTTCAGTTCATTTCGGACCATTCCCATGAGTATTATTAATCATATTGTCCTCTGTCAATAATGAAAAGAAACAAATGGGGTCCTTGGTTGTTTGTTTTCTATGTTGTATCTTAATCTAATGAAGAAGATAAGCAGCATTGTTTCAACGTGCTCCACCGTGTTTGGCTTCTCTGCTATTGGTTACAAAAAGACAAACAACTAAATGATATGAGATACCCGATTCCAATTTGTATACCCATGTTGGTTCTTATTTAGTATATATTTATATATGTATATTATACTGAATTGAATGATGTAGGAGGTGGTGTTGAACAGTTTAAGTCGGAGCTACGGTTCAAAATCTGACGCATTTGATAGTATCTTTGCCTGAAATATGGATCGAATATTCGTCTCCGATTTGTGTTCACACGCACCCATGTTTTAGCTCGATCAGTTGGTGGCCACTCACTCTCAAATTCTCCAGGTAGAACATGCTGGAAGTGGGACTGTGGGGTTTGTTTGCTTTTACTTTTCCTTAATGAGTTTAAGTTTATAGTCTTTCTTAATGATCTTTTGTTCTTTATCGATTATTATATACAATCATCATGTGTTTATCTCTTGATCCATTAATCTCCGGCCTAATTTCATTTTCTGGTGCAATACAGACCTAAATACTTAGATGAGGATCACGTTATTCACATTGCTGGTTAGATCATCATTCGCTGGATATATTGCTTGCTTGGTCCATGTCTTTTTTGAGTGCCAGATAAATTTGACAGAGGCGTGTGGAGGCAACGTGACCCGATAAAGCATCTTTTTTTACAAAGCAAACAGAAGCAATTATTTCCATTCCAAATCTATAATTACCATTACTTAATTAGTCTAATTTACTATTACTTAAGGTAAAAACACACAAGATTAGCTGTCTTTTACAACATGGCATATATATAGGGGAATAGGGGATGTATATCCTTTCTGGTTTGCACAGACCCCTATTGATTCTTCATCTTCAACAAGAAGATGTCAAAAACTCCAGCTCTGGATTCAAACAAGGATCACGATTATCACCCTCTTCCTGATTCAGAATCTCCATCATCCCCTTCAGGGTCTAGACCAGGTCTCAACAAATATGCTCTTGCTGGTGCCATTTTGGCTTCCACAAACTCTGTCCTCCTAGGCTATGGTTAGTACCTAAATCCAATCCCTTCAATATTTGCACCTTTCTTTCAAGTCTTCCAGATAAAACCCTTGATTCTGTTATTTGGGTTCTGCAGATATAGGAGTGATGAGCGGTGCAGCCCTTTTCATAAGGGAGGACATGAACATTACATCAACTCAAGTAGAGATCTTGGTTGGTTCCCTAAATGTGTGTTCTTTGATCGGATCGGTTGCCTCAGGCAAGACTTCGGATTGGATTGGGAGGCGTTACACTATAGTTCTGGCAGCAGCAACTTTTCTAATAGGGGCTCTTCTGATGGGACTAGCACCATCCTTCTCTTTCCTCATAGGCGGTAGAGTAGTGGCTGGGATTGGTGTTGGATATTCATTGATGATTGCCCCGGTTTATGTAGCCGAGCTCTCGCCGGCTCTTAGACGTGGCTTTCTGACCTCTCTCCCTGAGGTGTTCATCAATGGTGGAATACTGCTAGGGTACATCTCCAACTATGCTTTGTCAGGCCTCCCACAGAACTTGAATTGGAGACTTATGCTTGGACTTGCAGCATTTCCAGCATTTTCTGTTGCAGTTGGCGTGTTGGCAATGCCGGAGTCGCCTAGGTAATTGGCTTTTGATCACATCCTAGAAAATTATTTTTGCCATGTTTTGTTTTAGTACATTTCACCAAATAATGTCAGTTGAGTTCATGTTGATGTTTCTATTGACATTGATGAATAGGTGGTTGGTGATGAAAGGCCGGTTAGACGAAGCAAAGCAGGTTTTGATAAGAACATCTGAGAGCAAGGAGGAAGCTGAATTGAGGCTCAAAGAGATAGCCAGAGCAGCTAATTCAATGCCTGCAACTTCTTCAAGCAATTGGAGTGGGAAGGGGGTTTGGAGAGACTTACTGTTGAGGCCCACTAGGCCCATTCGTCGCATTCTCATTGCCGCAATTGGTGTCAACTTTTTCATGCAAGCTTCCGGCAATGATGCCGTTGTGTATTACAGTCCGGAAGTATTCAGGGACGCCGGAATTCACAACAAGAAGCAGCTTGTTGGTGTCACAATACTCATGGGGATTGCCAAGACTTCCTTTGTTTTGGTATCAGCTCTGTTCTTGGACTCGTATGGCAGGAGGCCACTTTTGCTTTTGGGCTCAATTGGCATGGCATTCTCCTTAGCTGCATTGGGCCTCGGCTCCAAGTTTCTCGAGTACTCAATTGACAAGCCCACATGGGCTATTGGGTTGTGTGTGGTGGCGGTGTGTTCGGCCGCATCATTCTTCTCCATTGGGCTTGGGCCCATCACATGGGTCTATTCATCGGAGATTTTTCCGATGAGATTAAGGGCCCAAGGTTCAAGCTTGGCAATAGGGGTGAACCGATTGGTGAGTGGATTGGTGGCCATGACATTTCTAAGCGTTTCTAGGGAGATAACATTCGGGGGTATGTTTTTCGTGCTTGCGGGAATAATGGTGGTGGGTACGATATTCTTTTACTTCTATTTGCCGGAAACAAAAGGGAAAAGCTTGGAAGAAATTGAGGCTCTATTTGAGGATGACTATGACAAGGATAACCGTAAAATGCTTCTTTCTTGACGTGCATTGTCGTAGATATGTATCATTTCCATTGCATGGAACAAATTAGATTCGATCTGCAACATAGAACAGAGGGGATTTTGTTGTTGTAGTTCTATCAGATTTTGTTGAAGATAGAGTTTCATCCTATGGTCATGTAGTCATGTAGTCATTGACCATAAGTGTTTGGGTTTGTTCTTTCAGTCTGTAAATTGCGCTTGAGGCATTAATTGTGTTACTCCAAAAAGAGTTGAAGCTTCTTTTGAGGACAAAGTTGTATGTGTACTTCTTGTGTAGCCTTTGATTTTTTCTATATATCTTGAGCACAAAACTTGAGCATATATTTCTTGAAGCATAATGGGCTTATGCAAGTGTGCTTTGGGGTTATATATGGAGGAATTCGAAAAAGGCATATAACTATATCAGGGTTTTTCCAGTACTACTGAAATCAGTCTGTTCTACTCTTTACACTAATCATCTGTCAAGTAACACTATAGAGCTGCTGGCAATCCTGTTCTATCTCGAAAGTATTGTAGAATATCAGAATTTATGGCTACTTATCGTCTACCATTACAACTCACAAGAAATTATAGATCCGTCATGTTTCCTCCTCGATCGCTTTCTTCTATTCGGCACCTCACCCTAATTAATTTAACATCTGCTTGAACTCCCGATCTACTTTTAAACAAACAAACTTCTAGAGCTAGGATCGGAGATGCATGTCTTTTAAACCACCAGTGGAGCAACCACAACCATCTCCATTATTCAAGACTGAGAATACATATAATACAGGAATTATAGAGCACTGGCATGTACTGGGATACGATAATGTTCGTGTTTTGGTGGAGAAGGCTCTCTTTGCTCTCCTCCTTGCAGCATTTTACAACATCTCTTTTAAGAAAGAGCAACTAGTGTTTAAGAACTAAGAAGGCAGTTGAGAGGATTGAAGGTGATGGATGTCCCTTCATAACATATGGTCAGATCAAGAAGACGGAAGTCTTATTCGGAAGTCTTATTCGAAGGCAACAAATGCACTACATATGGTGGCACTGGCAGAGTGGCAGGAAGGAGAATGTAGTGGTAAGTTTCTGGATTCATGAGAGATACTTGATTTGAATCTGTTGTAATGAAGTTAAGGAAGTGTTTTTCACTCTTCTTTTCAGTTATTCTGGCACTTCAAAGTCAGAAGCATACACACTTCGTAGGCAAAACCAATCATACTATTCAATAAAGTGGATGCATGAACACTTATAACTTTAACTCACCTTTTAAGTTTTTAATATAAATATAGGTGTCATGACATAGAGTGACTAATTGAGAAATGGTGAATGAATAGGTTTACCCCCAGAGTATATCCACTGCTCAGAAATCAAATACTCAGTGTTAGGTTTTATTGTAATTAAATTACAATGTTGTTGGGCAACATGTAGGGACGGAGCCACTACAAGGGCTGTCGATCTGGGCTGTAGCCCAAGGGAAAATTGGGCCAAAAACTGCCAAGTAGGGGTGTAGCCCAGATCGATTTTGATTCCACCTTCCAGAGTTCCAGGCTCCAGCCACCGAGCCACCTCCCTACTCAGAGTTTCAGTCCGCCTGAGCTACCTCCTCCGCCACCGTCCACCGAGCCACATCCACTGCTGTTTGCATCTCTGGATTCTCTGCGACCGTGCGACTCCAGCTCCTTGAACTCTTGAAGGCTTCAAATCTTCAATCCCTGAATCTCAGATTCTCAAGTAAATTAAACATCGTATATCCAATACCCATGCTGAATTGCTGTCTTGTTGTCTTGCTGATGATGTTTGAATCATGATTTCGTGATGTTTGGTGTTTAGGGTGAGGTCGTAATTGGGAATTGGGAATGGCCGAATGGGTTGATGAATGATGACTTGATGTTGATAATTGGGAATGGGTAATGGTTTGATGTCGATAATTGGGAATGGGTTGATGTTGAATACTTGAATTTTTGATAAATGGGAATGGGTTGAATCGGTTGATGAATGGTGATGTGGTGTTTGATGTTTGGTGTCCAGATTCCACATAATTGGGATTTAGTTAGAATAATTTGACATAGATAACCACGATTTATGATTTTGCAGATCAAGGACAAGCTGGCGGAGTTGGCCGAGGAGGTATGTAGAACAGTAGAAGAGATAAGGATGCTCATATTCCTCTCGGAAATATAGACATGAAGAAGTTTGATAAAACGAAAACCCGCAAATATTGGTGATACGTTGGCTCTCTCTCTTCTCCTCCATGCACTGAGAATGTCATCTGGAACATCTTTGAAAAAGAGTTCTGCGCAAAATATTTGTTATGCTAAAATTAGCCCAACCCTCCCAGGGCTACGTCCCTTGCTACATGTTTTAGTCGCTCTATCTGTATTGTTTAGATGTTGAACTTATATATGTAATTCTTATATCATTATTATTTTTATTAAAAAAAAAAAAACTCTTAGCCCACCCCATCCTATCATTACATATGTCAGTGAGAATAGAACTCATGATTTTTACAATGTTTTATTTTTTATTTTTTGAAATAGGACGTTAAGCCTTTCATATATTCAAATATAAGTGATTACACAACATGACCTATCCCCGATAGGGCTACGTCAAAATCAAGCCATGCAGGTTACCCTAAAGCAACCAAATGAAATCACTATGGTAATAGGACCAAAAATCAAACCTAGACAATGTTAGGGCAAGAAAAGAAATCAAAAACCCCAACTTATTTGACAAAACTCAGGACCACCCTACACAGAGGGGGCATCCCCAGGATCCACAGTTACCACACTCATAGAAGTAGCCTCCTCCACGGCGGTCTCCTCCACCACCATAGTCTTCTCAGATTCAACTGTTATCATTGGAGAAATCTCCTCCACAATAGCATTCCCCATAGGAACCGCCCACACCGCCAGATCTTCCACCATAACCAAAGCTTTCTTAGCAATATGAAATTGACACTTCTTAACTTTCTGGGTTGAAACAGTCCCCAGCTTCTGAGGGTAGATCTCCTCCACCCTAGGCTTGTTCTTTGCACCTAAAAGCCTACCCACCTTGCGTTTCTTTTGGGGAGAGACAATCAAGATACCCGCCTGGTGAGGTAAAGCTAATTCAGGGACAAAATCAATACTCACAGGTTCAGTTATGGGAACAGGAACCACAGATCGGGCTTTCTTACTGTACGTCACCAATTCCCTAGCCTCAGCCGTCCTTTTAGTCCCATTGACCATAGGTTTCTCCATCGGTTGCCGGTGTGGGGAAGGGATGACCAGGAGCACAGGTTGGGGACGAGGGGGCGTCACTTGCTTTGCTAGCTCCTCTGTAGCTTGGCCAGGTGCAGAGAGAGACAAACTAGAATGGGAAGGATTGCCAGTACGAGTAGCCACGCTACTGCTCATAGACAATCCTGCAGCAGCCTGAGACGTCGGCCTCGACGTGGACCCAACCCAACAAAACCAAACACCAGGGGCGGGTTCGACCTACAGTTAGAGCCTCCCACCTCCAAACGCCCAGCCTGATGCTGCGCCCCAGCCACGACATCGGTTCCAGACATATCCGGCGGCCTTGTGCAGCCAGATTCCGAATGTTCCAGTAAGCCACAAACCCTGCAGAAACTAACCATCTTCTCATACCGGAAAGTCACCCTAGCAGAAACCATGTCCTTCCCTGTACCAAACTCGAAGAGCATAGGAGGGTAGGCTTGCTTCACTGGAGTTGTGATCAGATGGGAGATGCGAATCCTAGCCTTCAAGCCACGACGGATGTCCGGCCAACTGAAGGACCTGACCCAGAGACGCACCGATCATGAAGACAGCTTCAATGGTCATCAATATTGGAGGAAGGCCAAGCACTTCCACCCAGACCGGGATCGCTGGGATGGGCACCGACTCCGCCTCATATCAGCCATCATACACGGCCAAAGCAAACATAGAGCGACTGTAGAACCACGACCTTCAGAACAAGATCTTGTCTCGTTCCTCAGTCTTGTTAAAGTGCAAAATGAATCGGTGGCCTTGATTCCGGATAGAGAGTCTCTGTTTCAACCCCCACACATTGGCCATGGTCGCCATGAAAGGACGTGAGTCAAAGTTCTTCTTCTGAGAAAAAAGCCTCCCAATTGCATAGGACTGGCTAGAGATCGCCGACGAGTCCGCAGTCCCGAAGCACAACCTCCCATTCTCCTTGACTGCGAGCACAGCAGCCATGCGGGCTGAGACCTCCTCCACCATCATGAACGTACGACGGCTATGCCAAAACTTCTCAACCCTAGAGAAACCCTAGCGCAGAGAGTTTTTCTCTGTAAAAATAATTAAATTATGATCTTTACAATGTTAGAATTATAATTTACTAACAAGTTACAACTCACCAACAAAATATAACAAGAAACATTAAAAAAAAAAAAAGTAAAAAGAATTTTAATAAAAGATTATTGAAAGACAATAATGGGGTCAAATCCTTGTGCTATTTTTTCTGATCAAAATCTTAGTTTATCAGTGAAACACAGTAATTAAATAAGTGCTTTGTTTTTTCTTTTTCTTTATTTCTCATTTGTGCAGACCATTAAATTGTCATCTGCTATTTATTGCTCTCATCAAAGAGATGGACTCCCTCAAACTCTTTTGTTAAGATAAAGATGGAATGGGATATTATTGCTCATTACTCGTCAGTTGTGAATTGGCTCTAAGTGTTACCCTCCTTTCTTTCTAAATTCACTATCCCAAAACCTAATTAGGGATTTACAGGATTCGTTTAGATTTGGATAACCGACAACAAAGGTTTACAGAGAAGGACCTAAAGACTAGTGCCACCTTTGTTGTGACCTGCTTCTGTTGCTGAACGTGTTCTTCATTCATCAAATCATGTCAGCACTTTTCACATTTCCATTCAATAATTCTGCTTCTCTATGCAACCACAAAGCAAAGCTCATTCACTCTCTCTTTCCCACCTGCATATCAAATCCACCTCTTCAAACCTGAACCGCCTGAGAATCGAATCGCAGATCCTCCTCATCAAACAATTGCAAGATTTTGGAAATCATGGATGAAATCGAGGCCTCTCATTCAGAAGATCCTCTTAAAAAATCCGGGATGAACAAGTACACAATCGTCTGCGCTCTTCTTGCCTCCACAAACTCCATTTTATTGGGTTATGGTAATTAAGCCTCGGTTCATCCATGAATTACTCTTCAGTTTCACCCATAATTACATGAAATTGAGATACAAATTTCGGGTTTTTCTTTTCTGTCGATTTTGTTCTGCATATATTCTTTTGTAAGAAAAATAACTTTAAATACAAAAAATCTCTAGTACAACCCGACCATAGCTGGTCGAAACTAATAGTTCTATTAACTGAGGGAGGGATAGAGGGCTACTTCTCCATTTGGTCTTGAATATCCCAAACCCAAAGTTGCAAGGCGTCCGCCATAAAATTTGTTTTTCTAAAATTGTGCTTGATAGCTTTTCAAAAAAAAAAAAATTGTGCTTGATAGCTTTTCAAAAAAAAAAAATTGTGCTTGATAGTGAATCTTTCAAAACTTCGAGTAATTAGTTGAATGTTTTTTATGATACACTTGAGCCTCCAAGGTGTGCAGCAGACACCATTAATACAATCAATGATTAACTTCGAGTCTCCTTCAACTTCAATATTTTTAATACCCTTCTCGTTTGGCTTTGTTCTGCAGATACTGGAGTGATGAGTGGTGCGGTGATTTTGATCAAGGATTATTTCAAAATCACACGAACCCAACATGAGATCTTGGTAGGAACCCTCAATGTGTTCTCTTTAATAGGGTCACTAGCATCAGGCAAGACATCTGATATTATAGGCAGGCGTTACACCATAGTGTTAGCTGCATGCACATTTCTGATAGGTGCACTCCTCATGGGCCTAGCACCGTCCTATCCGTTTCTAATGGCGGGGCGGTGCGTGGCCGGAATTGGTGTCGGCTACGCCCTCATGATCGCTCCTGTGTACACAGCCGAGCTCTCACCTGCCATGAACCGGGGTTTTCTGACCTCTCTGCCCGAGGTGTTCATCACTTTTGGTTTGTTACTTGGGTACATAGTTAACTATGCATTGTCTGGCTTACCATTGCACTTAAGTTGGAGACTAATGTTAGGGTTAGCGGCGGTGCCGGCAATTGGTATTGGTTTTGGGGTGATAGCAATGCCTGAATCTCCTCGTTGGCTTGTAATGAAAGGCAAACTAAGTGAAGCGAAGAAGGTTCTGATCAGAACATCAGCTACTGAAGAGGAAGCTCAATTGAGGCTTGAGGAAATAACTGAGGCTGCTATTCAAGGCCCAGAATCGGCCCATGAAGGTGGTTCAGTTTGGAAGGAGATTTTGTTACGGCCCACTAGGCCCACCCGGAGGATGCTCGTTGCTGCTATTGGGATCAACTTCTTCATGCAGGCTTCTGGAAACGACGCTGTGGTGTACTACTGTCCGGAAGTGTTCAAGGCTGCCGGAATTCATAATAAAAGACAACTCTTTGGTGTGAATGCCATTATGGGCCTTTCCAAGGCCCTATTTGTGTTGTTATCGGCGTTGAAATTGGACAAGTACGGGAGGCGACCGCTTTTGTTATTGGGCTCGGCGGGAATGGTGGTCTCATTATTTGGGTTGGGCCTCGGGTCAAAGTTTCTCGAGCATTCGACTAAGAAACCGACTTGGGCAATTGCGTTGTGTATCGTGGCAGTTTGTGCTGATGTTTCTTTCTTTTCAATTGGGCTTGGGCCCATAACGTGGGTCTACTCTTCGGAAATCTTCCCAATGAGACTACGGGCCCAAGCTTCGAGCCTCGCCATTTCGGTGAACCGGTTAGTGAGTGGAGTGGTGTCAACGACATTTCTAAGCATTTCTCACAAGATCACATTTGGGGGAATATTTTTCGTGTTCGCTGGAATAATGCTGGTCGGTACGGTATTCTTTTACTTCTTCTTGCCGGAGACAAAAGGCAGGACCTTAGAAGACATGGAGACTATTTTTGAAGACAGAGATACAACTAAGATCAATAGGGTGAGGGAAATGAGAGATGTGCCATAAGTGTTCGACGAAATTGATTATTTTTTTTCGTGGTTACAATGTGTGAATATATATAATGTATGCAAGTGTGTGTTATCAGTCTTGATTTACAATGCAAAGTGACAACTCACTGGTTCATAAGTTCACAGGTTATGTAAACTCTAACATGACATGATTAATTAAACAGATAGGTCGAAGCAACTTGATCATCGTGAGTAGAATAGAAGAACTGAAAATATAAAAAGCTTGGACAAGACAAGATGATGACAAGTAACTAGGACAAAAACAGTTGTTCACGGGTGAATGAAGCCCGTGCTTGCACACGCACATTAGAAATTCACTGACTCATTTTCTGGATTCCTAGAGACTGATGGAGATAGTAAAAGTCCAGACCACCTTTCATGACTCTGTTACTTTATCCATGGTGTAGGTCCTGAAACTGCATTCCCATCTTTTTCTTTTCTTGATTTGCAAAAGCCTGAACTTGTACTACTGCTCTCTGCCCCCCGGTCACACAGGAGATGCCATAAGCTTACGGATTGCATACAACACTGTAGCTCTGCAGCTCTGTGGTTTAGACAACGAGCAAAGATCTCACGTTTATTTGCTTCGTGACTTTTATCTCGACTAGTTTGGAGCAGTTCAGCGAACATTTCAGCTTCTAACTCTTAAGAACTAAAATTCAAGTGTGAGTTGGTGAAACCACGTACTTTGTTGTTTTTGTCTTGACATCTTTGAGCCAATTTTTCAAACACTTTGTTTGCACATTTTTAAGAACTAAAATTCAAGTGAATTCACGAATAAAGCCAGGCATTGGTATTGCATATTTAGGTGAGTCGCTACTCCAACTAGTTTATTCAAAATTTCAAATTAACAAAACAACCACAATGGCACAGAAAATGAAGTTGTAGATTGCAAGGGTGAGGAGTGTACTACAAGCTTGGCTGATGGTAATTTGGTTGATTGCCTTTGTCTGCTAATCTATTCCTTTCTGGGATTCATATAAAAATCTCTTAGTAAAAACACCACTTGATGATCACATAGAAAAGTGACACAAGCTAACGACCATTTTACCCAAAAGTCATGCTCGAGATGTCAAACACTACTCCCTCTTGAAAGTTCAAAACTCCGTTTGAAATTTTCAGAGCCTTTATAATCTCATAACACCCAGAGCTAGCATGAAAGAAAGTGATGGTGGATGAGGAAATCCATGTCCATAGCAATGGTTTTCTTCTTGTCACAGAGCCAAGTTTTCCACTTGAAAAGTGAACCCAACTGCACTAAACTGTTTGTTAGCTCTTGGTTTGCTTGGGGATTTGGTTGTAAAGGCTCAAGGATTGCACTGCCTCATTTGTATTTGCTCTCTTGGAACCTTCTAAGACTTTGAGATGCTCATAGCTAGACCTTGATTCATATTGCAGGTGTTTTCATTGACCCCTACCCATTTGTTTTATTGGGGAAATTTGAAAAACTGAGATGTAGTATCTATGAAGATTCAGGGTCCTTATAGTTTTGCCAAGAGTTTAGGTCCTTTGGAAGTTTGTCCTCTAACCAGTGGACGAATTGGAAGCAAACATGAACATGTTGACAAAGATATGGAAAATCAAAATTGCAGATTGAAGAAATAATAAAAGACGATGATAATATATAGTTTCTTTCCATATAGAACATGGAAAAGGTGACAATATTACCTTTGTCCTCCACTCTGAATCTCACATTTCAAATCTCTAAGACTCTCCCTCTAATATGAATCTCACTTGGAAATTAAACCAGTTATGGTGGGTTACAAGCACACATGTTTAGGGGAGGACTTCTAGGGCACCCCTTTTTATGCAACTCCATTTTCATTATTTCTATTGCACAATTCTTCCCGTTTCAAAAGTTGGATGAGAAAACATTGCTTGGAAGGAAGAAAAGGGGTTGAGAAAGAGAAGTACCATTGTTATTATTGATAATGTATATTAAGCTAACAATTTTCTAACATCCAATCTTAAATAAAAGATGAAACAGCAACTAGAATATGAAAGGCTTCAGTACTATACAAAGATATAGAGAAAGTTTGTTACAACAACGTGTATTAATTAGGCTAAAAATTAATATCTAAAAAGAATTCAAAAGGTATTGATAGAACAATTACGTTTAAATTAGTTGATAACATAGAATGTTTATCTTAAAATGACCAAGAAAAAGCAATTGGACAATAATAGCAACTCTTTAAGCACATTTTACATCTTGTACCATAAAAAAACAACTTATTAGATCCGTCACTTGCACAATATTTATAATAAAAAAAGAGTAGATCATAATACATATTAGCACTATACGTATCAGATTCGTGAGTATAATTTGAATTGTTAATGAGTTCACGAGCTCACGGTGGTTGTATCGAGCGAAAGCTAGACTGCGCCTACAGAATAAGGTATTGCAGTGCTGCCCAACGACAGCCTCCCCATTTTCTTACTTCAAGCATCTGTGTGCTGTTTGCTTTTATCCAACTACAATACTCAGGCCCCCCCACCATAAGAAAATGGCCAAATCTCTATTCTTCTGAAACCCCTGTTTCAAATTATTACCAGTAAAAATAAAGCAATGAGAACAGAAGGTTTCTCAGGAGATGCCAGACCCAGTCAGGAGCATCAAGGTCAAATTTTATGAGAATATTCTTGCTACCCCTGAGTTTTGCAATTTATACAAGGGTTAAAGGCAAACTTAAAGCCTGTTAACATCATCACGATGTCTAACATTATACTTTCTATGTTCGAAAAGTCTTAATTTCACTCTGGACATAGGCTAAGATAACATTTCAACGTACCAAATTATAATACACCATCAAGGCATCAAACCATGAGGTTGTAATGTTAATTTGCACCACTTAATGAAATCTGTAAAGAGTTATAATTGTGATTGATTTAGTTTTCCTTCAATTGATAATCACCAATATATACAGATATACAACCTTGATCAACAAGGAAACTCTATAATTTAGGGATACAGATAATGCCATAATCCTCATGTACATGATTTCCTAAAAATACAAAAGATACAAGAAATCTATTCTTAATTACATAATATTTTCAACACTCCCCCTCAAGTTGGAGAGTGGATGTCAAGAACTCCCTACTTGTGCAACAAATTCTTAAACCTTTCTTTGCCCAATGCTTTTGTAAAAATGTCTGCCAATTGCTGCAAGGTTCCTACGAATCTAGTGCGAATGGACCCATCAATTATCTTGTCACGGATGAAGTGACAGTCCATCTCAATATGACGAGTTCTTTCATGAAAAACTGAATTTGCAGCAATGTGTAAAGCTGCTTGATTATCACAATATAACATGGCTGGTTTGGCAATAGGTATGTGCAAATCAGCAAACAAGTTTTGCAACTAAGTAAGTTCACAACATGTACCTGCCATAGCTCTGTATTCAGCTTCAACACTTGATAAAGAGACTGTTTTCTGCCTTTTAGTGCGTCATGAAATAAGAGATTTTCCCAAGAACACACAATAGCCAGTGGTAGAACGGCGAGTAATGGGACAACTCGCCTAATCAGAATCACAAAAAGCTCTCAAACTTAAATCGTTTTCAGTATGCAAAAGAAGACCTTGACCAGGACATGACTTTAAATACCTGACAACCAGAAGTGCTGCAGCCATATGATGTAGATGTGGCTCATGCATAAATCTGCTTAAAACATGAACTGAATAGGTAATGTCAGGTCTGGTGATGGTGAGATATATGAGGCGGCCAACCAAACACCTATATGTTGCAGGATCCTTAAGCAATTCTTCCTTATTTGACAATTTTGTTTCTTCCATTGGAAACTCAATAGGTTTGGCACCCAAAAAACCGATATCCTTGATAATTTCCAAGGCATACTTCCTTTGGGACAAATATATACCTTTTCCTGAACGAGCAATTTCAATCCCAAGGAAATACTGAAGATCACCCAAGTCTTTAATTCTAAAGCGGGTATGCAGAAACTGTTTAAGAGCCTTAATAGAGTCCAAATTATTCCCAGTGATGAGAATAACATCAACATAAATCAACAATAAAGTAAGGGAATTACCAACCTTCTGAATGAAGAGAGAATAGTCGGCCTTTGATTGAGTGGCTTTGATTGAGTGAATCCAGCAGAAAGTATAGCCTTAGTAAATTTAGCAGACCATTGTCGTGATGCCTGTTTCAAACCATACAAGGACTTGTTGAGGCGACAAACATAATTCTCCCCCTGTCGCTGAAGACCAGGAGGAGGTGACATGTACAGTTCTTCATGGAGATCCCCATTAAGAAAGGCATTATTAACTTCAAGTTGGTGAAGGGACCAGGCTTGACAAGTTGCAAGAGCAAGAACACAACGGACAGTAATCATCTTTGCAGTAAGGGAAAAAGTATCATGGTAATCGATGCCTGCAGCTTGTGCCCTTGGCAACCAAACGAGCTTTATAACTCTCAATAGAACCATCTGCCTTACGTTTAATCCGGTATACCCACTTACAAGCAATAGGCCGTTTGCCAGGAGGAAGAAGAACAAGAGTCCAAGTATTATTGGCAACAAGAGCGGCAAGCTCGGCATCCATGGCAGTTTACCATTTAGGATCAGAGGCAGCTTGAGCATAAGAGGTAGACTCCTCATCCCTGCTAATAACAGCAACATAGGATAGGTGCAGCGGTGAATAACACTAATAGGAGATGAAATTGCAGAGAGGATAGCGTGTACCTTTGAGAGGATTCGGCGGAGGAGATGACAAAGTGTGTGGAGGCAAAATCACTTGCTAGCAAACGTAGTCCTTGAGATGGACATTAGGAACATGTGTACGTTGTGAGCGTCGCGGAGCAAGGATAGGATCTTGGTCGGCCAAAGGAGGAAGTTCAATGGCAGGTTGTTCGATGGGAAGAGGAGAGGAAGGATAGGAGGCTGATGTTGGTTCGTTAGAGGATGGCAACGAGGTATCAATCCTGGGATGGGATTGTAACGAGGTATCAATCCTGAGCGGTGCAGGTTCTAGAGAGGAAGAGGGAGGTGTAGATGGTTGAGGTGAGATGGTGATGTCAAGGATAGGAACATGAAGCGGCAAGGAAGGAGGAGAAGATGATAAAATCCCTTGAGAAGAGGACTGAAAATGGAAAGTATCCTCTAAAAAGATAACATCACGATTTGTAAAAATCTTTTTGGTTTCAAGATTATATAACTTATATGCTTTCTGACCAATCGATATCCAATGAAAATGCATTTATGAGCATGTGGAGAAAACTTTGATGATGGATTAACAGAAGTGGCAAAAGCTACACATCCAAAAACACGCATTCGAGAATAATCAGGAGGTTTATTGTAAAGTACCTCAAAAGGAGTTTTCTTGTGGAGTAAAAGAGTGGGCAGCCTATTAATTGTGTAGGCAGCGGTGAGAAAACATTCACCCCAAAATTGAAGAGGTAAATGAGATTGGAAACGAAGAGCTCGAGGAACTTCTAGGAGGTGTCGATGCTTGCGCTCAACAACACCATTTTGTTGAGATGTGTAAACGCAAGAATGCTGAAAAAGGACTCCTTGTTCTTGAAAGAAGTTGCGTAAAGAAAGAAATTCAGCACCATTATTAGAACGAAATTGTTAAACATGGGTATTAAATTGAGTCTTAACATAGGCAAAAAAATGTTGAAGTAAATGATGCGTCTCACTTTTGTGACGCATGAGAAAAACCCATGTAAAACGAGAAAAATCATCCACTATAGTCAAAAACTAATGAGCACCATTAAGAGAAGGCGTCTTATGAAATCCCCAAATATCACAATGAATAAGGGAAAAACATCGAGAAATTTTTATTGAACTGGAAGAAAAAGGTTGGCAGGTTTGTTTAACTAAAGGACAAACCGCACATTTATTAATAGAATCAAAAACAAAAGAAAGAGAATTCTTGGCTAGAAATTGTAAACGAACAGGAGAGGGGTGTCCCAAGCGGCGATGACAGAGATCAGATGAGATGGTAATATGACCGGCAAAGGGATGTGTGGTAGGAATAGTGGAAGACAACGCCACAAGATAGTACAAATTTCCACGTCGCTTACCCACACCAATCATCATCCTTGTAGCCAAATCCTGCAAAATACACCAAGAAGGGAAAAAGGTTACTGAACAGTGCAGATCATCTATAGTGCGTCCAACATACATCAAATTAACATCGAATGAGGGAACACAAAGCACATCCCGCAAAACTGCATTATTAATGGTAATTGACCATTTCATAGTGATGTTTGCCTTGGCTCCACTAGGCAAAGAAACAAAAGGAAAAGATGCATTCTTGTGGCTAATAAAAAGATGTGGTGAATTAATAATGTGGTGAGTTGCTCCACCATCGATTATCCATCGATTAGGATCCACCAAAGACAAACCTGAGGCAAACTCTGTAGCAGAAGCGACGTTAGCCTGAGGAGTTGGTGGCTTAGGATTCAATGCAGCAATGACCTGAGTGTATTGATCTTCAGTCAGGTTGGGAAGTGTGGCTTGCAGCTCCTTAAATGAAGGTGTGCAATCAACATGACTAGCAGAGGCATCATTGCATGGTGGAGGTCGATTTCTTTGTTGTTGATTGCATTTATAGAGTCGATGACCAGGTGGAAAGCCATGTTTCCTGTGACAAGTCTCCTCAGTATGATAAAATTTGTCACAATAGGTGCATTGAACTGGAGTACAATTGCGAGAACTGCTGCCTTGATTACCCAGATTAAGAGATTGAGGCCTGGGATTGTTACTGATGGTCATTGCTGCTGCGTTGGATGGAGCAAGGGCAGCAACACCAAGTTCTCGCTGCTTCTCTTCCTGAGTTACTGAAGCATAGGCTTGTCGCACGGAAGGTAATTGATTCATTAGCAAAATTTGACCACGAGTACCTGCATATGATTCATTCAAGCCCATAAGAAATGCATGAGTTTGGTGCGGTCATTCTGTGCCCCACAAGTGCAATTCTCCACTGTATTGTATGAGGCAAGTTGGTCCCAAAGTGCTTTCAACTTGGTATAATAAGCAGCGATTGACAACTGGCCTTGTTCAATCTTGTAGATGTCTCTTTGAACCTAGAAGATACGTGGGGCATTTCCCAAGACAAAGAGTTCCCTGAGATCTTCCCAGATAGCATGAGGTGTTGTGCAAGAGAGGACTGAATCAGCAAGGTCTAGTTTAAGAGAATTGAGAATCCAGGACAAGACCATGTCGTTGCATCGCTGTCATAGAGCCTACTCCTCTGGCTTCTTGATTGCAGAGGGTTCTTTGATTGCACCGGTGATGAATCCGGTCTTATTCTTCGCACTCAAATAGATCCTCATGGCGCGACACCATGAGTTGTAATTGTCTCCTGTCAATTTCTTGGAGACAAGGATGAGATCGGGATGGTCTGAATGATGGAGGAATAGCGGATTTGCAGATTCATCAGAGGAGGTGCCATTGGTACCGCTGCCACCATTGGGAGTTTCAGAAAAGATATCATCTCCACCCATGAAAGGTTAGGGAAAACGAAGAAGGATAAAGGCTGCAAAAGAATTTACAGAGGAAAGAAGAGTCAGGACGTTGCCTGCTCTGATACCATTTGATTGAATTAGTTTTCCTTCTATTGATAATCATCAATATATACAGATATACAACCTTGATCAACAAGGAAACTCTATAATCTAGGGATACAGATAATGCCATAATCCTCATGTACATGATTTCCTAAAGATACAAAAGATAGAAGAAATCTATTCTTAATTACATAATATTCTCAACTAATTACATAATATTCTCAACAATCTGAAACTTTTCTAGTACTCTTCTAAGTTAATACAACACTTTGTGATAATGCCAAATAGGATTAATATATTTGGCGGGTCACAGACTTGCAGAGTCACAGATCTCAAGACTATATATTGGATGCTAACTTCTTATATACAGAGGAAGCAAGAAAGCATCTATTTTTTTTTTTTTTACTCCAATAGCTTAGTATCTTTGCACTGTCATGAAATCTTGGCAGTTCATAGCGACATATTGTATAATCAATGAACTCTTTTTCACAAAGGCAGTATACAAATTTTCGTAGGTTTTCTGAAAAGAAGACCAAAACGCGCCGCACGTGCATAGCTTTAGTCGAGGGTTAGCTGAGCTCTTCCCGTTCGGCGGCGCTCCTCGTCCGTATGGGGCTTGCTTCGTCGTCTTTGTGAGGTTGCCGTATGGGTGATGGTGACTTATAGCTCTCTGTCTTCTAGGATCTGCAGTGACTCAAAGTTTGACAGTGGATTTGGCTCTGTTTCTGGTTTGAAGCCTCTTTGTGGCTTGGACAAGCGTGGGTTCTGGTCCAAGGGGCTACGGCAGCGCAGCATCACCGAAGGGTGTAGTTTAAAGTTTTTTGGGGCACAAGGATCCTTGAATTGGATCTGGTATTTCCTGCTTCGCTAATGTTCTCTAGGTGGTCCAGCGTGGGTTGGCGATGTTCCTTGAAGCGGGGTAGTGACGATATGGTTGCAGCATAATGTGGGTGTTTGCGGCTTGGCTGCGTCCTTCTCAGCACAGGGAGGTGGAGTGGAACTGGGCTGGGTCAGTTGTTCCGCCTAGGGTTTTGTTGTTTCTTTGGGCCAGTTGGGCTTTAAGTAGTTAGTCTTTACTTTCTATTATTTCCTTTGTTAAAGGAAGGGCTAAATACAAATTACTACCCTGTGGTTTAGGTCCAAAATCAATTCAGTCCATGAACTTCTAATTTCATCAAAAACACTCCTGCACTTTCAATTTTGATCTAATAGGTCCAATTTGTTAGTTTTCCGAAAATTGAGTTATTTAACTTGTTAACGTGGCTCATATATGGCCTATGTTTTATGATGTGATGTCGATGTGGTCTACATAGTCAATTTAGGAGTGAGTCATACTATTAAAAATAAATAGATTTTCAACAAATAATCCAACTATAACTTGAACCCATAACAGAATATTAACGAATTGGACCTATTAGATCAAAATTGAAAGTGCATGGGTGTTTTTGATGAAATTAGAAGTTCAGGGACTGAAATGATTTTGGACCTAAACCACAGGGTACTAACTAGTATTTAGCCCTTAAAGGAACATTACTAACCTAGGGTTTTTACTTTCAATAATTCCCTAATTTCTTAGGGACCTGCGCATTTTCGTGCCTCTAGTCCTCCGGAGTAGTATAGAAGGAGGATTCTTGCTATTTCGATTTATTTAATGTCAAATGAGTGATCTAGTTTTATGTATCACCATGAGTACTAACACATCTTCCTATCTGTCTAGATGACAACGGAAGGGTATGTAATTATCATTCTTGCTTTTGATCAATATATTGGTTTTGCCTTCTTTCAAAAAAAAAAAAAAAATTTCTTGGCAATTCATATAGCCCTATAACGATAATGGGATATCCTAAAACCAAGTTCAAGTAATTGGATGAGATAATTAACATCCTAGCTTTTCTGTGAAGGTGGGTACGTATATGCAGACACTAGTGGCCAGTGACCCTTTTCTGTGCAAGTACCTACATCACAGTTATATAATTTGAATTTCAATTTTCAAATATGTGTACCAAATCTACCATGAACCCTAAAAAAGACTATGAAGTGGGTCTTCTGGTCCCTCTCTTCCGCCTCTCTATATAGGCTATAAAGTGTAGAGTGTAGACAGTGGCCAGCATTTACTCAGGGGAATACCCATAGATTAGAAGACATTTCACACAGTTTTTCTAGCTACCAATTTCACCATTAGAACACATCAATTTTTATTTGTTCTTAGTAAATGCCTATCAATGATTGTGCCACTTTGAGTCATTTGCTTCCCTATGATAAGTTCATCATTAACATCTCAAGCCCTGATCTGGGAAAAGTTGCAAGAGAACAAAGAGCCTAGCTAGATCCAATTAGAAAGAATTATTGTAGGTGTCGAGAATTATTACACAAGAATGTGTCATACTACTAACACAGTAACACATATGAATGAACGGCTATTTTGGCTTAATGTAATGATAAAATATTGTGAATAAAAATCTCACATTCACTTGATTCAACTCATTTTATAACTATTGTCTTATCTTCTTTGAAACAATTCATCGAACACTTTGTCTTAATTTATTTATAATTTTTCCGCTTTTACTTCAAACATTTTAACGAACCTCTTACCTTTATTTATTCTTCATCGTCAAAAAACTCGAATCCCTCTGTGCAAGAAACAACTACATTGGGACTCAAGGAAACCCTCCATGGGAAAAACCCAAAATGAAGATCAAGAAAAAGGAATATAGGTACCAGGTCAACAAGAGCCCTTTATTATAATCAAACCAATATTTGTTGTTGAGGATAAAGAAGCAGACAAAACCAGCCTCAGAGCCCCCCAACTTTCCCAAAATATCATTTAAACCACTCCCACTTTCGGTTTTCCCATGCATTTATATACAACCCAACCCTCCTCTTTCCTCCAAAACCGTCCTCCTCCTCTGCTCTCTCTCTCTCTCTCTCTCTCTCTCTCTCTCTCTAAAACTCCTCTGTTTCTCTAACCTCTGTATTTTCTCTCTAATGGAAAACCGCTTCAAGCTAAAGCTCTCCCGCATGTTCCACAAGGCCTCACTCGGCACCTGCCGCTCACGCAGCATCTCTGACGTGATCCAAAAAACTGATCACTCTCCTCCCAAGCCAGCTCCTCCTCCTCCTCCTAAGCCTTTCCCGTCCATTTGCAGACCTAAATGCTCCGACGACCAGAAACAGCAACCCATCAACCGCAGCTGCGTCATTTCCAGATCCAACACAGACCTCATGCTCCCCAGACGCAAGATTTTCGAACGTCGCTCCCCATTTGTGAAGCCTGAAATCCCTCCCAATTCTCTGTTCTCGCATTCAAATCCATTCTACGAAGTTCATGAAAGCCATAGCTTTCGACAGAGAAAGAAGAAAGCGACCAAGAAGAAGAAGAAGAAGACGAGGAGTAAGAAAACCGATCTTTTCGCAATCAGCTCTTCTTCTTTGGATAGTAATCACTTTTACAATGGGTGGTGGTCTAGCAGTGAAGATGAAGAGAAAGAAGACGAGACTGATACTCTGTTTTCCTCGAACACTCACACTTCCGATTCGTCAGGGTCTCGCCGGCGACTGCGTTCGAGTTCTCAGAGGAAAGGTCAGAGCTTTGGCCGGAGAAGAGGGGGTTCTGAGGTGGGTCTGATGCCATTGCAAGGAAAAGTGAAGGACAGCTTTGCTGTGGTGAAGAAATCTAGTGATCCTTACAACGATTTCAGAACATCAATGGTGGAAATGATCGTGGAGAAGCAGATATTTTCTGGCAAAGATCTTGACCATCTCTTGCAGTGTTTTCTGAAGCTGAACTCGCCTCATCATCACAGAGTTATTATTGAGGTTTTCACTGAGATTTGGGAGGCTCTGTTCTCCAACTTGGGGACTTGAAGAAACAAAACACTCTGTTTTCCTCTGTAATCTGTGCTTAGGTTTAATTTCTGAGGAAGAAGAAATAGTTAGGATTCTAACTTTGGTTGACTAATTAGTGGGTTTATCTTCTATTTTCACTTTAGTTTCTATGACCTCTCTGTATTTGATTCTTTTTCTTAGAAACTGTGAATCTTGTGTCTACTTTAGAGTTGAATGGACTAAAAGCCTGGCCTTTTTTTCTGGGTTTGTTTTGTTTCTTCTTCTTTTAATGATCTGACAAAGCACTATTGCATATGAAAAGATGAAGCTAAAAATCAGAGGTACCATATCAATAACTGTTGAGTTTGACATGAAAATATACCGGTGGCAGTTCTCTTCCTGCTTTTGAAAAAGATTGGTTTAGATTGGGTGAGGGAAAAAGCCTACGGTTGTTTCCATTATTTTGAGAGGTTGGGATGGACCTTTCTTCAACTTGGAAACTTGAAAGATGGGGAAAGCAAAGTGTTGAAGATCACATAAAGTTGTTATATTTTTTTTGTGTAGTTGAGGCTTTTTAAAATTTCCATGACAAAATTGCACCAAAAGAATACAAAAAGGTGAATCCCAATTTCAAAAACCCCAGAAAAGTCTACTGATTCGTTCTGGCATGGAGGCTAACTTCTCCCTCTACCTAAAAGGCTTAATGTTGTTGACCCAGCAATAACTATAAGTTAAGCAAGCAATTTTCTTAAGCTAATTTGAACTTCAAATCTGTTTGAGAAATTTGGATTATCAATTAGCCGGTTTTGTGGTCTAGATTTGGTCAAAGAAATAAAAATATCAATGGCATCCA
The DNA here is from genome assembly GCF_002994745.2 of Rosa chinensis. NCBI lineage: Eukaryota > Viridiplantae > Streptophyta > Magnoliopsida > Rosales > Rosaceae > Rosa > Rosa chinensis. The sequence goes on from NC_037089.1 coordinate 4,212,617, forward strand.
GTACACACTAGCTAATCAGAAAATTACAAGAAATTGAATTTCATAATCGTATTAACTAGAATGACAAAACGTGTACTTGATTAAAGAATTGATAGGCTTGAAATATGCTTTTGTCCTCCTAAAAGAAATAGAAAAGCAACCACCTTCTGTTAATCTTTGCAAGTTTGAGGGATTAAAAACTAAATGCCACCAGGTTCTATCTTATTTTTAGAACTTATATAATTATTGACATAATGCCTGCGGACAAGAACAACCATATTGTTAACATTTGTAAATTGTGTTGTTTATATGAACAAACGAGACAAGATTAGGTGCATGATCTACGTTTTGATGTGTTGTCAACCACATCTGTTTCAAAGTTTTAACTAATTAATTGGAATCAGAAGCAGTTTGATTCCATTATAACAGAGGCAAGACAAATTTAAACACACACCATCCTCCTACCACCCTAGCAAGTGAATGAAACGTGTTCTGGTTTTGCAGTGTAGCCTCCTTGTAAAACGTTGTCCAACTCCAACAGACAGTAAATAGCCTCATTAAGAAGCTTGAGTAGAGTTTCTTTATTTATGAACACCAAAAGCGCAGACAGGAATGTCATCATTAGGAGGCTTGGATATAAAGTTCTTACTTAGTGAATCGGATCCAAGTTTTGTCTCTCACCTATATCATGTTAGGTTCGTTTTAGCCTCATTGAGGCAATTATTCAAACACGTACATTGACTTAACCTCTTTGCATAGTCTTCACTTTTTATCATCATCTATCTTTGCTTAAGCTACACTTAAACAAGAATTGTGTCGCTCCACTAACGGACGATGATATTCTCCTTAAGAACTTAGTTCGACATGCCCTATACGAACTCTAATTAACAAAATCTGAACTGTAAGTAACTAACAATAAGTATTGGTTAGGTAAATGATGATTTGGGTTGAATGGTCGGCTGAAAAGTTAGCAGCGTCAAAACAAAGGTTTGGCAGGTCATACAGTTATACATGAAGGATGATTTATGGGGAAATTCTAGTGTAGTGGTGGGTATCTCATACCCACATTTACAAAAGTGAGAACAAATTTTGTTGTCAAAGTTGTAATTTGAGTCATACTTTGTGTAATCTTAGTTCTAATAATGGTAATTACGCCTCTTACGACATTTTACAAGTTTTTGAACAAATTCGTTGTCAATGTTATAATCTTAGTTATAATAATGGTAATTACACCTCTTACGACATTTTTACAAGCTTTTGAACAAATTCGTTGTCAATGTTGTAATTTTTGTTTAACTATATGTAAATAGTGTAAATGAATATGGTAACTTTTGTTCTCAATGTTGTAATTTTGGTTCAAATACTTGTAAATTTTTGTTCAAATAGTTATCTCATACCCACCAGTACACTAGCTTGTCTCTGATTTATGAACAAAAGATCAAAGAAGGGTTTGGATATTTTACCAAATGAAGAAAATATTCAAAAATTCTATTATTCAAGAGTGGATACAAATTCAAAAGAGGGTGACCAGACAATTTCCATCCCATGGAGTAATTCCAAAAAGCTCTTGAAACTGATCCATCAGTTCTGCAATGGCAGCTCTCCATGAAAACTGATACGTCCATTTCAATAGAGGAAACGGGTGGGTTTTGCTCGAAATCAAAACGAAAATGAAAGAGAATACACAATGGAATGAGAAAATAGTGACCTTTGTATGTGTGTCTCTGATACTTTGATAGCAATGCTTCACCGGAAAATTACAAATCCACATGAGAAAGAGAGATTTGCGTTCTCTTTGTTCCATGAAATGCAAATTGGGTTTGGTGGAAGACCAATTAATGGGTGTGCAGGAGGAGCTAGCAGTGTTTACAGTTTTACCCAACTGGGGAAGAAGCAATTTGAAGAAGAAGAATGTCTGACTCATATTAGGGCAATGATGTTACATATGATATAGTTTTGGCTACATTTTCATTAAGGGTCGCATTTTTTTGGGGTACTGAGCTTCATACTCGTATGCTGTGATCCCTCTGTATTGGGCTATAAGACATTAAGACTTAACGTTTATCGCTCATTGATTGTCACATATATCCTGGGTTCCTGTGCTACAGCTATCTCTTTTTTCATGTCACATATATCCAAGTGAATTGGGCTTTTATTATGCTAATTGCTAAGGGCTGATTTTGGAAAGAGATTAGAGAGGTTGGACCATTTCTCTGCCCAGCAAAATGACAAGAGGGAAAGCAATTCAATGGTTTGGGGTTGGCAAGGACTACGAGAGCTTAGCCCAAAATGTGAAACTAAATAAGAATAATGAAAGATAACGAATGATAAAAGAACAAGAAGATAAATGTGTTAATAAAATCCCTAAATACTTAATACACATTGAAATTTTTCTACATTTAAAATCAGATTATATGGGTATATGAAATGAGTAAAAAGACATCCATATTAGAAAAGGAACTATAGTTTGAATATGTTTAATAGCTTTTAATATTGTTATAAATTACGCATTACAAAATTCTTATGATTGTTCATATTATTTCATGGTAACTAATTGACAGAAAGAAAATAAAAACTAGTATGATATATATAAACCCTAATTGGAATCTTCTTCTACAAGCTTGATTATTAGTAATTTTGCATTACAAAATTCTTATGATTGTATATGTTGTTTCATGATAAGTAATGGAGAGAAAATAACAATAATGTAGTTATAAACCTAGTTGGGATGCTCATCATGTGTTCTTGATTATTTTCAACAATCTTGACTACCAGCAATTTTGAATAACAAAATTGTTAGGATTGTACAGATGTCATGATAATAATTGAAAGAAAATTAAAATTATTATGATGATTTTGATAATTAAACGCATTTAAATTCATTATGATATATATAGAATGTTGTGATTATGATAAAGATTGGCATGATGATTTTCATATTCATATTTATATAAATTTAGTGATTTCATATAGTATTTTGAGATTTGAGGATAATTCAGGTAGTTTGAGTGGTGTATTTAATAAAATGATAGAATAAGAAATCAAAAGGTCAAAAGGGTGTTGTATTAAGTAAGAGATGTGTATGAAATATTTAGGGATGTGCGAATAAAATTTCCTGAACAAGTTAGTATAATTCAGGGACAACGGAAAATACACAATGTTGAATAATATAATGCATAATCAAACTGGTAAAGTCTTATATAGCATATATGTAAAATTAGAAACAATCCATGGGTACGGGTCTACTAGCCATATAATAGTCGTATTAAAGGGCACAATTCATCCAAGTGACCCATCTTATTACAAAGATCACAAAAATTGAGTTGATAAACTCCGTCGTGTCGTACAAATGTCGTTGATTTTTCGGGGCAATCGAAAGTGTTGCGATTAGTGTTCTTACGACATATCCTGCAATAACAAAGTACATTTTCGGCCTTTTTAGTTGAAAAGTCTTTAACCATATGTGAATTTTAGTTGAATAGTCTCCAACAATGTAATGATTGTTTGTACCCGTCTTGGGAAAAGAAATCTACTGCCTTATGCATTAACTCATGAAATATTACATAAAGGAATGGCTTTTTAGGTCCAAACACTATTTTGTGTCGGGGGATCATGTCAGAATGCTTCCTCTCCCTTGGCCACCAAGATAAGATTGAGATTTAACTCCAATCAATGTCGGTGGGATTCGAACCTGGGTGTGGGGGTTCCACACCTAGAGGTTCTAACCAACTAGACCACCTTTGGTGGTTACACACTAGAATTAGGAACTCAATCCTTAGGGCATCTCCAACGGTTGTAGTCAAAAGCCAAAATGGCTTTGGCTTTTCTAGAAGCCATCTCCAACCATTCATTGAGCTTAGCCATTTTGACTTATTAGTCAAAAGTGGAGTCATTTTGATGAAGGAAGCTGGAACGAAAGCCATATTGGCTGAGGACGGAAGAGGCTGGGCCCTAGCTGCAGCTGGGTTTTCGTTGGAAGATGAAGGCAACGCACAGAGGGAGTCTAAATCCCATAAACGCGCAAAAGGACAAAATAACGTTCGGAGGGGGAGAAACGCGCCTTACACGCGCAGTACCGTGGCTGACACTGGGCCCTTCCAGTGACAGAAGCCGTTGGGGCTTCCAACGGTCCTCAAACCAATGGACAAGATTCATGCATCATTAATTCAATTTAAAATGAAAGGCTGAGATTAATTGGTTCTAAAAATCAAAAAGTAAATATATATTTACTGAATATCTAATCTAACGGTTCAAAAAACTGTGTGGATTAAAATCAACGGTTAATAATAAAGTAAATGTGTTTTAAACCAAAAAATTTTTGAAAAAATAAAAGAAAATTTTCTAAAAAATCAGAAAAATGTTTTTTGCCCGTTGGAACAGTAACTTTAACAAATTCTATAAATACCAACCCTCTTCTTCATAATTTTTCACTCCAAAACATCTCCAATCTCCTCCAAACTTCATTCTTTTTCACCATTGTTCTTCATCTAGCTAGCTTTCAATTTTTTTAGAAGATGCCTAACCCAAGACAAGAGTGTTGGAAGGACGCCGAAGATATAGCCTTGTGCATAGCTATAGTTACCGTTGGTGAAGACGGCTCTAAGGGTACTAGTCAAGAGAAAAAAAAATTGTGGGAGCTTATACATGAAGTATACAAGACTTGCAAGCCTGCCGGAGGCGTGGTTAGATTGGGAGGAGGGTGTGATGGTCGTTGGAAAAAGATTAGACCGGCATGCCAAAGATGGCGTCAAGCTCTTAACAAAGCGGCACTTCTTCGAGGAAGTGGTGATAACGCCACCGACGAGGTAATCATCCTTATTCTTGACGTTTTATTCTTATTTTTAAAATTAATTTTACCATTATTTTAGCATGTTATGTATATTGACTTGCGTATAAATATATATAGTACATGATTAATATCTTCTTATTTATAGGTATTACAAGCTAAGTCAATATATCGTACCTTAGCTGAAGGAGAGGAGTTTGCGTTTGAGCATTGTTGGCCAATATTAAAGGATACAAAAAAGTTTAGCAATCCTCCGGGCATGAATGTCGGTAGCTCAAGTTTTCCTACCTCTATCAACTTAGAGGATGACGGCACTCTCGCGAGTGACTCCCCAAGCTCTTCAAATGTGCATGCAAGCCCCCCAGGTCAAAAAGCTCAGAAGGCTGCAAAGAAAAAATCCAGGCAAGACGAAACAGGTGAACTCTTATTGCAAATGCAAAGGATTGCAGACCAAGGAGAGCGCGATCTCGAATACAGGCTGCAACTCAGGGAGGATACTAAATTAGCTGAGCAGCACGCGGATGATGCTCGCACAATGAAAGTGGATCTGTTAATTTTCACACCCACAAAAAGGAGTTATTGGGAGAGGAAGCAAGCACAGATTATTGAGAGGGAGGAACAAAGCTCTAGTGCTGGTGCATTTCGTCAACCCTCCTTTTCTCCAGAAGAAAATACACCACATAGTGAAGATGACTCTAACTTGGACCTCTACGTGCCAGTTTAAGAGACTCAATGGATGGGGAGAAATTAGAAATATTTTATTGGTTGTACTTTTTCACTTATGTTTTTCAATTATGAAATAAAATTGTTGCTTTATTTTATAGTTAACAAATAAGAACAAAAACTTGTTTTTATCTCACTTTTATTCATAACAATAAAACACACTGCATTACAAAAAGCATAAACACACTAACAATAAAATAAAACCACACAAACATTACAAAGCATAAACACACAAACAATCAAACCACACAATGGCCACATTGCCAATTATTGAAAGCGTGAAAATACAATCTCTTCATCTGCGGTTCCGCTCTGCTTGCAGCTTCATGTTCCAGAGGTGATTAACCAAATCTCCTTGAAGGACTCTATGCACAATTGGGCATCTAACCCCCTGGTAACGGGTCATGAACTCCTCAAGTTCAGGACGGTTGCGCTCAACCTCATGATCATCCTCGTACCTCTCATATATTTGTGCTTTCCTTGGTCTGGTGGGGATATCATCGGGGTCAAGACTCTTCATCTTCTTCACGCTCATCATCGACAATCATGTTGTGCAAAATAATGCAGGTCATCATGATGTATGATAGATCCTCTCTATCCCATCCACGGGCGGGTCCTCTTACTATTGCAAAACGAGCTTGGAGAATGCCAAAAGCCCTCTTCACTTCTTTTCTGTATGACTCCTGCATCTTTGTAAAATGAGCTTGCTCTGGCGTAATTGGATTTCTAATTGCTTTCACAAAAGATCCCCATTTAGGGTAGATCCCATCGACTAGGTAGTAGCATTGGCCATATTCTCTATCACCTACATGGTACGAAACTCGAGGAGCCTCACCCGTGCATATTTCGTTGAATAATGGAGACATTCCAAGTACATTAATATCATTAAGGGAACCTGGAAGTCCGAAATAGGCGTGCCAAATCCAAGCATCGTATGATGCGACCGCCTCCAGAATGATTGTGGGTTTTTCCTTATAACCAGTGAAGTGCCCTTGCCATGAGGTTGGGCAATTTTTCCACTGCCAGTGCATACAATCAAGACTTCCCACCATTCCGGGGAACCCCCTTTTTTCGGCAACATCAAGCAACCGCTGCAAATCTGCCTGAGTTGGTCGACGAAGGTAATGATCGTGGTACACATTCCAGATTGCTCTAGTAAAGTGCGACAAGATCTCCAAAGCTGTAGATTCAGCTACGTCTAGAAACTCATCACACAGGTCGGCCGGAAGCCCGTAAGCAAGCATTCTCATAGCACAAGTCAGCTTTTGTTCGGTAGACAAACCAACTCTGCCGGAGGCATCATCAGTTTGCACGAAGTACGGATCGTGGTTGGCGACATCATGCATCATTTGGTCAAATACATGAGGTCGCATTCTGTACCTTCTACGAAATATATTGCCCTGGAACCTGCACAGCAAAGTGAAGTATAGAGCTTTCAGTCGTCGATCCATAGCTTCTCGATCTCTTGCGTTGTACTGGCGCCCGGGCTGTGAACCACCCCACTGTGATTCTTCCTCTTGGATCCTCAAGATATGAGAGGAAGCTGCCTGCATCACCAGGGCTCTTTGACGATTTCTTGTAATGGCATCTTCTTCCTCTTGCATCAGCAATTTCCGGAACCTATTCATTGCAACAAGGAACCAAAAATATAAAATGAAAAGGAAGTTCAGAATTTCTAAGCTTCTGATATGAGAAGAGATGTGTTTGTGAATTGGTGAGCTATGATGGAGTGAATGACTCCGTATTTATGGAGGGTTGGAAAAGAATATCTGAAGATAGGATACGACACGTGGCAGATAAAAATCAAAAACGTAATCTAACTAGCCTTTCAACGACTGACACGTGGCACTAAAATCGGTAATAAAGTTGAGATAGAAAATCTTATCTTATCACGTGGTAAATAAAATCTCAACCGAGATAGAGATAAGATATCGGATCCGAATGTCATTGACACGTGGCACGAATATATAGATTCCCAAAAATAAATAAATAATTTTTTTAATCAATTAATGACGATATATTATATAACATAATTATGTATGATATATAAATTTATATTGTAGTTAATTAATTCTCTAAAATGATTAATTTATTAAATGACTTTGGCTTTTGACTAAACATGGTTGGAGATGGAAAAATTGAATGAATAGTGATGACACTAGAGGAGTCAAATTTTGCATATGGCTTTGGCTTATGACTAAATGGTTGGAGATGCTCTTATACAATAAGATAAGAACACCTTTCTTTTAAAGAAAACTTAAATCTAAATGAAAACTATTGAAAGAAAACGTGCAACACACAGGACTTTAATTTTTTATTTTCTTCGTACTATTTTCAAACTTATCCACAATCTATTCTATATCAACACATCAACATATACATACATATATAAATTAATTAAACTAATAAGGCTTATGGTTAAATTTTCAATAATACTTCAAATGTCCCTATATGAAAATTTCTTACATTAAGGTAACTTAATATATTCAGTGTGTAACATAGATTACCATCTTCAGTGTGTAAAATACATCAAGGTAACTTAATGAATTTCTTACATCATGCCAGTTGCTCCCTGGAGGATCATAGTCCGTCTCAAACTCGTTGAGAGGGCACAACTGACCTACGTGACCAAAGTCACTACAAAGATCACAATAATTGAATTGATAAACTCCATCGTACTATACATATGATTTCTCGGGGCAATCTACAAGTTCTGTGATCAGTTTTTTTACGACATAGCTTACAATATACAACTACCTGTTTGACGATTTTAGTGGAAGAATCTCCTGCAACCAGCGACTTTTCGTCGGCATTATGAATCGAAGAGTTTTCGGCATGCTGGAGGACTTGAGTCAGCAGTCTTTGGTTGTTCTACGCTGCTACCTGTTTGCAGTTCCGTTGTTAATTACCACATATATATAATGATGACGACAAAAACCCAAAATTAGGGAAGAGCTTGGTCCATATTATGTCATAAGAAGTAAGAGCAAAACTCAATCTCAAATGACACGTACAAATGGAAGAGCTTGATGCAGATGACGGATGAACATATATAGAGGTAATTAATAGACAATAATCTGTAATTGGAAAGCAAAGTCTCCTATTATTCATGGTTCATTGAATCGATACATATGCACCCTGCAATAATCTGCCTAATTACTCTACTAGTTAGTTATTGATCACTCTTGGTTAATTGGTTTGCTTCCAAGTTCCAAGAGCAGTCATTTTTTCACTTAATCATCACTGTCGGGTATTTACATGATATAAATAGCATTATATAATTAGAAGAAGATAGATGTTCTATGAATCTGGGATTCGGATCTTTCAAAATACATGCTTTTGTTTTTGTTCTTTCTTCTTTTTTTTTGGTTCAGATTACTGAAATTTCAGAACCAATATTTGAAGGTTTTGGGAAAACTGAGAAGTTGCAACATGAGGAAGAGAGAGAGAGAAGGAGAGGAAAGACATATAGAGGAGTTGGGAGGATTAAGGATAACTAAAACAAAGAGAGTACAATACAGAGCTTACACAAAACACAACATTTTGAAATTTAAAGCAGGAATTGCAAATCTAAACATGGAAACCATAATATGGAATAATACTGGGTAAAATTTTATACAATACATGAAAAGTTGAAAACAGTAGATTGGTAGTAACCACAAAACGGCTCTGTGAATCATGATTAATCATGCCAGTCGCTTCCTGGAGCATCATAGTCCATATCAAACTCGTTGAGAGGGCACAACTGACCTACGTGACCAAAGTCACTACAAAGATCACAATAATTGAGTTTATAATGTCCGTTATACCATACATATGATTTGTCGGGGCACTGTCTAGTTCTGTGATCAGTATACTTACGACACAGCTTACAATATGAAGCTACTCGGTTGACGGTTCCAGTGGAAGAATCTCCTGCAACCAGTGATTTTTCGTCGGTGTCATGAATCAAAGAGTTTTCAACACACTGGAGGACTTGAGTGAAATTGTCTCCAGCAGTCTTTGGTTTTTCTTTGCTGCTACCTGTTTGCAATTCCATTGTTAATTACCATATAAAGATGATGACAAAAACCACTTTGCAGTAAATATACGCCTTTTACTTAGAACGTTGTTTCACTTGATAGACTATGACCATGCAAACAGTGTAGGATGATGATGATGATGCAAAATAGCACAGCCAGATTCACACGAACACAAAATTTTATAGAGGTTCGACAAAACTTTGCCTATGTCCTAGCACTAGGGAGACTAACAATTTGATTACAAGTAGTATTGAAATCCCTATGCTAATCCCCAACCCCTTTGCAAGATCTTTCTATCACCCTTGGCCCTCCCTGCCCCTGTGTTTGTATGTAACTGAGATCTCTCTTTGATCTCCCGTCTGATCTGAGGACAGCCCTATTTATAGATTATTATAGGTGCTGGTTACAAAGTTATCACATTAGGATTCCTAAAACTATTAGAACAAGGAAAGAGAGCTAGCTTTCCTATTCCTAACTACAATTGGACTTACTTTCAAGACCCATTAGGACACTAGAATTCCTGTTAAAAAAGGCACTCATGTCTTGTTATGCCTTGAATCCTAATCAACTTAACTTAGGCCAAAATCAAAACAAAATTAGGGAACAGCTTGATCCATATTATTTGATACAGACGATGTAAGAGCAAAACTCAATCTTCAAATGCATATATATATATATATATATAGGTAATCTATGTCAATTAAGCATGGCGTATATATATATACATATATAAAGGTAATCTGTGTCAATTAAGCATAGCGTAACTGAATTTTTCTTGCCACAAACAAACAAACAAACTTGAAAAAGAAAAAAGACTGTGATCTCAACCCAGATCAGAAACGCTAAAACAAACCAACAAACAGTTGCATGCGCTCGACTATCAATCAATTTAACAAGTTGACAAATTCTTGGTAGATTCCAAATAGATTCGAACGCACCCCAACAGAAATCAATCAACTTGGTTGGTTGGTTGGTTCGAATGTAAATTGCAGAATGAATCAAAATAGGTTTTAAGAGGTGCTTACCTGCAGGATCAAGCAGCTTGCTCTCTAGGGTTCTCATCTCCCTTCCTAAGCGGCTTTGCTTGTTGGGGCACCTGATCGGATCCTCGTCGGGCACGGGAAGGCATCACGCTCATCTTTTTTTTCTTTTCGTTTTTGAACTCATTTATAAATTAAATACCAGCCTAGATCTACACGGGAGGGGACGATTCTAGGCCCGAGCCCAGGCCCAGGCCTTTATATCTATTTTACTATTTTATTATTCCTTCATCTGCAATTTTCCTCTGATGCTCCGATGATTAAATTTTAAAGCAAAGTGAGGCCCAATGTCAAAATAGTGAATCCCTTTGAAATCCAAGTTCACCTTCGGAATTTCATCAATGGTCTCTGCCATTTTCTCAATCCCTTCCCACATTCAAAAAGAGAGAATTAACAAGATTAGAAAAGAAGACGGCCCCTTTGCTGGGAGAATGCAGAAAAAACGTACCTGAGGAGTTGACGATAATGTGGCAAGAGTGGTTGGCCACCCAAAGCAGTGGTAACCCTAACTTCGTCTATGGCTGTGGATATAGTTCATCGTATGTTCATCTTCTACTGTTTTAGATCTTAACAGTGGGAGAGAAAAAGAAAGACGTCAAAATCTCACGTTTAGAGGCTGGATTTCTGATAGGCCGGCTTTGATATTTATACCAAGTACCCTAGAATCCTTCACAATCCATCAAGTCATTGGAGTTTTGAATATCATCAGATTTATAAAGATTTTTTAAAATTAAAATCTTAATTGAATACCACAAGATTTTAAGGGACTTTTTAAAATCCGAATTGAATACCTATAGACTTTTAAAATCCAAAACAATCTAATATACTCTTGATTGAATACACCCCCTTAGTTGCTAACGTTTAGATTTAGTTTCCATCATGAATAGTAATGAATTGATCATTCATGTTTGCTATGGTGATGATACATTGATAATTAATATATATAATTAACCCACTTGCTTTATTTTATTTTATTTTATTTATAAAGAAAATAAAATTACAACGAGAAAGAAAAACCACGACGGACACCCCACCCAGCAAATCCAAATGGAACGTTGGGCACTCCGAGAGGGGTAAAAAGAAAAACCAAATTCTAGGGTTCTGACAGGTATAAGCTAAAGTTACTAAATGATCAACTACAAAATTAGTTTCTCTATAGATATGTCTAAATATAACCGTATGAAGTTTCTCAGCTAACAGTTTTATATCATGAACTAAAATTTGCAATGTTCATGGAATCATTGCCTTTCCTTTGATGCAATCAATTAATAATTTGGAATCTCCTTCTGTAATAACGTGTTGGTACCCTTGTAAAAAAGCTGTGTGTAAAGCTTCCCTTAAAGCAATAGCTTCAGCGATCAAAGTACCAATAGATCCCAACATTCTGCAAGCTGCAAGTAAAGGATTACCATCAGAATTACAAATAACAAAACCAATAGAAGCTTTGCCATTTCTAACTGAGTCATCAAAATTGATTTTGCCAAATCAAAATGATTTGCAGGAGGTATCCATCTAATATTTAGAATGATCACTACTAAAAAAAACTTCAATTGCTTTGAAAATTTGCGACGGAAAAATTTTCCGTCGCAAAAAGTCAGCTTTTGTGACGGCATGTGCTATGACTATTTTACCGTTGCATGTTAAAGAGTTTTTGCGACGGACATAACATTACCGTCGCATAATTATACATCAATTGCGACGGTATAGTCACGCCGTCGCTTGTATATTTTAAAAAAAAAGAAACAAATACGACTATTCCTTCATATCTAGATCAATTTCTTTAACGCGACACTTCCTCCTCTTTCTCTCTCACGCTTCATTCACCGAGCTCAAAACCCTGACCTAGTGATCCTCGACTGCCATTGAAGAGAGAGATTCGGTGACAAGCGAAGGAGATCGAGCTTCATTGAGGACTTGGCCGAGGAGGAGGAGGAGGAGGAGGAGGACCATGAATACGACCCTTATCGTGGTGGCGGCGGTGGCAGTGTAAGCGGAGCAAAAAGAGGCTCTCCGATAAGGAGGAAGAGGAGGATGAGGGTTTAAGCTTATTCAGTTGAAGCTTGCTGGTGACTGGACCTCCGGTTAGTTTGCAACCACTCTCTCTCTCTCTATCTTCTATCTCTATAAACTTCCAATTTTTTACAAGATTTATATATGATTCTAAATCTAATGCAGGGTGTTGGTAAAACCACTCTAATAGTGAAAGTCTTTGAAACCCTGAAATCCTCAAACCCTAACTTAAAGATTCAGGGTTTCTACACCAGTAATCCCCTCTCACTCTCACTCTCAATCTCAATTTCTTAAACTGTTTTCATATACATACAACTTTGGATTCGATGTCTACAATATTAATTTGTCTTTTATCAATTTCAATTGTATAGGTGAGGTTAGACAAGGAGGTGAGAGAGTTGGGTTCCAGGTGGTCACATTAGACGGCCGTACCGCTCCGCTTGCCTCATCCATCATTTCTATGTCTTCTCAATCTTCATAATTGTTCATTGTCCAGATCAATCATTCATTCATTTAGTTCCAGTTAAGGCTCAATGCATCAATATTGCTATATATTTCAGCCCTGAATCTTTGAGATGGCCCAATGTGGGGAAGTACAAAGTAGATGTTGCGTCATTTGAGTCCTTGGCAATTCCTGAATTGCAGGTGGGATATTGTTTTGCACTGCTAATTGTTAAACATGTAGTTAAAAGTGATCTTATTTATGGATTAGACGGCCGAGTGCATCATGTCTATGTCATGAGTTTTTTAATTGAAGAATTTTATTCTTATCAGGTAAGAGAAGATACTGACCTATTTATCATCGATGAAGTCGGTAAGATGGAGTTGTTCGGTTCATCTTTCTTCCCTACTGTCTTAAGAGTGCTGGAATCCAATGTTCCAGTTTTGGCGTCAGTTCCAATTCCAAAAGTTGGCTGCGATATACTAGCAGGTACATAACCCTCACACATGCCATTCTTTCTTTATCTAATCTTTTGATTTACTTTGGCTTGCGATGCTTACTCAAATCACTCATGCGCTTTGCAAATCCTTGTGCATTTTCTTTTGGTAATAGAGGGGGGAAAGGCATTAAAAGGCGAATCCTTGTGCAAATGTTGAAATATATATATATATACAGATTCTATCCAGAGCGGAGCTCCTCTTTGAAATTAACGTGTGAAGTTTGAGTTTTGGGTCACTTTTCGGTTGCACATCCACATCTCGACCGTTCAGTTTTTAGGTGCTAATGTATAGATCATCTCTATAAATTTTCAGTCAAATTGATGATCGTTAAGGTATCTAAGTCGCTTAAATCAATGGATGAACTGAATCTGTCAACCTGAACCGTACTAGCTTTAAGGAAATTATCAATGCCTTAACGATCATCATTTTGGCTGAAAATTTGTAGAGACGATCTATACACTAGTACCTAAAAAATGAACGGTCGAGATGTGGATATGCGACCGAAAAGTGACCCAAAACTCGAACTTCACACGTTAATTTTCAAAGCGGAGCTCCGCTCTGGATTGGATCTGTATATATATATTATATATATATATATATATTTCAACATTTGCTTCAATTTTGATGATTTTCTAAAAAGTTGTTTTCCAACTCCAGTTTCTTTTTATTTCTGTTCATAAAAAAAATTAAAAAAACACCAAGTCATTTGAAAATTTTGTGATAACTAATCATTGTTCTGTCTTTCTTGTTCATAGAAAAAGGGTAACATGTTTGGCATTCTTCCTAAAATTTATTTAAAGCCACCAAAGAGCTAGGTAGGAGCTATCTATGTTAGATGAAAACCTAGATACCAGGACTAGGTATATGAGTTATCTATGATTAGGATAGTTGATCAAAGAGTGATAGCAATTGATGTAATGACTTGCAGCAGAGCGTTGATTCTGTCCACTGTTGGAAAAATTTATTTTGCTTTATTTTAACTTTCTTCTACTAATTAAAAAGGATCGAGGAGCCTTAGATTGTTTGATTATATTCTGATTGACCTTTGAAGATTAGGATCTTGTAGTCTGGATTGCATGATCTGCATATCTAATCTCTTACCTTTGATGTAATGTGACATGCATTATACTTGTTTTTGGGTAATTGATTGGTGCCTTGGTGGTAAATGGAATAGCTTTAGTTTTCTGGAAGAAACTCTTACCTCTTATGCTTGTGGAGCAGACGATCTGGCAAAAAGTTATTGACATTCCATATGATAACTGAATCTAATGTTGAGTGATATGACATAGTTGAAGCTGACCTATGATGTATTATGGCTTGATATTGTGTTTTTATCTTTTGTACTGACAGTAAGGTCCTTTCTCCCATTCGTTCCAGTTCATTATCTCTCTCCCGTTCCATTTCGTTTTGGTGCTCGTTTTATTTTGTGAATTGCTACAAGGGTTTGAAGGGTTTAGGTTAATGTTGATGTTGAGGTTGATCATTGTGTTAGTCTTAGTTTTGGTAGTTTAGCAAGATTGATACCTGCTTATACTGAAAGTATCAGATTTCAGTTAAGGTTGTGAAGATAATGGACATTGCGATTTTAATTAAGGGTGTTGAATATTGGCTTGTTTTGAATTCAATCAATTTAGTGTGGTTTGTGGTTTTGAATTTGCAGGATAATTATGAGGGACAAGGTCTACTGCTGGGCATAAATATTGGTTTTGAATATTGGCTTCCTTTTGCTGGGCATAAATATGCTACAAGGTCTACTGTTGATTTGTTGCCAATACTACCTACACTGTCACCTGCTTTACTCTTGTAAGTCAATAAGGACATTGCAATTGGATTTGGAGTTTGAATTCGTTAATGTCGTTTTTGGGGTATTCATATAAGAATAGCATGATATTTGTATCAATAATTTAGAATTAGGGCATTTTCTTTTCATTCATACTAGTAAGAGGATGATTTTGATAGTCTGGTATTGATATGTAAATATGTAAATCTTTTCTCTAATTGAGTAGCTATTGTTATCAACTTTTTGCAGAAATAGTATCTTCAAAAGATGAATGCAGATTCTGGTTCATTGTCATCCAAAGACAAGTATAAGAATAAGGGGCATGTTTTTTATTGTTGTTATTTCTATCTCTACTATGCTTTTAGTCTCCTTGTATGTATCTTTTGATCTTTTGCATGCCTGCATCCTTTTGTGTTCATAAAACTGTTGATTTATTAGCGTTGTGGTCTATATCTTTGATCATGCAGAAATGTTGTTCAAGAAACTTTGCTTTAAGAATCATGCTCTTTCTCATTTCCATTTCACTCTAAAACCTGTATGCTTCTCAATCATAAGTTTTATCTATGGTTACAAAAGTTAATTTATCTCTTTGGTATTTACTTGCTATTTGCTATCTGTGGGATAAATTATTAAGGATATGTCTCTATTTTGCTTGTAGGGCTCTTCAAAAGCACAAGTTATGGATCAATAAATGAAGAAGAAGCTGATAGGATTGTATAACTTCCTGGGCAACCGAAGGTCTCCTTCCAATAGTTTTCGGGTTTCGGGTGAAGAATGTTACAAGCAAGGAGGATGTTAGTCATAAATATGGTTCAGAAGTTTTGGTCACTAGCTTCGTGTGTAACTCTTAATTTCAACAAGAAGTTAGTAGTTTTAGGTATTTTGATGCTTGTAATTTTGCAAAACCTTTGGTTGGTCTTACAATTGTGATTGTTGATTTGTAATTGAAATGAGTTCATATGATATTTTAACATTTTTCAATTTATAATTTTTGCAGTACAGTACTAGTTTTGGTGTGAAATTCGCACCAGATTTTTTTTTAAAAAAATGAAATATCTTTTTGCGACGGCAAAGTACCCTTCGCAACTAAATTAGCCTTTGCGACGGCAATAGTTTCCGTCGCAATTGGATCTTGTGACGCCACCTATTGCAACGCTGGAATTTCCGTCGTAAAAGCTTAATTTGCCGTCGCAAATAGTATTTGCTACAGCAAAATCACTATTTACCGTCTCAAACTGCCGTCGCAATTGAAGTTTTTTTTAGTAGTGGATTCTGTTATTTTGTACTTGAGTATGTTTATTAGCTTGAGAATAAGTAGAAGCTAAGTTATAGGCTAAAATTGAACAAGAAGCAGGAGTGAAGTTTCTTTGTTGAAACAAAAACTTATTTCTAGTATGCCAAATGGACTAAAGCGTGATCAAAGCATTACAAAGAGATTCCTTATAAAGAGTTAAATTTTTGCTAAGGTAATCTAGCCAATTAGCAATTGAACCATGCCAATGAATAGGGTTATCAATTGTAATAGAGGACCAAACCTGGATCTGGATGGCAAAAGGACAAGCACGAAAGAGATTATCGATAGTTTCAGTATCAATATTACACATTGGGCAGATAGGTGAAACACGAGGGTTATAAAATGCTATGGTACTCCGTATATTAATACAATTTCTAATGAAGATCCAACTAAAAATCTTAACCTTGGGAGGAATATTGAGTTTCCAAAGCTTATTGAGAAGAGTAGCTTTGGAATAAGGATGAATATGGTTAAATTGAAGGTAAGAGGCAGATTTGATAGAAAAGACCCCAGTGGGAGAAGGACCCCAAATGAAATAATCAAGTGTAGGCATAATAGGAAGAGGAATAGCTATTATTTTATCTACTGTATCAGAAGCTAACAGTCGTGATAGGGCCTCCTTGTTCCAAACTGCATTTGAAATAAAATGATGAACTGTAATAGACTCATCTAAATTAGACCGTTGTTCTTGAGGAATTAAATTGATCAGAGGAAAAGGAAAAACCCAATTGTAAGTCCAAAACCAGATAGACCTGCCGTCTCCCACAACCTATCTAATTCCTTTAAGAAGCAATTCTCTAGCATCTAAAATACCTTTTCAAGAACTAGACTGAGAAGATTTCTTTGGAGCATTAAAGAAAGAAGTACTATGGAGGTATTTCTTAGAGACTAACTTAACCCACCAATTATCAGGTTGAGTTAAAATCTTCCAACCTAATCTGGCTAACGCAACCTTATTATAGCAAGCAGCTGATCGAATTCCTAGACAAAGCTGAAAGTGAGAGATCAATATTATGCTGAAAGAAATCAGACACGAGTCTGAAAATAGGTATTTTAACCTGCTCCTAAAAGTTTTGGTAAAACAAAGCTGGAAGACCATCTAGGCCAAGGGCCTTTAGAGCACCGATATTAGAGATAGCATGATAAATTTCATCAGCAGAAACGGGAGCTAAGAGTTTTTTATTGTCCTCCTGAGTAATAACAGGAGATATACAATAAATAAAAGAATAGGTAGGCTCTTTAGAAGGTTGGACTATGGCTGTAAAACGTTGTTTAAAAGCAATAACTAGAATATGAGCTATTTGATCTTGGTCGGTAAACCAATATCCATCATTCACTACTACACAGAATACTTTTTATGACGTTTGAAAAACGTCATGAAAAAGATTCAATGACGTTTTTCAAACGCTATAACGAACGTCGTCTCTACTGGTGCCATCTTTTCCAAACCGCTTCGATGACGTTTGATAAACGTCATTAAAAATCTTTAATGACGTTTGAAAAACGCCATAGAAAGTGTTTCAATGACGTTTTCTAGACGTCATGGAAAGATACTTCCATGACATTTTTGAAATGTCATAGAAGAAGATTAACTGCATTTGTGAAACGTCATTGAAAGATCTTTCATGACGTTTTCCAAACGCCATTAAATTTATTTCATATTTTAAAAAAAAAAATTTGATTTCTGGTTAAATTCAGAAATCAATTATCTTTTTATTTACACATATCACAATGGAGACATAATACTGCTAGTTTCATTAAGAAATCATCACAATTGTTTCATCATTTAGTTCCACTACATCATAAGAGTACCCAAAAGGAAGACCAAAAGTTGAAAAACTAGGCTGACCCGCTCCACTCCACTGGTCTCCAACTTGCAGTTGTTCCATACTTTTGCATCTACTTTAAGATAGAAATAGGAAAGAAAAAAAAAATAGTAATCAGAACTCAACATATAAGACTGTCTTCACTTTGTGGTAATTTTACTCATACAACCTACTTCCACAGTAACTTTACTCATAAAACATACCATGTTCAACCTTCTTTGTTGAGGCTTGTTACTCTGGTGTATCAGGGGTAGCTTTCTTCAGCAATGGCAACAATAGTTCAATCATGGCGCACATATGTGCCTACCACATTCAAAGCAAATTTCAACTTAAATCTGACATTTGAAAAGTTATATTTTAGTAAAAACCAATGCATCATTTGAATTCACATAGGGCAAATCAATATTTTAATAAATACGAGACTGCATATATAACTTGGAAATATGATATACAATGTAATTGTCATTCTAACTTCATTGTAATCAACAGTAAAGATGTTTTACCTCAGTTTGACCCAAACCAACTTAAGCTCTTGCTATGCTTTCACTTGCAAAATCTTTGGGCTTTTCTCTCATTGCAGCATATATAGTTATCATTCTCTTGCACTGACTTTAAAGTAACTGCAGCAAGCAACAAAACTAGAATAAAGAGCAGAAATAAACCACAAGGGAAAAAAGAATAAGCCATATCTTCGTGATATTAGACTTACATATCGATGTGAATAGCATTCTTCTAGACCCATGGTTGTTGTTTTCTCTACAAACCTGCTTAAGTGTTAACAAGAAATCCAGATAAGAATGTTAATATTCAGTCTATTTTAATATACTAAAATTCAAGGACTGACAAAGGTGTGAAGGCCTGTCAAACAGATTGTTTCGTAACAAGGTTGCTGCAAATTTGAGAAAATTTCAGAAGACTGGTAGCAAGAAAGAAAAATTCACCAACAACTACTCTTCAGTTATTTCATGCAAAACTCTCCAGATTTGAAGTAGACATGTAAAGCTATTATTTTGCAAAATTTCAGGTCATTCGCAGTTCAAATGAGTGGTCAAACAAGAATCCAAAGTAGCAGAAAAGACTGATTTCTGCAGAAATTCTGAAACAGTGCAGTAATTTCAAAATGGCATAAGTATTTCATTTTAACTCCGTTTTTCATGAAACCTAGCTCAAAATGATCATTGAAGAGTCTATTTTAAGCTATCAAAAACTGAGAGTAAAACAAGAAGTATAGGGTTTTCGAAAATCATGGAATAGCCCACTGGTTCAGCTTGGGTGCTGTCTTTGAGGCATAACTTCAAACACATGGTGTGCAGTAATTGAACTTGATCCTTCCCAGTCCTAATCATCCTAATGGAGTCACTGGACAAAATTACCTTAAAATATGGTATACCCAAAACCAATTATACTCCAAATCAAAACCTCTACAACCTGAAAATTGTCTGAACCTGGAACCCATCGAAATCCTTAATAGAATCACAGTTCGAAAATACCAAACGAGATATCAAATAGACACAATCACATAGGGATTTTCAATGTGAAGAAAATGTGAGAAATCTTCAATCAAATAGACCCAATCACAGAAAATACTCAATAGGAATAAAACCCAAGAGATATTTCAGATTTAACCTGTGAAATTTTGACAGAGAGCTAGTCAGCCTCTTCTTCTTCTGCTTGCTTGATGCAAGAGAACAGTGACTTGATATGGGGATCGGCCTCGCCGAAACATCTTCAGGAAGCAAGAGACGATGGATTGAGACCGAGGATGAAACTCGAGTTGTTTCTGCTTCTTGCTCCAGATCGAGAAGAAAAGGGTCAAGGGAGGGAGGGACGGAGAGAGAACAGAGAAGAAAATTAAAGTTGATTGGAATGTGTGAAGAAGAAAATAGGCTGGGTGCGGGCGGGCAATTTAAAAAAAAATTAATTTTCGTTACAAACGTCATGGATTAGCCTATAATTATGGCGTCTAACGGACGCCGTTTATTATTTGTTAGTATGAGTGTATGACGTTTATAAACGTCATGGATTAGTCTATGATTATGGCGTTTAACAAACGCCGTGTATTTTTTTTATGGCGTTTATGAAACGTCATGTTGTATAAAAAATTTTATGACGTTTCGAAAGTATCACAAATCTTTTACTATCAAATTATTCATGACGTTTCAGTCTGAAAACGTCATTAAAACGTTTTTTGATGACGTTTTTGTCAAAATGTCATAAAAAAACTGTCATTAAAGGCTATCTTTGTAGTAGTGATTGTCTTTAAGTTTTAGAATTTGATTCTTTTTGCGCAAAATGGTAGCCTGGGTTTGAAAAAACTTAGTATTCTTATTGCCTAATTGTAACCACCTAGTCTTACACCTCTAAGCCCAAAAAAGTTCTTCCCTAAATAAATGTTCAAGAGCATTGGTAAGAAAGATTTCTTGTTGTACATGATGAGGAGAAAAGGTTCTACTAGATTGAATATGCATGAGCTGAGCATGAATCTGTTTCATTTTATGATGTAAATTGCCAAAAACAGTAAAGTTCTAATGTCGGGCAAGAGTCTGGAAAGCATTAACTTTAGCTACAAAACTCTCTACAGCATTGCCATAAGTATGAGTTGTCCAAGCATTAGTAACTACCGAAATAAAGTCTGAGTGACCAAGCCACATAACTTCAAATTTAAAAACTTTTCTTTTTCTAAATTGTGGAGGATTGAAAGACAGGTAAAGAGGACCATGATCCGATCCAACAATAGGCAAATTATGAAGATTTGCATGGAGAAACATAGTAAGAGCTGGACTATTGGCAACAACCCTATCTAATCTCTCATAAATGTGATGATGATGTTTTTGCTTGTTAGTCCACGTAAATAGACTACCTGTAAAAGGTAAGGAGGTAATGGTTACTTGCTTAAGATATTGTTAACGATAGATTATGATAACATTCTGCCCCTAGTAATTTCATAAAAGTAAAAAAATTATAAAATAAAAAATAAAAATAAAAATGTTATTGGTCATAATGGAGGGCTCGAAACCATTGTGAGACACCCAACCTCACACAATCTCAATTTCATACGAATTCAGTCTCCACTACGGCCACGGCTCGTCGTCATTCTTCAGTCCTCTTATTCTAGACTTGGACGCCAAGCCAAATCAGAAATCCCAAACCCAATCTCGCCTGTACCCAATTGGTTCACTATCACTGTTTGAAGCTTTTATTTCGTGGGTGTTGTTTGATTTTTTTGTTTTGTTGTGGGTTGGGTTTGATTCTTTGGTTTTGATTGATTTGGTAGTTTGATTTCTAGCCCTTTACTGGGATTGTCTACTGTTATGTTTTGAATCAGCTTCCTTGGCTTTTCGTGTAAGTGTAAGGTTTGTTTTTGAATGGGGGTAGGTCTTTGGTTTGCTCAAACTATTAGTGTTTTAGGTGTTTGGGGTTAAGATATAGAGCCATAAAAGCAAATGTCTAGGTCAAAATTTTGACATTTGTCATGATGATTTGATTTGTTTTGTTTAGAGAGAGCATGATGATTTGAACTATCTGCATGTTACTGGTATCAGTGTACTCCATTGTTAACTTGGGGTCTGAAAGCTTAGTTGGCACTTGAGACGATGTAGAAGGTAGTGGTGAGATAACCTGAGTGGTATGTAGGTACATTTCTTGTACATGTCGTATTGGCATTCCCATACAAAACTATGACAAAGTCCCTTTACTGATTTTGGAGAATCATGTAAATGCATCTGCATAAGCATGGGATTGCAACATGTGTTGCAATCCACATGTTGCAATCCCCGAGTCAGTAGTCAGTTTCATTTGGAGTCCGATTTTGGAAAGTAGGTTTTGGGTTTTATGTATTTATGTTTTTAAAGATTTTTCTGATTGTTAAAATCGTGGTTTTGATGTCCAAGGGTTTTAGGACTTGTCTATTCCTAATTGATTTTCCTAAGATTTGTTGAATTTCTTATATAGAAAGTTTCTTTCCTAATTAAAGGATAATTAAGTTAGAATCTTTGAGTTAGAGGTTTTGTCGTTGGTCCTTCATATATTCAGAAATATACATGGTTAGAATGCATGTATCTAGGAATGCAAGAATTAGTTGGTGAGTCTTGCTTCTTTGCCTAAGATTAGGTCTTCTCAAAAGTCAAAACACTTGGTCCATGTTTAAGTGTTTGTGATCATTGTTTCATATGCATAACTTCTCTTGAGATCAGTGGAGGAGCTGTGAAGAAAGAAGAGTGATATTTGGTGATCGTTCAAGAAGAAAGAAGACAAACTTGGTGTTAATCTTTGTAGCCGAGCTAGTGCTATTCAAGGTTGTAAAAGAACATATCCTTCATAATAAGATAATTCTTATTTTGGGTTCTCAAGAGTAAGAGCCCCACCGTGTTTTTAATCTCATGATTGAGGTTTTCAGTAACCAAAAATCTGGTGTTCTGTTTGTTATTCTTAGTTTCTGCCCAGTAAGGATTGATACGTGCCTTGCAATCCCCGTTTTCCAGAAAACACTTTCTATCTTTGTATTTTCACTTGGCATCAGAGCAGGTTCTAAAGCTTTTTAGTTGATCCGTGGTCAAGGATGGAACGTGAATATAACAAAGCGCCCCCCCCCCCCCTTTATCCGTGGTCCAGTTCAATAAATTGCCCCCCTTTGTTTGATGGTGAAGATTACTCACAATGGAAGATCATAATGAGGGCATTCCTCTACTCTCAGGATGAGAATATGTGGAATATAGTTGAGACTGGATGGGTACACCCCACCAAGGCTGAAGACTCAAAGAAAGTATAAGGAACATCTACAAGAGTTCTTAAGCCTATGAAGGAATGGACAGAAGAGGAGATTCGGAATAGAAGTTGTGATTTCAAGGCACGGAATTTCTTATCATAGCTTTATCCAAGAAGGAGAGAATGAGAATCAGCCATTGTGACACGACTAAACAAGCATGAGATCTTCTTCAGGTCACTTATGAAGGAAATAAAAAGGTTAGAGGTCAGAAACTTCAGAGTCTTGTCTTCGAGTTTGAGAACATGCAAATGGGGGAGGATGAATCAATAGATGACTTTCATGCTCGTCTTCTGAATGTGATAAGTCAGTGTCGCAGTCTTGGTGATCCTTTTGAAGAGCATCGAATCGTCAAGAAAATTCTTAAGTCTCTTTCATCAAAGTTTCAATCCAAACAGACAGCTATAGAGGAAGCTCAAGACCTGGACACCTATTCTCTAGACGAATTGATAGGTAATCTCAAAACCTTTGAGATGAGGATCAAGCCTGAAAAAAAGGTAAAAGGTGTTGCTTTTTCCTCCATTAAAAAGAAAGATTATATTGTTGATGAGTCTGTGGATTTAGCTTTGTAGACGAAATAGTTCAAAAAAATTTTAAAAAACAAAAACTATTCTGCAAACTCTTCAAATTTTTTCCTAACAAGCCTAAATGTTTTGAGTGTGGTGGAATTGGACATCTTGCTGCCGATTGTGGCAACAAGAGGTATAATTTGCGTGGAAACAAGGCTTTAAAGTCTACTTGGAGTGAAAGTGATGAAGGCTCTCAATCTGATGGCGAAGAGGTAAATCTTGCTCTTACTTCCTCCTTTGATTCTGGATTATCTGATGTTTCTGATTTAGAAGATGACACTTTTGATGAAGAAACAAATGAAATATGCAAGCAATTGTATAATACATCAAGAATTGTTCTTAGAAAAAATAATAAACTTGAAGAGGAAATCAAATCCTTAAGAGGTGAGAAAGAAAAAATTGAGCAAAAATTTGAAATATCTTTGAAAGAATGGGAAAAAGAACGTACTGGTCTTGTTGATAATATTAAAGTTTTGCAGAGTAAGGTCAAGTCTCAAGACTGGGATAAGGAGCATGATGAGATTACTAACAAAATCAAAGTTTTGCAGGTTGAAATTAACGCACAATCCTCTTTAAATGTTTCTCTAACCCTTGAAAATGAGAAATTACAGGAAGAATTATCAAGGGTCAAGGAAAGCTTTAACAATTTCTCTATAAGGTCTGAAAAAGTCTCTAAAATGATTGGATTTGGCAAAGCTCTTTATAATAAAGAAGGATTAGGATGAATGGCGAGTCTTGCAATCCTTTGGCATTTGTAAAAAGTGTAGAAGGTGAGAGTTCATCAAGTCAGTCACAAAGCTCTAGTGACAACAAGTCTGCCACCAAATTTGGCTGTAAGACCAGAAGCTCGTGAAGCCATCCAATCACATCAGAAAAGCTTTTCGGTAAGTTCTGACAAGCACACCTCTGTGCGTCAGCCTAGGGTCACTCAAAATCATAGGAAAGCATCAAAAATTAGCCCAACTGCATCGCTGCAAGCTGAGCTGAAAGAGCATCTGAAGTTGATTAGCAGGATTGCAGAGTGTATTTCAATCCCCAAAGAGCAGAATTTGATGCAGAAGCAAATCTGGATTAAAAAAGGTTCAAATAATCGTTTTTCTGCTCATATGGATAATCTTGATAACATGCTTGAGCTTACTGTGTTCCTACTGAACATAAATTGGCTAATTCATTTACTAAGCCTTTAGACAGAACTCAATTTGAATCACCTAGAAACACCTTTGGTGGATGCTCTAAGTATTGATACTCTCACTTCGCTTGATCCATTTTGCATGCATTCATATTGTATGTTTTCATCGTAATATAGGTGCATTATTATTTACGTTTCTGCATTGTTAAGTTCAGTTTCTGGAAATTCAGGATTGAAATGGTGGTTTGTATCCCCAAGTGTCTGACAGATTATTTTGAACTTAGATTGACATGGGTCGTACTCTTTTCTTTAAATCTGTGTGCAATAAGGTGCCCAGCACGTTTTGAATCTATTCTTACATCACTCTGTAATTGTGAGCTTGAACAACATATTTTCTACAATTTTGATTCCTCACATGCACACATAATCTAAGTGGTAGTAAGTCATAATTGTTGGTTGGCTTGTTCTCAATGCTCATGTACGAAATTATTCCTTATTTGTTGCTCCTTGATATAAAAAAAAAAATTAAAAAAATTATTGGTTTATGGAGCATGGCCAGGCTATTCTCAAAGTAAACATGTCTCAGTCGTGACAAACGATATGAGGATTGGGAAGAAACAGGAATGGTTTGGTCACCCCGGAGGATTGTGAGTCTATTGACTCGAGTAGATGTGCTTTGTGGGGTGTCCTTGTTACATCTAGTACCCTAAAGTCATCTGACTTGGGAGCTGCTAGCATAATACTTGTTACATGGGTCGTAGTCTTCTTGAGCAAAAATGTTAATTTGTGTGAAAGACAAAAACAAAAAATTCAAAATCATGCCCACAAGGTGTTATAAGGGGGAATATAGTTTACATGTTTAAATTTGTTTCGTATGTGAGCTTTGCTTTTTAGGTTTCCACCAATATTACACACCCCATCTTGAGATATGTTCACTCTACACACTAAGAGGTATAGAATACTCGATCAACCTCTCTCTTACCCTGTGGTTGTTGGAATTGATTCGCATGTGTGAACTTATTTGTTGCTCCCTTATTTATGGTTAAGTGGTATTGCTCTTGTTGGAAAAAAAAATGCGAATTAAATATGTTCTTAGCATTTAGATACAACCCACTCATTGTGTGTTTGCATTTCATTCTTGCATCTCTCATCACATGATCACACTTAGGGGGAGTATTGGTACTTGGACTATCTTTCTCTGATTGATTCGACTTGGGCTTGTGTCCATTGTGCACCATCTATTTGTGATCCTCCTTCTACATCGCTTCTGCTACGTAAGTTACCTTTGTCATTCCTATTCAAAAAGGGAGAGAAATTTGATGGGATGTGTGACTGTGATAACGTTATTCTATCTTATGCATTTTACCAATGTGTGATAAGTGTTTCAGGAATGAATGGATGAAGAGTTGTGATGCTCTTCCTGTACGTGTTGAGGGGGAGAGTTTGTCATAATTTATGTTTTGTATAGGAATGTCAAAGGGGGAGATTGTAGGTACAATTCTTGTACATGTCGTATTGGCATTCCCATGCAAAACTATGACAAAGTCCCTTTACTGATCTTGGAGAATCAGGTAAATGCATCTGCATAAGCATGGGATACATGTTGCAATCCCCGAGTCAGTAGTCAGTTTCATTTGGAGTTCGATTTTGGAAAGTAGGTTTTGGATTTTATGTATTTAAGTTTTTAAAGATTTTTCTGATTGTTAAGATCGTGGTGTTGATGTCCTAGGGCTTTTAGGACTTGTCTATTCCTAATTGATTTTCCTAAGATTTGTTGAATTTCTTATATGGAAAGTTTCTTTCCTAATTAAAGGAGAATTAGGGTAGAATCTTTGAGTTAGAGGTTTTTCCATTGGTCCTTCATATATTCAGAAATATACACGGTCAGAATGCATGTATCTAGGGACGCAAGAATTAGTTGATGAGTCTTGCTTCTTTGCCCAAGATTACGTCTTCTCAAAAGTCAAAACACTTGGTCCATGTTTAAGTGTTCGTGATCATTGTTTCATATGCATGACTTCTCTTGAGATCAGTGGAGGAGCTGTGAAGAAAGAAGAGCGATATTTGGTGATCGTTCAAGTGAAGGAGTTCAAGAAGAAGGAAGACAAACTTTGTGTTAATCTTTGTAGCCAAGCTAGTGCTATTCAAGGTTGTAAAAGAACATATCCTTCATAATAAGATAATTCTTACTTTGGGTTCTCAAGAGTAAGAGCCTCGCAGTGTTTTTAATCTCATGATTGGGGTTTTCACTGCGTAACCAAAAATCTGGTGTTCTGTTTGTCATTCTTGGTTTTTGCCCAGTAAGGATTGATACGTGCCTTGCAATCTCCGATTTCCAGAAAACACTTTCTATCCTTGTATTTTCATGGTAGAGTCTCGAATATGAAAACTCTAGATAAAATTGGAATTTCCTTTCTTTTCAAATTGTTCTCATCAGGAAAATGAGGGCATGGTGGTTGTTTTGGATTATTGGTTTTGAGCTTTAATAATCTGAGTTGATGAATCACTTTTCTTTAAGATCGTTGGGGATTTGTAAATGTGCAAAAAGAATTTTCCATGCTTTGATGAAAATAATACGTCACAACAGTTTGGTTATGTGATTAACTCGATCAATTGGCATACACTAGAATATGTTCTGCACCTATGAACTTATGATTACATTGATTAGGTAGGCTCCATGCCAACAGCTCCCATACATGAACAAATATATATGAATTGAACATCATAGTTGATCTGCAGATTAAAATATGATGTCAGTGACAAATAATTTTCAATTAAAGCTGTTTTTTATTCAAGGTTAAATACTGTTTAGTCCCTGTACTTTTCTTCTCTCATCGTTTCAGTCCCTGACATTCTAATTTAATCTAAAAACTCCCTGACCTCACAATTTCCCTCCAATAGGTCCCTTCCGCGTCAAATTAGGAGTTGGCCTTGGATGAAATGTCCAATATACCCCTCTGTTATTTCTTTTTCCTTTTTTTCCTTTTTTTTTCTTTTTCAGTTTTAATTTCTTTTTTTCCTTTTTAATTTCTTTTTTGTTTTTCCTTTTTAATTTCTTTTTTGCTTTTTCTTCTTTTTTTCTTGTTCCTTTTTAATTTCTTTTTTCCTTCTTTTTTTTCTTTTCTTTCTGCCTACTTTCTCCTTCCTCAACCCACCAATCCTATTCCAATCAAACTCCACAACCCATCTGTTTCTCTCCCCAAATTGAAACCAAACCCAGCAAAAACCTAGCTTGGCGGTGTATAGATGGACATCGAGCAAAAGCAAGAGGCTAGGAGCTGATCGATCACTTCTTCACCTTCTCTGAAGCCATCTCCCTCCATTGTCTCTTAGCGGATCCGCCCTCGTCTCCATCGTTGCCGACGCCATCTCTCAAACATAAGCAGATCCCAATCAGCTCAGAAATTCGCCGCTCAACCACTCCCCTCTTGTTTTCACAACCTACTTCTCTCTCTCCCACTCAAATCCCACTTTCTCTCTCCACATCAGGCCTCAATTTGGAAATTTTTCACTGAAAACTACCATTTTTTCAGACTCTGAGGTTTTTGGGTCTTGCTCAAAATAGTGATTTGGATTTTGGGTCTGGTTGAAATGGTGGTTTTTGATGGTCAAGTTGACCAAAACCAGAAGTGAAGAAGAAGAATAGTGATGGAAAAGAAAAATGGCCGCCAACGTGGAGAACAATAATTGGGGTTTCGGGTCGATATGGATTGGTTCGCCGATGTAGCGCTATTGATGCAGCAGGATATGATGGTCATTAAAAAGAAAAAAGAAAAAAAGAAATTAAAAATGAAAAAAGAAAAATTAAAAAAAGGAAAAAAGAAATTAAAAAGGAAAAAGAAAAAAAAGGAAAAAAAGAAATTAAAAAGGAAAAAAAATAATAGAGGGGTATATTAGACATTTCACCTAAGGCTAACTCTTAATTTGACGCAGAAATGACCTATTAGAGGGAAATTGTGAGATCATGGAGTTTTTAGATTAAATTAGAATGTTAGGGACTGAAACGATGAGAGAGGAAAAGTACAGGGACTAAACAGTATTTAACCCTTTTATTTATTATCAAAAACAATAAAAAAAACTAAAATTTTAAATAAAAGCTAATTTTTTTAAAAGCAAAACAATCCCAAACGGGGTCTAAGTTGCTAACTTATTTTCATCATGAATGAAGTGATCATTGATGTTTGCTGCGGTGATGATACATTGATAATAATTGTTTACCAATTCTGCACTTCTTCCATGGCATACTTAAATTGTTTTAAGGCTCAGAAGTTCAACAACACAAATTTTTCGAACTTGTCTCCAGTACTCCCCATAAGGAGAAAAAACTAGGTCTCAGCAGCCATGGAGTAACATATTTGCAGCTGTAGATTTGGGAAGACTGCAGAAAACAGTGCCGTGTGTCTTCATGATTTCCTTGGCCATCTCTGCAGATGAAACTACAAGCGAAGGAACTTGGGCCAAGTCCTTTAGGAGGGTAAGTAATTGAATGATTTGGGGTTGGCAAGGATCACAAGGGCTTAGCCCAAAATGGAGAACCAAATAAAGAAAATGAAAGATAAAAAGGAATGACAAAAGGACAAGAATAAGTAAAATGGATAGAGTAAATAATTCAAGGACAACGGAAAATACACAATTTTGAATACTATAATGCATAATCAAACTGGTAAAGTCTTATACAACATATATATGTAATATTAGAAACAATCCATGGGTACTGGGCTACTGGCTATATAATAGTCGTATCAAAGGGCACAATTCATCCAAGTGACCCATCTTATTACAAAGATCATAGAAATTGAGTTGATAAACTCCGTCGTGTCGCATAAATGCCGTTGATTTGTCGGGGCAGTCGAAAGTGTTGTGATAAATATTCTTACGGCATATTTTGCAATAACAAAGTATTTTTTCGGCGTTATTAGTCTAAAAGTCTCCAATGTATGATCTGTGAGTTTTCGTCACCAATATGAATCAAAGAGCATCCAGCATGCTGTGATTTTTCGTGGATGCTTTGAGTTGAATAGTCGACTCCGACAATCTTTGGTTGTTCTACCTTGCTACTTGTTTGCAATTCCATTGCTAAATACAATGCAATGATTGTTATACCTATCTTAGAAAAAGAACTCTCTGTCCTCTAGTTCTTAGTTTTTCTTTATTGAAGAATTGGAAAATTACAATCTAATTGGTGCTTTATATAGGCATTAACCCATGAACTTAATAATTCTATTTCTAATACTTATCCTTATATGCTAGACAAGGAAACTTCTATTCAAAAGAAAACTTAATTCCTAATGGAAACTGGAAACTAAGACAATCCAAATACTAGAAAAAAACATGCAGACATACAGCTATTTCGATTTGTTTGTTTTCTTCTTACTCTCTTCCAGCTTATCCACGAGTTGTTCCTACATCAACACGTACACCAACATATACAGAGGTTGTTATTGACATTAAGGGCAATAAGGATTATGGTCACATTAAGACAATTTAATATATTGAGGGTAAATTAAAACACAAACATTACAATTTTTTTTTATGGGTTAAATACTGCTTACTCCCTATACTTATAAGGTTTCATCGTTTCAGTCCCTGACCTTTAATATATGCCTACCCTGAACTCCCAATTTCCTCCCAATTGGTCCCTACTGTCAAGTATCCGTCAAAAACTCCGTTATCTTCCCCTAAAAAGCCTATTATACCCACAATTACTTAAAAAAAAAAATAAAAAATTCTCTTCCTCTTTTTTTTTTTTACCTACTCTTCTTTCGGCTCGCTCGCCTCCTTTTGTTCATCTCCTCATCAAGATGGTTCCAATCCACAGACCATCAAGAGGTGAAATGAAAAAAAGAAATAAAAGAGAGAGAAAAAATAAATTTAAAAAAAACAAGTAAGTGAGGGCATACTAGACATTTTCCGCAACTTTAACAGAAAATTTTGACGGCAGGGACCAATTGGGAGGAAATTGAGAGTTCAAGGAATTTTTAGGTGAAATTCGAAGGTCAGAGACTGAAACGAAAAAACCCTATAAGTATAGGGAATAAACAATATTTAATCCTTTTTTTATTGAGAGTAATATATAGAAGTAATTGACATTAATCTGTGTAGACATGCATGAGGTAGGGTAGGCATCGATTACAAAGGAGCATATCATCGTAATGCTCATATAGTTGTGGCACAACTGAAAAGACATGATTATATAGATCGACTTGAAGGATCACTACTCCAATCGCATACTACTGGTGAATCTACTCATGACCAGTGGTATGTGATTGGAATTTGATGAAGCCCAATTCTTGCAAGTATTTCTGATTCATAATCATGATGCCAAGAAAGTAAAAGTAAATATTACTGGACCAGAAATAATATTTAACCTTCATTTTGGTATTGTAATCAAGTCTTGCCTGCGCGCTTCAAAAAATTGTGATTTTGTTTTCCATTCATTTATGTAAGTTGCCGGTTCAGTTTTGAGAGTGAAGAGGCTAGGATTAAGGATAACTAAAACAAAGGAAGTCAGAGTTTACACTAAACACAATATTTCAAAATTTAAAGCTAAAATTGCAAATCTGAACAAGGAAAACCATTATATGGAATAATACTGGGTTAAGTTTTATACAATATATGAGAAGTTGAAGACAGTAGATTGGTAGTAGCCACATTACGCTTCTGTTCGTGAATATCACACATGCCAGCCAGGGGCGGAGCCAGAATTTTTTTTCAGGTAAGGTAAGACAATGGCAGGAGGGGAAGAGAGGAAAATTAGAGGGAAGCTATAGATTGTGGAGGCAATTATGAAGATTTTGCCCTAGTTTTGCCATGTTTTTGCCCAATTTTTGCCATTTTCACATACCTTGCCTACACCAAATCAGTGTAAACTCAAAAACCCAGTCTAGGCAAGTGCCTAATCTGAGCTCTAAGTAAATCCGCCCCTGATGCCTGCTCTTTATTGAGTGCTGGTATCACCACTTAAGGGTTAGTGGTGAGCAAATAATTAATTGATGATGATTAATCATGCATGCCAGTTGCTCCCTGGAGGATCATTGTCCGTATCAAACTCGTTGAGAGGGCACAACTGACCTATGTGACCAAAGTCACTACAAAGATTACAATAATTGAATTCATAAACTCCATCGTGTTATAAATGATAATGACTATTCATGCAATAGGTATTGCTTAATATATGCGATTGACAGACTCGTAATGTATGTGATTGACATACTTGTAATGTGCGATTGATTAGTATAGCTATTATGTATTGCTTTTTGTATACATGATGTAACCCTATATAAACCTCATGGTGAGATGAATACAATACAATTATCCAATTCTCTACAACACGTTATTAGCACGATACTCTAACCCAAGCCCTATCCAGAAAAAAAACACTAACACCCGAAATTTCTTTCACCAAAAACTGCTGCAAGCTCCTAGCCCTTGCTAGCCATACCGTGCGCTGCTCCTGCAGCCCTTGAGCACCCGTGTGCCTCCTACTGCCCCTGCAGTATCGTCGCACGCCTGCTGCCCCTGCAGCACAGCAGCACGCTCGTTCCTGTGCAGATCAGCCTATTTTCACTCCCCGAAACGTCTTGATCAGGACCTCAGATCAAAATCCTTCCTGCATCAAAGTAGTTCATCTCTGCCTCTTCTATCTGACCTTCAAATTTCAGTCCTATTGGAGTCGTTTTGAGATTTGTACATTATTCGAAGTGGGAACTGTTCAGAAGCGAATTTGCTCCGAATTTCAACAAGTAAGTTTTAAAGATTAAAGTTCCTGCTTTCTTGTCTTTTAAATTCCTTTATTTTCTACAGGATTTTCAATATACTACATGGGTTCGATTATTTAATAAAGAGAAATTGTGGGGATTCACGCTTAACGAACTAAGAGTGTTAATATAAACTAAGAGTGTTCATAATGCTAGGACTAAGAGCATCCGTAAGCATCAAATTGTGACTATATTAAAACATTATTGTTTGGTCTAATCCAAAAGAGATTCTTGGAAATTGTTTTCTTGGTAGCATAGCTCAGAAATCTTATTATTTTAGTTTTCGTGGAAGTTTAGCTCCGAAACTAATATATCTTCTCTTCTTATTTTCAGGATGTCGAATGAACCTAGCTCGACTTTCCCATGCTTGACTCAACAGGCTCAGATTACCATAGTTGAGTAACCGATGTTGAGAACCACCTCACTTCAAAGGGAATATTACCCATAATCCAGGCACCTAACCCGGATTGTGTGTTCGTGCGAACACCTACAAAGCATACTCAAGCAGTTATCTTGATGAGACGCCATATGGACAAGGCACTCAGATTGGAGTATATGTCGATCAAGGATGCAAGAGAGCTATGGGTAGCGCTAGAAGAGCGCTTTGGCAATGTCCAAGATTCCCTCCTCCCTGACTTGAAGGTTCAATGGAACAATCTGCGCTTTGCTGATTTCAAGTCTGTTGCTGAATATAATTCAAAAGCTCTTCGCCTACAGTCCATGTTGAGGTTTTGTGGACAACCTGTCACAGAGTAAGAGCTAATTGAGAAAACTCTCTCCACCTTCCCCGTTTCAGCCATTGTGGTATCAAAGCAATACCGCACTGAAGTCAATGCTGGATGGATCACTAGGTTTCATGAGCTTATCAATCTCATATCTGTAGCTGAGAAATATGATAACATATTCGTGAGGAATTATAATTCAAGGCCCATTGGAACTAAAAGCGTTCATGAGGCGAATTATAAAGCACCCAAAAGAGGGCGCAAGGAGCGGAACCCTAAGAATAAAGGATATGAGAGACGTATGGGTCCATATAACCACCCTAACAAGAAAGGAAACCGCAGGTTTGGTGCCGATACACGTGATGGTAATATATGCCACACGTGGGAGAGGTGGTCGTGGTATCCCTAGTCGTGGTGGTGGCGCTATGACTAGTGGTGGAGGCTCCATGGGTCGTGGTGGTGGCACCAACCCTCCTAGGGAACGCCCACAACGTGCACCTCAGTTAAAGGGAGGCAACCACAATGACATGTGTCATCGATGTGGATCAAGAAAGCATTGGTTCAAGCAATGCAAGGCAAGCGAGCAACTAGCTTCAAGATACAGGGCATACAGGGACATGAGGGAGCAAGAAGTATACCTTGCAGAAGAAGAAGAAAATGGTGGAGACATCCATATCACCATAGAGGACTTCAAAGCTGACGATGAAGTGCACAAGGATGCCGCAGACTTTGATTAGATTAGTCCTTTTATTTTCCAAGAATTTTTGTAATGGCAATATGCCTTAGTCAATAAATGACAATTGTATTAAACTCTTTCTTATATGGTACACCCAATGAAATATGATGTTTAGGAAAGTCATTGAGATAAATTTTACTTAAGAGTGTCTCGCTCCACCAACATCTCTCTCTACTTTCCTTGTCATATTTGATTGGAGTTACCAAACGGATAGAGTGACTACAATGTGTCTTAGTTTGATTTTATTTTGGATTAGAATTTTTGGGACCTTTGATGTAATCATTGGCTATCTTTATTAATAAAGTATCGTATTATTATTCGATGTCATGGACATGTTTTAATTCTGAACTTTATTATTTTTCAGTATGTTTCCTGGAGAGTTGGAATACCTTGTTGATAGTGGCACCACACATACTATATTGCGACATAGGCAACTATTTCTATGGATGACGCCTAATCGATCTTCTGTGACTACGATGGCTAGACCATCACAATTGATTCATGGTCGCGGACCAGCTCAATTTATGTTGCCAAATGGCACAAGTATTAATGTCACCAAAGCTCTATATGCTCCTAGGGCTGGAAGAACCCTATTGAGTTTTAAAGATATAAGAGCCAATGGTTTTCATGTGGAAACATATTGTGAGAATGGACAAGAGTTCCTTTGCATCACCTCTAATGACTACGGATATAAACGAGTATTAGAGAACTTATGTGTCGCTCTAGTGGGTTGTATGCAATCACTATTCGAATTATTGAATCCAACCATGTCATGAGAGATGACTTATGGGATTCTGACACATATAGGCTTTCGCATGACCGTTTGGGACACCCAGGTCATGATATGATCATCCGTATAATAAAGACTTCACACGGACATCCATTTTTCAAAACGAAAAGAAGTCAGAACCAAAATTCGATCCAAGGTAGGGCTGGCACCGCCTACCCCCTGCGGCCCAAAAGTGGTATTGACGCCACCAATACCTCCTTGGTTCCTTTTTCTACTTCTAAAGTCAATTGTGACTTCGTGGCTCAACCGGATACTTCCCTGGTTGCTTCTAAAGCCCATCTTTTATTTTGCAAAGCCTGCTCTTTAGCAAAATTAGGATCGAGACCATCCTATGCAAAGGACACTATGAAAAATATTCCATTCTTACAAAGAATCCAAGGTGATATTTGTGGACCTATTTAACCAACTTGCGGACCATTTAGATATTTTATGGTGTTGGTTGATGCATCGACACGATGGTCACATATCACTACTAAAAACAATTGCAATTGCTTCGGAAGTTTGCGACGGAAACGTTTTCCGTCGCGAAAAGTCAACTTTTGCGACGGCATGTGCTACGGCTATTTTACCGTCGCATCTCAGAGAATTTTTACTACGGACGTAACCTTGCCGTCGCATAATTATACATCTATTGCGACGGTACGGTCACGCCGTCGCTTGTATAATTAAAAAAATAATAATAAGACTATTCAATCCTTTAGATCTAGACCAAAACTCATTTTCCTTCATCCTCCTCTCTCTCACGCTTTATCCACCTAGCGATCCTCGGCCTCCTCTCTCTCAAGACCAAGAGAAACAGGAGCTTCGATGAGCTGACGCCGCGTGGCTCGCCGAGAGTCAGTAAGGATTCGGGGACGGTTATAAATGAGTCGTCGTCCCTAGGTTTCGATTCCGATGGCGGCGGCTCCAAGGGACATCCGCTGCCGCGGCTGTCTATGTCGTCGGCGCAGGGAGTGGGAAATGATCAGGGGATTGGTTTGGGATCTGCGTCCGGATCGGTTTCCAATGGGACTTCGTCGGTGTCGTCCTCTGATGAGCAGCCAATTATTACTGAATAAATAGGCCTCATCAAAAAGCCCGCGGATCAAGTGGGCCGATGGAGGCCCGCCGGCCGGCAGGGCTTTTGGCCCGGCCCGGCCCGTCAAAAAACCTGCAAAAGCCCGCTAGGCCCGGCCCGTAAAAGCCCGCAAAATATTTTATATATATATATATATGTGTGTGTGTGTGTGTGTGTGTGTGTGTGTGTGTGTGTGTGTGTGTGTGTGTTTATATATATATATATATGTGTGTGTGTGTGTGTGTGTGTGTGTGTTATATATATAGATATATCTATATGTGTGTGTGTGTGTGTTTATAAATATATATATATAGACACATATAGATATATATTTGTGTGTGTGTTTATATAGATATACAGATCCTATCCAGAGCGAGGCATCGCTTTGAAATTTCAGAGCGAGGTTAGGGTTTAGGGTCACTTTTCGGTCCCATATCTACATCTCAACCGTTCAGTTTCTAGGTACTAATGTATAGATCATCTCTACAAAATTTCAGCCAAATTGATGGTCGTTAAGGCATTGATGACTGCCTTAAAGCTAGTACGGTTCAGGTTGGACAGATTCAGTTCGTCCATTGGTTTAAGCGAGTTAGATACCTTAAAGACCATCAATTTCGTTGAAATTTTGCAGAGATGATCTATACATTAGTACCTAAAAACTGAACGGTTGAGATGTGGATATGCGACCGAAAAGTGACCTTAAACCCTAACTTCGCTCTGAAATTTCAAAGCGATGCCTCGCTCTGGATAAGATCTGTATAGCATATATATATATATATATATAGTCATATAGATATATATATATATATATCAATTTATATATATATATAGATATATATATATATATATATCAATATATCATATGTGTGTGTGTGTTTATATATATATTTGTGTGTGTTTGTGTTTATATATATATATATATAGAGAGAGAGAGAGAGAGATATAGATATATATATATATATATATATATATATCAATATATCATATACATATATATATATATATTAATATATATGTGTGTGTGTGTATAGAGAGAGAGAGAGATATATATATATATATATATATGTGTGTGTGTGTGTGTGTGTGTGTGGAAGTTCTTATACTATTATACTTCTATATAAAATATGTGCATATATATATATTCTACATATCGGTTGACCAATCCGATCGGATTTGAAAATATGGTGAAATTGGCTAAATTTTTTACCACACTCATAATTTATTGTAATAAACTCATCCAACGGTCGGTTTTTCCATTTTCTTTAAATTGATAGGGGTTGCTCTTTGGAGCGTATGATATATAAATATAGGTTTATAAGAGTAACTACGTTTGACCTAGTTGATCGAATTCGAAACGAGAACCAAATTGGCTGAATTTTCTACAACCACCATAAAACATTACAATCTCTCCATCGAGCGGTTGGTTTCTCCGAATTCATTTTCTACTTCATGGTTGCTTTAGAATGAACCTAAACAATTTAAATGCAATGTATAAGTCATACAACTATAGGAATAAAATTGGTATAGACCAATGTGTTTGTAATTAAAATTAATTTTTTTTTATCTTATATCCACGCACTTCCATTGATGGATTATATACAAACGTGATGTGAAAAAATAAGCACGTTTCGCAGTTGTCACGGCATCGGTCAACCAATAAAACATATAAGTGACTACGGTTGACCAATCCGATCGGATTCGAAAATATGGTGAAATTGGCTAAATTTTTTACCACACTCATAATTTATTGTAATAAACTCATCCAACGGTCGGTTTTTCCATTTTCTTTGAATTGATAGGGGTTGCTCTTTGGAGTGTATGATATATAAATATAGATTTATATGAGTAACTACGTTTGATCTAGTTGATCGAATTCGAAACGATAACCAAATTGGTTGGATTTTGTACAATCACCATAAAACATTACAATCTCTCCATCGAGCGGTTGGTTTCTCCGATTTCATTTTCTACTTCATGGTTGCTTTAGAATGAACCTAAACAATTTAAATGCAATGTATAAGTCATACAACTTTAGGAATAAAATTGGTATAGACCAATGTGTTTGTAATTAAAATTAATTTTTTTTATCTTATGTCCACGCACATCCATTGATGGAATATATACAAACATGATGTGAAAAAATAAGCATGTTTCGCGGTTGTCACAGCATCGGTCAACCAATAAAACATATAAGTGACTACGGTTGACCAAACCGATCGGATTCGAAAATATGGTGAAATTGGCTAAATTTTTTACCACACTCATAATTTATTGTAATAAACTCATCCAACGGTCGGTTTTTCCATTTTCTTTGAATTGATAGGGGTTGCTCTTTGGAGTGTATGATATATAAATATAGGTTTATAAGAGTAACTACGTTTGACCTAGTTGATCGAATTCGAAACGTGAACCAAATTGGCTGGATTTTCTACAACCACCATAAAACATTACAATCTCTCCATCAAGCGGTTGGTTTCTCCGAATTCATTTTCCACTTCATGGTTGCTTTAGAATGAACTTAAACAATTTAAATGCAATGTACAAGTCATATAACTTTAGGAATAAAATTGGTATATTCCAATGTGTTTGTAATTAAAATTAATTTTTTTTATCTTATGTCCACGCACATCCATCGATGGAATATATACAAACGTGATGTGAAAAAATAAGCACGTTTCGTGGTTGCCACGCCATCGGTCAACCAATAAAACATATAAGTGACTACGGTTGACCAATCCGATCGGATTCAAAAATATGGTGAAATTGGCTAAATTTTTTACCACACTCATAATTTATTGTAATAAACTCATCCAACGGTCGGTTTCTCATTTTCTTTGAATTGCTATATGTAGCTCTTTGGAGTGTATGATGTATAAATATAGATTTATAAAAAATTAGTGTCTTTAAAAATTTATTTATCAACAAATTAGTATCTATATATAAATATAGATTTTTTTGGTACAATATAGTTATATAGATTGTTATCTTTGGTTGTATTTGATCATTATCCATTGAATTTCCAAAGCTTGATTAAAAAAATATATATACTTGTGTCTTTAAATATTTATTTATAAATAAAGCCCGCAAGGCCCGGCCCAAAAAAGCCCGCAAGGCTAAACCTGGCCCGGCCCGAAAAAGCCCGCAAGGCCCGCTTTATATGGACGGGCTTGGATCCTTTGATTTTTAATAAAGCCCGGCCCGGCCCGGCCCGCAATTATTTAAAAATATAGCAAGGCCCGGC
Organism: Rosa chinensis; assembly: GCF_002994745.2. Taxonomy (NCBI): domain Eukaryota; kingdom Viridiplantae; phylum Streptophyta; class Magnoliopsida; order Rosales; family Rosaceae; genus Rosa; species Rosa chinensis. Next base: position 4,251,782 of record NC_037089.1, read on the forward strand.
CCAAGCCCGCTATGAATTTGCCGGGCCGGGCCGGGCCCGGCCGGTTGACGACCCCTATGAATAAAGTGCTAGGCCTAATCTTTATGACGCGAATTCCAAGACCCGAGGACTTGCCGCCGACCACCAGAGCCAGCAGTACTACGACACCTTCCAAGGCGTCGCCAACTACCCCCCTCCGCAGCCACCGTCCGAGCCGGTAGTTGGTTTCCCTACGCCAGTCCCTCCTCTCGGCTCCTCCTGCCGGCCTCCTCTACCTCCCCAACGCCACCATCACCACCACCACCAGGGATACCAAACTGTCACCGGTAACGATCTCAATCGATGATCCGTAGCTCGTTTGTTTTCCAATTTCAATTTCGAGCTTAAGATTTTTGGTTTGATCTTTGTTCAGGTTATGTTGTTGTTGAGGGAAGGCCTGTGAGGGAACGAAGGCTTCCGTGCTGTGGTCTTGGAAGCGGCTGGTTATTGTGAGTTGATTCACTTTCACTCTTATTTCTCAGTTTTTTACTTTTTATTGTTTGTTTGTGCCATTCTGTGTTTTAGGGCACTGAAATTTGTGTATAAATAAACCCTAAAGAATTAAGATTGATGGTTTTGGGGATCAAACTAAGCAAAAATGTTTTCCGGTATGAATTGTGTTGTTTGTGCAAATCATAGTGATCACTTTCGAGCTGAAAGAGATTAATCGAATGGACAACTCTGTGCTTACAGAGTTACAGGAGCAGAGTTATTTCTTCAAACAAGTTTGTTGCAATTTAAAGAGTTGTGCTAGTTTTTAAATCAGATAGTATGATATCTTCAGACCAAGAAAAAAGAAGGGATCATGATATCTGATATGAAAGACATCGTAGATTATTCATTATGAACTTCGATTGTATATTTGACTTTGAATGCATATTTCAATTAGCATATTCTGGCTGGCTGTAACTGACAGAATACAATTTCACTGTCTCTGAAGGTTTATAATGGGGTTCTTTCTTGGTGGCATCCCCTGGTATATTGGAACTTTTATTTTACTTTGTGTGAGGGTGGACTACAGAGAAAAACCTGGATATGTTGCATGCACATTAGCAGTAAGTTTTCCTTCATTTCATTTTACGTGCTAACTGCTAAGTAATGTTTTCTAATCAAATATATCCCTGTATATTTATAACTGTGATTATTTTGTAATGATGGATTTCCAGAAGCAGTTTTCTTTGTTGTTTGCGTTTCCTCATAAGTACAGTTCCATGTTCATGAATTGGCAAATAGCTTCGATCTTCACGTTCTTGAATTTTGCCACCAAGGTTACAGAGTGGCTGTATGCGTATCTAGTTTTTGTTGATATTCTATTCAAACTCAGGATAAGCTTAATGATATAAGGGAATTTTGCATATATTATAGAAACTGGCATTTTGGATTAGAACATAGTGTTGATTATGATTGTTTGGAAAGTTTGTGTTCCAGTCAAGTTTGTTGTAGCGTGCAATTTGCCTGAACTTCTGGTAGTCCTTTAAAATTTGTGTGCTTGCAATATATATTGCAGCTGTATCTGTTCTGCCTGTTTGAAGCTACATACCATTTTAGGGATTTGTTTAATTAGTTCATGGCACCATATTCATATAATAGGACTGTTTAAACCTATCACGCAATGTGCACATCTTGCTACTTATGAGCCTTGTTAGTCGTAAGGGTAATTCTAGGTGCATGTCTGAGGTTTCCTGTTCTCCTCATGTCTGTTTGTGAAAGTAGAAAATGCGGTTGGAGGCATGCAGCCCGTTTTTCTTTAGCTTATCCTGTATTCATCCCTTATCCAGTACTTAATGTTTTCGTTTGTGAAAGTTGAGTGTATTCGTCTTTCTTGGTTTCTCTAAAGTGAGGTTTTTATACATTTCGTGCCCTAACATGGAGCTATATACTTCATTTTCAGTTAATTATTGCAGTGCTAGCTATCACTCTTGGCGTTACAAAGCGAACTCACAACTGGTGAGGATAATATGGACAACAAGCTTGATTCTCTGTTTGTACCTAGAATAGAAGCAGTTGGATGGCTATTGTTAAATTATACATATTGGTTTTTCTGTTGTTGCAAATTCTTGACAGAGTATTGGGTGTTTTGTATCTATAAATATGGTTTTCTGTTTCTCCAAACTTGAAAGCAACATTCACAGTATACTAACTTGGTTAGGAAAATTAATACGAAAGGAAGGGAGGGAAGCAATGTATATATATGCAACAATGCGGTGTTTCACAAATTACTTGTGAATAATTGGCTGCTCATCATAAAGATTAGGCCTAGCACTTTTTTCTTTTCTTTTTTTATAAATGAAATATTCTTTTGCGACGGCAAAGTATCCGTCGCAACAAATTCACCCCAATTTTTTTTTAAAATAAAATATCTTTTTGCGACGGCAAAGTATCCGTCGCAAATAGTTTAGCCATTGCGACGGCACCAGTTTTCCAACGCAAATACTTTTTGCGACAGCATTTTACCGTCGCAAATGGATTTTGTGACGCCACCTATTGCAACGCCAACATTTCCGTCACAAAAGTCTCAATTTTCCGTCACGAAAAGTTTTTTCCGTCGCAAAAGCCCAATTTGCCGTCGCAAAAGCAATTCTTTTTAGTAGTGTATCATGCTATTGTCCACAAGAAATGCTGCATTTACTAAACTCCTAGCACAAATCATTAAATTAAGGGCTCACCACCCTGATCATCCCATTAAGTCAATTCGTCTTGACAGTGCTGGAGAGTTTACATCAAAAACGTTTGATGACTATTGCATGTCCATTGAGATTGAGGTTGAACACCATGTTTCTCATGTTCACACCCACAATGGTCTCGCAGAAGTTGCCATTAAAAGACTTCAAATGGTCACTATAGCATTAGTTATGCGCACCAATCTCCCTGTTTTTGTTTGGGCTATGCAATATTGCATGCAACTGTGCTCATTTGTCTGAGGCCTACTACCACTCAACCCTTTTCTACGTCCCAGATGGTTACTGGATATGAGCCTAATGTCTCACACTTACGCATATTTGGGTGTACAGTTTATGTGCCAATTGCGCCGCCACAGAGCACCAAAATGGGTCATCAAAGACGATTAGGCATTTATGTTGGATATGACTCTCCAACCATTATCCGCTACTTAGAACCCTTGACAGGCGATCTATTTTACAGCTAGATTTGCGGATTGTCACTTTGATGAAACAGTCTTCCCGTCGTTAGGGGGATATAGGAACAATAATGTTCAACAGGGACGACATGAATTGTCGTGGTCTGTCCCCACTTTGTCTCATATTGATCCCCAAACCGTACAGTCTGAAATTGAAGTGCGGAGAATTCTCGATCTTCAGAACGTTGCAGACTCTATGCTTGATGCGTTTTCTGATATCGCTAAAGTGACAAGATCACATATATATGCTGCAAACGTTCCTGCAAGGATTGATGTCCCTAAAAATCATGGACATAGCGCCACCCCTAGGGATATTGGGAATGGCGCCTCCACCACTAATAGTGATGGCAATGTGGCTCAGGCTGAGCTCCCAGCAAGGAAACGTGGCAAGCCCAAAGGTTCGATGGATTCTCGCCCGAGAAAGAAATCGAGTTTGGCACAGAAAGATCCATTAATCATCGACATAAATAACCCGTCTCATGAAGATATTCCGGATTATGGTTATGTCCAAGAGACATCATTGGGGGACACTCCAATGTTAGAACCAATTCCAGGAAATATGGAGATCTCTATGAATTACACTAGTGTACATGAGACGTTGAATCGAGATTCTATTATCCTTGATGATGTGTTTGCATATTCTATTGCTCAAGGAATTATAGAACACGATGATATCAAACCTCGCTCTGTTGAGGAATGTCAACGAAGAGCAGACTGGCCTAAATGGAAAGATGTGATCCAGGTTGAATTGGATTCACTAACAAAGAGACAGGTATTTAGGCCTATAACGCTGACACTCCCAAGTATAAAGCCTGTTGGCCATAAATGGGTCTTTGTTAGAAAGCATAATGACAAAAATGAGGTTGTTAGATACAAAGCCCGCCTTGTGGCTCAAGGTTTCTCACAACGCCCTGGAATCGACTACGAAGAGACATATTCTCCCATAATGGACGTTATAACGTTCCGCTACCTTGTTAATTTGGTAGTTTCCGAAAAACTTGACATACAGCTTATGGATGTGGTTACAGCATATCTCTATGGGGATCTAGATTTAGAGATATATATGAAGATTCCAGATGGACTTCAATTACCCAAGTCAAGTAGCTCTAAACCACGGAGCGCGTTTTCAATAAGATTGAGACGCTCACTATATGGATTGAAACAATCCGGAAGGATGTGGTATAACCGTCTAAGTGACTACTTGATTGGGAAGGGATATGTCAACAATGAAATATGCCCATGCGTGTTTATAAAGAGGACAAGTTCCGGATTTGCAATTGTAGCAGTTTATGTCGATGACATGAACCTAATTGGAACTCTAGATGAGTTAAAGGAAACTGCTAAGTACTTGAAATCCAAATTTGAGATGAAAGATCTTGGGAAAACACGGTTTTGCCTCGGACTAGAACTCGAGCACCGTAGTGATGAGATTATAATCCATCAGTCAGCATATACTCAAAAATTATTAAGACGCTTTAATGAAGATAAAGCAAAGCCTATGAGTACTCCCATGATTGGTCGTAGTTTTGAGCCTGAAAAAGATCAGTTTCGTCCAAGGGATAAGGACGAAGACTTATTAGAGACTGAAGTGCCCTATCTAAGTGCAATAGGTGCATTATTGTACTTAGCTCAATGCACAAGACCGGACATCTCATTCGCAGTGAAATTGTTAGCTCGACACAGTTCTGCGCTAACACGCCGCCATTGGATTAGCATAAAGACAATCTTTCGATACTTGAGAGGTACAATTGATATGGGCTTGTTCTATCCCTACAGAGAGAAAAGAAATAACGGAAGTGTGGGATCGGACTCCACAAGGCAAAACGTCACCTTCTATGCTCCTCCTCCCTTCCATCAAAATGACAACGATGTCTTGCTAGGTTTTGCTGATGCAGGGTATCTCTCTGACCCTCACAAAGGTCGCTCCCAAACGGGTTATGTCTTTACCATGGGAAGCACTGCGATATCTTGGAGGTCTACAAAGCAGACCCTTATTGCTACTTCCTCAAATCATGCAGAGATTATCGCTCTACATGAAGCCTTGTGAGAATACATATGGCTAAGGTCTGTAGTTAGACACATTCGAGGAACTTGTGGTTTGAAGTCTACCACAGATGAACCTACATGCATTTATGAAGATAATGCAGCTTGTATTGAGCAAATGAAGTTAGGTTTCATTAAGGGCGACAACACCAAACATATTTCGCCTAAGTTCTTTTACAATCAGCAACAACAAACACTTCTAAATATTGAAGTGAATCAAATCCGTTCAGAGGATAATGTAGTGGACTTGTTTACCAAGTCGTTACCTAAATCCACCTTCGAGAAACATGTGAAGAGCATCGGATTAAGAAAGTTATTCGAACTCCCATAATTGTAGAAATCAGGGAGAGACCTTGACATCAGGGGGAGGTATGATGTCTACATGTTCAATCTCAAAGAGTGAATGACGTGTTGTGCTCTTTTTGCCCTTCGACCAGGGTTATTTTTGTCCCACAGGGTTTTTGTTACCTGGCAAGGTTTTTAGTGAGGTAACGATCAAAACTTCATCACCGAGTTTGAGCGGCACAAGGGGGAGTGTGGAAGGATGTCGACTACTCCACATTCACACGAGTTGTGCTCTTTTTCTCTTTCGACCAAGGTTGTTTTTTCCCACAGGGTTTTTATTACTTGGCAAGGTTTTTGATGAGGCAACTTAGAAGCGCATAGCAGAGGCAACACTATTGACATCGAATATCCAAGGGGGAGTGTTGTAAATGATAATGACTATTCATGCAATAGGTATTGCTTAATGTATGCGATTGACAGACTCGTAATGTATGTGATTGACATGCTTGTAATGTATGCGATTGACATGCTTGTAATGTGCGATTGATTAGTATAGCTATTATGTATTGCCTTTTGTATACATGATGTAACCCTATATAAACCTCATGGTGAGATGAATACAATACAATTATCCAATTCTCTACAACACATCGTACTATACATATGATTTGTCGGGGCAATCTACAAGTTCTGTGATCAGTTTTCTTACGACATATATAGCTTACAATATACAACTACCTGTTTGACGATTTTAGTGGAAGAATCTCCTGCAACCAGTGACTTTTGGTGGGCGTCATGAATCGAAGAGTTTTCGGCACGCTGGAGGACTTGAGTCAGCAGTCTTTGGTTGTTCTACGCTAGCTGCTACCTGTTTGCAGTTCCGTTGTTAATTACCATATATATAACGATGATGACAAAACCCAAAATTAGGGAAGAGCTTGATCCATAATGTAAGAGCAAAACTCAATCTGTTAAATGACACGTACAAATGGAAGAGCTTGATGCAGATGACAGATGAACATATGTAGAGGTATAGACAATAATCTGTGTCAACAACACGCATTAAGCACAGAATACTTCTCTTACTTGGTAGGTTAGTCATTGATTGTGAAGGAGCATCGCATCGCAAGGCTCATTTAGTGTTTTTTTTTTTCATCGCATCCCCCTCCAAATCAGCTACAGTACATCGATCCTCGTAGAGCCGGCCCTGAGGGCTGCAACCTGAGGCCGCCGCCTTAGGCAACCGGTCTCCGGAGGGCCTCCGACAGTTTTTTTTTATTTTTTATATATTGCAGTTCAGTACGACTGTATATATATTCTTTGCCATCATAGTAAATAGGTACTGCTCTAGAGCAGCGGTAAGTGTGCATTGTGGCTTTTTATGCCACCCAAGTTCGAAACAAAACAGTTCTCCCTTTTATATTTTTTTGGTTTCTTTTGTATTAAGTACCTTTTTTTTTTCTTTTCTTTTTCTCATTGTTAAAAATAGTTTCATTTTAAATTCTCTCACTTTTTTTTTTCCTGTTTCTTTTGGTATTAAACACTTTTTTTTTTCATTTATGGTTTTTTACTAATGTCCTTTCTAATTTAAGAATACAATAAAGATGTTTTTTTTTGTTCCTTTTTTTTCATTGCTATTAGTATATTTAAGTTTCAATTTATTATAGGAAAAAAATTCGTATGAATGTTTGCCTCAGGCCTCCAAAATGTCAGGACTGGCCCTGGATCCTCGTCTCAAAGCTCAAAATTAAGCTTTTGTAATTGGAAAGCAAAGTCTCCTATTATTCATGGTTCATTGAATCGATAGATACGCACCCTGCAATAATTTGGCTAATTAGTCTACTCGTTACTTATTGATCACTCTTGGTTAATTGGTTTGCTTCCGAGTTCCAAGAGCAGTCATTTTTTCACTTAATCATCACTGTCGGGTATTTACATATGATATGAATCTCATTATATAATTCAGAGATGTTCCCCTGGTCAGCAGTTGACTAGGGATTTTGTGCTCAATTACCGTCCGATTGAAATCGGACGGTTGACATGTATTTAAATCTTTCAGAGATGATACATGTCAACCGTTCGATTGAAATCGGACGATAATTGAGCACAAAATCCCTGGTCAGCAGCTGACCAGGGGAACGGGACCCTTATATAATTAGAAGAAGATAGATGTTCTATGAATCTGGGATTCGGATCTTTCAAAATATATGCTTAATTTTGTTTTTGTTCTTTGTTTTTTTTTTGTTCGGATTACTGAAATTTAATATTTGAAGGTATATTTGGGGAAAACTGAGCATTTGCAACATGAGGAAGAGAGAGAGAGAAGTAGAGAGGAGTTTAGGAGGATTAAAGATGACTAAAACAAAGAGTACAATACAGAGCTCACACTAAACACAAAATTTTGAAATTTAAAGCTGGAATTGCAAATCTAAACATGGAAACCATAATATGGAATAATACTAGGTAAAATTTTATACAATACATGAAAAGTTGAAAACAATAGATTGGTAGTAACTATATAACGGCTCTGTGAATCATGATTAATCATGCCACACTACTAGAAATTTCCCCATTGCACACTGATTTGAATTAGTCCCTATTGGGACAAAGCAAACTGATAACAGTGGCTAATGCCATAAGCCACTATGCAGCCACAAATGAGGAATCAGTCCCCTCTATAGCAGGTAGAGGTGGCAAATAGGGATCAGTCCCCTCTTTAAGCGGGCCTAGTCGTGCTTCGTGCCGTGCTTGGGCCGGCCCATTTATTATCGTGCCGGGCTCGTACCGGCCCATTTACTTAAACATTAAGCCCAACCCCGACCCATGGCCCGAGCCCATATCGTGTCGGGCCGTGCTCGTGCCGGGTCAATAACGGGCCGTGCTCGTGCCTACCCACTATATAGCACGATTTTAAAATCTTAATTTGAACAAATAAAAATTAATTTTATTTAACTATTTAGAAAATTAAAATAAATTAAGTTCTACAATATTTTTCTTAATCTTAGCTTTTTAAGATTAGATTTCTAATAATTTTTTATATTCCACTATAAGAAAGAAAAAAAAACTCAAAATATATTGTTTTTAATATATTATTGTGAGATTAATCTTTACTAATATAATGAAGATTTAGTATCTATTATTCTTTCATTCATTCTATAGTTGTATTATTATGAGATTAGTCTTTATTAATAAACATATGTTTAATATTTAGCAAAAATACTTATGTCAAAACAAAGATATAATGTTTTGTTTCATTATTTTGACAATATAAAAGAAAGCATTGGTGGAATTGTCATGAGATTTTAAATAAAAATATCTCATATTCAAATCTCATCATTGTAGTTTTTTAATATTTTTAAAAACAAAATGAAATTATGTGTTTGTAACGGGCCGGCCCACAATATGTTGTGCTTGGGCCATGCCGGGACCATTACGGACTCGGGCCGGGCCGGGCCAATGGGCCAATATTCTTAGGCCCAGCCCGACCCGTTATTCTAACGTGTTCGGGTCGTGCCGGGCCACTAACGGACTTGGGCCGTGCCGGGCAACTTTTAAGCATGCCGGGCCCGTGCCGTGTTCGTGCTTAGTGGCCCGTTTGCCACCTCTAATAGCAGGTGCTATTGGGGCAATCCACACTGATAAAACATCAGTGGCATCCCAAAACCCAATGCTGCAAGATACCTTTTATCTTCCCACTATTACTGAATCAGTGTGTATTCTCAATGCCACCAACATCAGTGGCAAAATTGGATGTATATATAAAAAAAAATAACTCAAAATATACTATACAATTCATATAAAACTTCAAATATACTATATATTTCTAAAATATACTGTACAATTCATAAAAGTAAAACGAAACTACAACATAAAAAAACATATATCTCTTCATGTTCCTCCCCTTAGCTGCATCTGCTACCTCTACCTCCAGCAACTTTCATATGCTTTCTGTCAAATAAATCAAAAACTCAATAAAAAACTTTCAACATACGTACAAGAATGAAACTGAGATATAGAGCAGCCAAAATAGCAAATTTATTCAATTCAATCAGTATCCTAAATTTAACATCTTCACAACACATAACAAAAATATCTACAAATGAAAATAATGAGTTCTTGTATATGATTATTAAAAAACACCACTGATACCAAAATAAGATACTCAAAATGATATACCAGCCCCAAACCAAACAATCAACAACTATAATAGCCACTTTATGTAGGAGTTAGTACCTTAAAGAAAACAAAGGCAGATGATTATTTTAGAAATAGTTCACAAATTCCATGTTGAATTTTTCTGTCCCAATGTAACACAACTTAAGATCATGGTATAACAAAACATTATTTTTCAGTCCATATGGTTTAGCAGTGCCATTATTACTAAATGTCTTGGAAACCAGTTATATTCATACAAAGCTAATACCTATTAGTTTCTTATCGCTAAAACAAATTAGCAGAAAGTAAACTCCTTCATTAAAGAAATGATTTTCAAAATATGTGTAGGGTTTGTCTTTGCAATGATTTTCCTTTAAGAAATATGCTTCCAGAAGTAAGTTGACAGCATTTATATACATAGGTGGGGTACCATAATTACCTTAAGAACGTCTCCTACAATGTTTGCCTGCTCAAGCAAGGGTGACTTTGATTTTTGGAGTCACTGCATCAATATCTATTCCCCTTCAAATACGTGTAAAGCAACTTCTATGGTTCCTGTACGATATCTGTATCTTCTTAATAATGCCTTAGCTTCCTGCAAATTAAAGACAAAGACAGTGATGATAGGCAATGAGTATGTAGTCATCTCCAAAAATTTGAATCTTGAAATACTTGTGCTTTACCTGATTAACTATAGTAAATCCTTGCTGTAAATCTTGAACTTATGAACTTGGCTAAAGCTTTTTTGGAGCCTAAACACAAAGTAGAGAAATAGTTATTCAGTTTGGCGTGCATGTAGTTTTTGATATGCAGAATAACTACAAATGTATATATGTACTTGTATAAGTGTGGGGTTTTCTACCGGTGCCTAAACGAAAGTACAGAACTGGCTACCAGCATTTTCATACTCTGTATGGAAAATTGCTGATGCGCTTTCTTTGGCATTACTTTTACATATTTTTGTGAATCTGCAGATCAGGTGAAGGCAAGTATTGCTAAAGTGAGCAATGCCATATAAGTATATCTAAACGCACATGCCAGTATCACACATTCTTAATATACTTGTAAAAGTGATATGCAAAATAAATATTACATCCCACTACTAAAAATGGAAATTAGAAACCAGTTTAGTTCATTAATAAATTTTGTTTGTAAATCTCACAACTAAATTTATCTGCAATTCAAAAAAAAATTAAAATTAAAAAATTATTCACTTACTTGATCAAACTGTTTGAGAAAAGTAGTCTCCTGCTCCTCCAAGCCAACCAAAAGCTAATCCACCTTCAGGTTAACTGAGGAGGTAAGAAGAAATATCCAATAAATTTGTAAACTAATCCGAACCAAAATATTTATTAGTTAGCTACATAAGTATAAAATGCAGTAATGAATTAAGCTAAGTAATCAAGGTTATCAGACAAAACATATCAGAATGAAACAAAAAAGGCTAACTATTGGCACCCGCAAAAAAAGAAGAAGCAATACACAGAAACAACCCAAAATAAGACTTGATGATCAATATTCAAACTTGATTGAATACTCACCACCCACAAAGGCAAAGCATCAATTTTTCTGAGACTATAAGCCAAAGCAATCCACATCTAAGAAAATTGAGCACTACACCAAAAACCAAAAAAAAAAACAAAAACATCAAATATATTAGGAAAGCTACCAACTATTACTGAATCATATTGAATGCTATTGATTGACAGAACAAAGCATACTTGAGACCACAAAAAACCACAATTTTCGACAACTGAAAAAGAACCCAAATCCAACAGATACCTATTGAAAGCTTCCTCCCAAACTCAATCAAAAGTCTAGTAGCCACCTTTTCCGAAATAAACCCAAACCTTGCTCCGAAAGTTCACGAAGTGGGACTCTGCTGCGGGCAATAATGTTTTAAAATTTAGGGTTTTCAAAGATCAAAATCCAGATTTTGAATTTCAAAGGAAACTGATGACGATCTTTTCCTTGGCCAAGAGAAGAAACCAAAACCAAAACCAAAATTAGTTCCACATTTCCCAAACAATTTTTTTTATAGCTAAAAAGAAAAACTAATAGATGAGATCTGATTCTTCATAAATAGTGACAAAACAATACGTTAAGCTCCTGTATAGCATTAGAGATTGCCCCAAATCCTTTCCAAGAATACTGATTCTTTGCCTTTCGCGCAAGAACCTGTAAATCAAATCACCCAATTACAAACCCTCAATTTGGGGGCCCAAATCAACAATCCCCAAATTCCCTAACAGAAAACTAACCCCAACGCTCTAGAGGACATTAACGATATCGTAGATCCGCCGCCTCTCCATGGCGGCAAATTTGTGGGAACATCAGATCCCCAATATCGAACGCCTACGGAAATGTCAGAGATTACAGAAATATAATAGCGTAAACTTGAATCGGCATCGTCTAGGCCGACGGAGGTCACTCCTTGATGAGATTGAAAACTGATGACAATTGTGATGGGTTGCAACAGTTACCCAGAAGAAAACACTAGAGTGGGAGAGATCGAAAATTAGGAGGGGAGAAAAACTAGATCTTGTTTAGGTCTGGCGAGAGAGAGAGAGAGAGAGAGATGAGGGGAGAAACCTCTAGATCTAGATCCGAATTAGGTTTGAACTCTGAAGGGGGTATATTAAAGGAAGTTTTATCTCATTGTCAGATCAGCTCTTCATCGACGGCTATAATTAGAATTGACTATGGCATAGCCACATGAAAAATTGCTGAAGTCCTACTTTTTCATTCTTATAGTTTGAATAACATAAACAAGGCTTTATAGTATTCTTACTATTCCTTGTTGACACCGTTATCAGTGACATAGGGATTAAACAATTAATTGCTTGTAAGTAATGTATCTATTAGCAACTGATGATCAGTGACAGAAAAAAAAAAAAAAAAAAAAACCACTGATTGTTTATATCAGTGTGAAACTATTCATTTATCACACTGAAGATTTTTAGTGGCAAAAAAAAGAGGTGCTAATGGGGAAATTTCTAGTAGTGCCAGTCGCTTCCTGGAGCATCATAGTCCATATCAAACTTGTTGAGAGGGCACAACTGACCTACGTGACCAAAGTCACTACAAAGATCACAATAATTGAGTTTATAATGTCCGTTGTACCATACATATGATTTGTCGGGGCACTGTCTAGTTCTGTGATCAGTATACTTACGACACAGCTTACAATATGAAGCTACTCGGTTGACAGCTCCAGTGGAAGAATCTCCTGCAACCAGTGATTTTTTGTCGGTGTCATGAATCAAAGAGTTTTCAACACACTGGAGGACTTGAGTGAAATTGTCTCCAGCAGTCTTTGGTTTTTCTTTGCTGCTACCTGTCTACAATTCCATTGTTAATTACCATATAAAGATGATGACAAAAACCGCTTTGCAGTAAATATACGCCTTTTACTTAGAACGTTGTTTCACTTGATAGACTATGACCATGCAAATAGTATAGGATGATGATGCGAAATAGCACAGGAAGATTCTAAAGAAAATCACAACACACGAACACTTTCCCTACGTCCTCTGTGTGATCTCTCTTGAGAATCACTAGCACTACAGAGAATAACAACTTGATTACAAGTACTTACTGAAATTCCTATGCTAATCCCCAACCCTTTTGCTAGATCTCTCTTATCACCCTTAGCTCTCCCTGCCCGTGTGTTTGTATGTAACTGAAATCTCTCTTTGATCTCTTCTCTGATCTGAGGACACATTATGTGACCTCCCAGAAGCCCTATTTATAGATTACATGTGCTGGTTACAAACTCTAAATCTATTAGAACAAGGAAACTTGTTTCCTATTCCTAACTGCAATAGGACTTACTTTCCAGGTCTAAACCAATAGGAATAACTCTTCCTATTCCAAAACCCATTAGGACACCAGAATTCATGTGCCTTTACCCCATCTTGTCATGCCTTGAACCCTAATAAACTTGGGCCAAAATCACAACAAAATTAGGAAACAGTTTGATCCATATTATTTGATACGCAAAACTCAATCTTAAATGACAAGTGCAAACGCATATATATATATAAGAGGTAACAGATGCATATGACACATGAACATATATATAATTGACAATAATCTGTGTCAACAACTTGCATTAAGTTGATTACGAAGAAGCATCGCGTCACAGGGCTCGTAACTGAATTTTTCTTGCCACAAACAAACTTGAAAAAGAAAAAGAAAAAAAAAATAAATATATATATATATATATATATATATATATGCACACACACACACTAGAAAATGTCCACACACTCCATCGGTGTGAGAGTAGTGGGGAGTTATAATTCTGAGGGTGGAGAGTTTGAAATAGTTATTATTATTTTTTTTTATTGTTTTATTTTGCTTTTTACATTTTTATCTCTGATGTTAAAATGTTATGCATGATATTTTAATATTTGAGGGTTTTAAAGGTAAAAAAAATCAGTTTTGGCTAACAACACCTCTCCTCTTAATAATAGTATAGATATAGATATATATATATATATATATATATATATATATATATATATATAAAATTCCCAACACTATGGCTAACATTCTCGGACAAAAAATTAACCCAGATAATAATCGTCATCAGAAACCCTAAAACAAACAGTTCAATGCGCTCGACGTGATTCCCTATCAATTTAACAAGTTCACAAATTCAGATTCCAAATAGATTTCCAACAGAAATCAACTTAATTGGTTCGTTCGTTCGAATGTAAATTGCAGAATGGAAATCGAGGAATAGGTTGAGGTGCTTACCTGCAGGATCAAGCAGCTTGGTCGATCCGGCCCGGTTCTCATCTCCCTTCCTAAGCCGCTTTGCTGGTTGGGTCGGGTCCTGCACCTGATCGGATCCTCGTCGGGCACGGGCAGGAAGCTCATGGCTGGCGCTTCTTTTCTTTTCGTTTTTGTTCAGAGGTTTGGGCGTCAGAGGACGGCAGCTGATTGATTCTAGGCCCCAGGCCTTTATGTCTATTGTATTATTCCTGGTTTCCTACACATAGGATTTTATTAGTTATTCCTACATACGGATCTGCAATTTTTCTACGATAATTAATTGAATGATTCTAAATTGCTAACTTATTTTCATCATCATCATTCGAATGAATGAGTGAATTGATCATTCATGTTTTGCTGTGGTGATAATAATTGACTTAATGGTTACTTGCTTAAATAGTTAACGATATCAGACAGGCAGACATAATGAGAGATACAGAAGAAGTGAATTACATGTAGAAAAGAGGGAGACAGCAAGCAGAAACAGAAGAAAGAAGAATAAGGGTTTGGAAGAGATAGATATAATTACATTGCTAGTCTGTTCTAATACCTTATGGTATAAATTACTTCTGTTCTAATACGAGCAGCATATCGGCTCTTGCTGCAACATTTGCTCCAGGGGGTTATCCATGACTTACCCATCGTCCAGGTGAAATTAGAGTCTCCCCATCATCTACAGTATATATAAATAGAAACTGAAATTCAAACTTAAGACATGGCCTTGCGTGTGATGCTTACTCTTGTGTGTTTATATGTGATTCTTACCTTGGAGGCTCCATTTCTCCAAGTTCTAACAGAGTCCCATTTTTTGTGCATAGATATACTCTCCTGGCACCCATTAATGCAGCAAAACGAAGAAGTTATTAGGAAATACTCAACTTTTTAAAAATTTTGCGGTGAAGGAACTCGGGTATGCTTTCTAATTAAGTATATTGTGAGTTCATTTTGGCTTTGATGATTTCCTGTTTTCCATGGTTGGCTTTTCATCAAACTAAATAGGAAGTACTAATACTTGTTGATTTCCATGGTATGGGTAGTATCTCGTTGACTATAGTTCAGTTTCTTGCTTGGTATTAATGTTTGCATCTTGGGAGCAGCTCATTGACATATTATAGAACCCAAGGCATGTTTTATCTTTTGCTTGCATTGTGCTATAATTATGAAATTGATTGTGCCGCTTTTATTTCCAACACCAAGAGGTTTTTTCAGACGACCCTTGGGAACCTGAAGAACCTATTTTCTGCTGGTAGCTACGAAAAGCTACCCAAATCGCCTGCCATCTATAGTACTTCTATGTCTACTAGTACTTTTGCTCGTGTTCATGATATGAATATCCACAATACAAGATTACAAGGAGTTATTCTTGGACAAGTACGTTGTACAACGACTTCACAGATCAATGGGATAGAAAGAGACAAGCAACAACACAAGAGATTAATTAGTAATTTCCTCGCCCGCCAGCAAGATCATAAAGTAATTCAAAGGAGAGATCATGAGGCATGTGATCGTAATAAGAAGGCGATGACAAAGTAGAACTACGTTTTCCAGTGAATTGAAACAGCCGAAAGGGGGTTGTTTGGTGGCTGAGAATAAGTTGCAGGAGTTGGAGATGTTGAAGAGTGCACTGGGCCCTGACGGGTTTTTGTGGTTCTGATCATTAAAAATAGAAATTTTAATTAGCCATAAAAGTCCCCCTAATTTTTAGCCCTAATTAAAAGCAATACTTGGCGGCTCAAATTATGGATTTTGTTCTTTCTATGTCCGTTATAGAAGTTGCAGGGTCAGACTTGAGTTCTCATGTTTAGTTCTATTGTTTGAGGTTTGTTTAAATTTTTGTAGGTACTGAAGGACAGCCCCAGCGATTGCAGAAGCCTAAGAATAAGTAAAATAAATAAAGTAGAATTCAGAGCGAACACAAAACACAATTTTAAACAAAAGGAAACCATGTGTTTGAGCCCAAAATAAATATTTTTTCCGACATGGGGGACTCGACGAAATCTAGGCCAATATTCGGTGGCCCAAGCTATTTATTTCCGGTAAGTTCGGAATATATTGTTTAGAGGCCAAATAAGGCCTACTTGGAGGCCAAGCGATTCTGAGGCGAATCTGGATATTCATTGATTTACTATTAATTATCAAATATTTGATAATTAATAATGGTTAGTTTGCTTATGAGTAGGGCTGTCAATTCCGACACGACCCGATAACACGACTCGAAACCCGCACGAAATAAAGCGGGTTGAACCCGCACGATTAAAAAGCGGGTCAGCCGTGGGTCAACCCGCCATGACCCATTTAATAAATGGGTCGGCCACGGGTCAACCCGCCAACACGAAGTGAACCCGTATAACCCGATTATGCTATACTTCATCCTGAAATTTTAGATGTTGAGAGTATTTGATCATAGGATTAGACAATTTGAAATATTTTGCTTTATAATTATTGGATTTAATTATTTATGAATTATATATAATTATTTATATTATTCGTCTTGTAGAGTTTTTAGTGAATTTAATCAATTTATGCATTTTTTTAGTTAAACACAACACAACCTATATATTTGTCATTTTGTCAAACACGACACAACCTATTTATTAAATGGGTTAAGCGGGTTGGAAACGGGTAACCCGTTTAATAAATAGGTTGGGTTTGGGTTTAAATTTTTGACACGATTATTAAATGGGTTGGGTTTGGGTTTGTATCTTGCGACACGACAAATACCTTGACCCGACACGAACCCAACCCGACACGACCCATTGACAGCCCTACTTATGAGTACTGCACAAGTTGGCGTGAGATTGTATATATTTATATAATTGCTTACAGGGGGCCAATTAAGGAAGGAAGATTGGACGTTGGGCTATGCAATTAAGGTGTCCCATGCAATTATTTCTGGACGTGGAATTTATGGAAGGAAGCAAGCATCTTTAATTGCAAAGAATATATACATGATCTTATTATACATGCATGATTGCATGCTCACGATAGTGTGTTACTGAGCTCCAGAATCATCGGGAAGAGACGTGCATATCAAACAGCTCGCGGCCAAGAAGATTACGTCCAGGACTCCAGAAGGTAATTAACCTTGCCTAGAAGATTGCTACAACAGAGTTAATCTCTTATTACCTACGATAGATATCAAAACTATTAAGAGTTTTGATTTGATTCAAGGCCAATAACTGTGGCCTAAAATATAGTATTTCATTCCTTTAAGGAAGGTGAATCTGCAATAGCCTATATATAGAGGCTAAAGACGATACAGAAAAGGACCTCTCTCGAATCAATCAATCCCAGCAATTACAAAGCCTCCCCGGAGCAAACCTTCAACCTCGTTGAAACCCGGTGACCGCGCGCCAGTCCTAGTCTCTTCACGAGCCGACTGTCAGCATCACCAGATCAACCCGGCGACCGTACTTCCAGTCCCAGTCTCCTCGCGAGCCGACTGCTAGCACAACCGCCACTGTTACTTCCAGCGAAGCAAGGGTAACGCCCTCGCACCCAGCGAAGCTAAAGTCACGCTTTAGCAAACCCGTGCTTCTCTCAAACTTCCCAGTGAGTGCTCTGCTCAGCCTCTCAACGTTGAGTATCGATTCGGTGAACACAAAGAGACCACAACCAAAGCCCTTACCCGCGTAAGGCAAGAAGTCCTTTTCCTAAAGGCAAGAAAAGAACCCTGTGACGAGGTTGGTGCTCTCCTCGTCCACAGCGCTTGAAGAAGAAGTCAGGTCACGGGACTACCCCAACGACTGCACCCCGCGGTGCTGGCACGCCTGCGCAACCACTCGCCCAAAAGAGACTGTTTGCATACCAGCTGGTTTTGGAGCCAAACATTTTGGCACGCCCAGTGGGACCTTTCTAGATTCTTTTGTGTTCACCATCATTGGGATGCCAGAGGAAAAGCTTTACCAAAGGAGATTCCTAAAGTGAAAAGATGGCCAATGTTGCCACCAATTATGACGACATTACAACAGAAGAGGCTTTTGTTTCGAAGCCTATCCCGGAAGGAGCGACCTTCGAGGAGACACTCGCGATCCTTATGGAGAATGTCGAGAACCATCGCAAGAAGATGGACGCGGATCTTGCCAGAGAAACTGCAAAATCAGAAAGGCTCCGCCGCGAGTTTGAGCAGCGTATGACTCTATACGCGGAGAGTACCAGGCAGAAGGTTACACAGACAGAAAGCGCCTTGAAGGCGCAAGCTATAACCATCACTGCCGAACAGGATGAGCGTCATAAGACAATTTTGAACGCTATAGAGGATCGAAACAAGCATACCTCATCGGAGTTCGCGACCTCGCGCAAGGAAGATTCCAGCTTGACTACTCAAGTCGGCTCACATCAAGGCGAATTGGAAAGCCAAAAATCTTCGCGCGAAGAGGTTGTTTCTGAGGTTGAATTGCCTACAGGTGGCAATAAACTTAAATGCCTCATTGATGAGTCACGGCCTTACATAGAGGCTTTGCATGGAGAAGATGGTCAACAAGATTGTTCCTCTGACAATATAATTGTCTCAGAACAAATATATGATTTCTCCACTGATCAAGCCAAATACGTGGCTATTGATCAGATGCATGGGGGGCATGATATTGTCCAGGTTCACCCCCCTAATAACCAGAAGCAGCTGTATGATCAATTTAATTATGGTTATGCTACTGGACGTCATCATGGCCAAGGTAATCAAAGCCACAATCAACTTAATTATGAATTAAGTTGTTATATGGTTGCTGGACGTCCTCATCATACAGAAGGTCAAGAGTGTGGTCCCCTTAATTATCAATTAAGGCATGGGCCATTTGATTATCAATTATGTTTTGGTCTTGAGAAGCCAATCAGTGGCTTTATTAATCAATTCAATTTGAAGATCTTCATATATGTTTCAAGGCCAGTCAGTGGCTTTGAAATTTGTAAAGAAGGATTTGGTGACCCCAAGTCCAGTCTTGACATAGAGCCAATCTATGATGAATATGATGATAATTATAATTTAATTATTGGTTCCAAAAATCATATACAGCAGTTCAAATCCCTTGAACAAGTGGTCAAATACAATAGCCAATTTGTGGCTTATTCTGAAGACACCATGTTCTATGACATGATGGTTGGCGACAAAGCCGATCTTGGGACAACATTATCTCCAAAATTTCAATTGAAGAGCTCGCTTCGTCAACCAACAAAGATAGTTGGGGGGCAATACTCCT
Organism: Rosa chinensis; assembly: GCF_002994745.2. Classification (NCBI taxonomy): domain Eukaryota; kingdom Viridiplantae; phylum Streptophyta; class Magnoliopsida; order Rosales; family Rosaceae; genus Rosa; species Rosa chinensis. The sequence continues at coordinate 4,271,396 of NC_037089.1, forward strand.
TCTACGAGCCAAATTTCTTCCAAGTTTTCAACGCGAAGTATCTTTGTTATTTTCCTACAAGCTCTCACAAGAGGGATTTTCAGGCTATAAATTTTAACACATCGGAGCTTGGAGTGAAGCATAGATGGCCTCCCCCGTGGCCTTCTAGAGGTTAGCCAAACGCATTGATGCTAGCTTCTTTATTTGCTTCTCATTTTTAGTTTGCATATTTCTTTTAGTTAGTTAAAAAAAAAATTAAAAAATAAATAAATAAATAAAAATAGAAAAGAAAATACAAAAAGAGAGTTATACGGCGCATAAGCGAGCGACTCAGCGAATGGCCGCGAAGCCAATTCCCCACTAGCGAAAGCAGGCGACCGTGAAGAGCGCGGGGCCGCGAGCAAATGGGTGCAAGCGACTGGCCGCGAGAGCGAGTGGCTGTGAGCAAGTGACCGCTAAGCAGGAGATGGTCGCGAGCGAAAGCAGATGACCGCAAAGACTGCCAGCAAGCGAGTGGCCGCGAAGAGATGGCCGCTAAGCGAGATGGTCGCGAGGACATCAGAGACTGGCCGCGAGCGAAGTGAGCGGCTGCGAAGCAAATTCTAGCAAGGAACACTTCGCGAGCACTGATCAAGTGAAGCGAACGCTCGCAAGGAACATTATCTCAAGAGGGATTTGCGAGCGTTCGATCCGGCGAAGCGCTGCACCAGAACTTCTTCCAACACGAGATGCACGCTCTGAGACGAAGTCGATCCAAGGGCCAGCGAGTGGTCTTTAGTGGATAATCTCCTGCCAACCACAGTGGCAGACGTCGAGGCGGAAGCAAGACGAAGGCTTTCTGGTGCTGAAGATGAATCAGAAAGAGGCACTGCAGCTGGCGAAAAAGGCAGAATCGAACATATTGAGACTACGTATCCAACCCAGTAATCTCCCATTGTTTCTACGAAGAATCAAGTTCAATCCTCATTACCCGGTGATTAATTTGAACGTTTTGTTGATAAATTGATCTTATGGGCTGCTCTGTTGAAATTTCTTCATAGGGTTGAGAATCTGAAATATGCATATATGGTGTTTGATGGAATGCCTGAGAGAACCCTTCTGTGAAGATGACGTGCGCAGGCATGGGGGGTCGAGGCAGAAACTATCATTCCCTGGCTGGTCGAGTACAAAGAACAGAGGCTTAATATTCGCCTAGCTCACGCTGGGAAGCATGTTAAGGTTTGAGCTCCTGCACTCCACCCAAATTTCACTAATCCCTAGCTCAACTTGATTCATTCCCGACATCAAAACTGGGGGGCATATATGGGGCGGAGTATTTCAAATAACTTGACTTGAAGTGTCTTAATATTACCCGGGCCAAGACTCGTGGCCCTAAAAATGGTCTGAGTTTTGTTTACTTGTCGAAGAAAATCTGGATGCCAGTTACAGTGGCATTTGAAGAAGAACTTTTGAATGATCATGGACATTCCCAGTTGCTGTCCAGTTGCTGGACGCCTGTGAGTTGGATACGAAACAAGGATGTGAATGCTATAGAGGAATGCGAGTTCGCAAGGTGAAGCTACCAAGAAATTTTCAGAGTTTCTTCCCACAGTAGTCTTGCATTTTCATGACGGAAATTCTATTGAGAGAATCTAGCCAGCAAGTGGCTCTAGTGTATGCCAGGTACAGTGGCTATAGTTGCAGGGGAGAAAAGAAAAGCATAATTGATCCATACTACCATCAGGGACTTCTATTCCTCTGCACATCAAGCTAATTGAGTCGCAGTGGAGGAACGCATAATTAATTCAAACAGCAGGACCAACATTTCTTCTTGGAGAGATTCAAGCTGCTACTGAGGAGGACCATCTCTTGCCCAAAAAGGAATGTATTTCTGCAGAAGTTTCATGGGCCAAATTACGTGAAGCTGGAGATGAGGAGGAGGAGAATTATGATGAGGAAAGTTACCAGGAAGAGGAACATGAGGTGGTTGAAAATGATGTTGATGTTCAGTCTATCTCTGTCTCTGGTGATGAGGATGTGCATATTGCAGTGGATCGTAAAGGACAAACATATGAGGAGAATGGTTGTGAAATAGGCTCGTTAAATTCTGAAAATTTGGTTGATCATGCAGAAGAGCTTCAGGTTTACATCTCTCTCTCTCTCTTTCTCATGATCCTATAGGACATATTATCAGACAGAAGTTCCACACCATTGCCTGTTCTGTGCATAGAAGACGGATTGGTGATCTTGCGGTTTTCAGAAATCTTTGGCATTCATGTACCCTTAAAGAAGGCTGAAAAAAGAGATCACAGTTGCAGCAAGGATGTAAATGCTATAGAGGAATGCGAGCTCGCGAACCAAAACTGCCCTGGAAAGTTCTTGTGGCCGACATACTTTTGGGATTACTTTATTAGCTAAGCCAGCAAGTGGCTGTAGTTGATAATTAATTATTCTTACATTATATCTTGAATCTGCATATGAAGCAGTGAAGAGGTGGTGCGTTCTGACAGTATATATATATATATATATATATATAGCCTGCATGGTGGCTTAGATTAAATGATGCCTGATGGTGTGAGCTGACTACAACACGTGCTCATCCACTAGGGACAACATAGGCTTTATTGATTAGCCTAATGGTATATATATATTTATATAAAGCAATAAGGAGCACGTGGCCCCTCAATATGCAGCGATTTAAAGTAAGGAGAGTTTGGGCACCGCGAAGAGTGCAGAAAGGACAATTGATTATAGCAGGAAGTTCGCGAGCGTTCATAGCCGAAGCTCATTCTCATCACCGCAAAGGGTCGCGAGTAGTTTGAAGACTTCACGAAGCAAAGAGTAAATGCAACAAATAAAAATATTTCGCGAAGAACTTTCATCAAGCTCACTCAGATTTCGTCCTCATCAAGATCTTCCTCGAGGGGATTTGCTCCTTACTAGGATCCTCCTTAAGGAGATTTTCGCAAGCTGATAGTCAACAAATCTTCACGAGTTCTTCCAAATCTTCGCGAGGGCTTGCATTTGTTCGCGAGCTCAAGGAAAATATCAGAGAAACCTTCGCAAGGAATGTGTATTCGCGAAGCACATTTAGATCAAGCTTACTAAGATTTCTCCTCAAGGACATTTACTCCTCACTTAGATCTTCCTTGAGAGGATTTCTATCTTCCTCAAGGGGATTTCCTCCTTACTGGGATTTTTCTTCAAAGAAGTTTTGGAGAAGATATCACTTTTAAGGCCAACACCTGTGGCTGTTAAGTTTTTATCAAAGTTTCACTTTGCCAATATTCTTGCTCAAGACTTATGCAGTGTTTTAAGCTCTTTAAGGCCAATTCCAGTGGTCTAAAAATAAAAGTTTTTCATCCAAGTTGATGATACTTTCTGGAGCAATTCAAAAAACTTATGGCAAGTACATCATCCGCAGGTCTTTGTCTATCAAGATTGAGTTGGTGACAATCAAGCTTCATGGCCTAAGTAGAGGCCTATCCTATCTAAGATCAGTCCGGTGATACCAATTTTCATTTAAGCCAACTACAGTGGCTTTAGAACAACTTTATTGCAAGACTAGTGCTGATTCAAGACCTCTTCAGTCAAGACGGGGAATTTTGACTTCGAGGTCTGGGGGGCAATGTTTGAGCCCAAAATAAATATTTTTTCCGACATGGGGGACTCGACGAAATCTAGGCCAATATTCGGTGGCCCAAGCTATTTATTTCCGATAAGTTCGGAATATATTGTTTAGAGGCCAAATAAGGCCTACTTGGAGGCCAAGCGATTCTGAGGCGAATCTGGATATTCATTGATTTACTATTAATTATCAAATATTTGATAATTAATAATGGTTAGTTTGCTTATGAGTACTGCACAAGTTGGCGTGAGATTGTATATATTTATATAATTGCTTACAGGGGGCCAATTAAGGAAGGAAGATTGGACGTTGGGCTATGCAATTAAGGTGTCCCATGCAATTATTTCTGGACGTGGAATTTATGGAAGGAAGCAAGCATCTTTAATTGCAAAGAATATATACATGATCTTATTATACATGCATGATTGCATGCTCACGATAGTGTGTTACTGAGCTCCAGAATCATCGGGAAGAGACGTGCATATCAAACAGCTCGCGGCCAAGAAGATTACGTCCAGGACTCCAGAAGGTAATTAACCTTGCCTAGAAGATTGCTACAACAGAGTTAATCTCTTATTACCTACGATAGATATCAAAACTATTAAGAGTTTTGATTTGATTCAAGGCCAATAACTGTGGCCTAAAATATAGTATTTCATTCCTTTAAGGAAGGTGAATCTGCAATAGCCTATATATAGAGGCTAAAGACGATACAGAAAAGGACCTCTCTCGAATCAATCAATCCCAGCAATTACAAAGCCTCCCCGGAGCAAACCTTCAACCTCGTTGAAACCCGGTGACCGCGCGCCAGTCCTAGTCTCTTCACGAGCCGACTGTCAGCATCACCAGATCAACCCGGCGACCGTACTTCCAGTCCCAGTCTCCTCGCGAGCCGACTGCTAGCACAACCGCCACTGTTACTTCCAGCGAAGCAAGGGTAACGCCCTCGCACCCAGCGAAGCTAAAGTCACGCTTTAGCAAACCCGTGCTTCTCTCAAACTTCCCAGTGATTGCTCTGCTCAGCCTCTCAACGTTGAGTATCGATTCGGTGAACACAAAGAGACCACAACCAAAGCCCTTACCCGCGTAAGGCAAGAAGTCCTTTTCCTAAAGGCAAGAAAAGAACCCTGTGACGAGGTTGGTGCTCTCCTCGTCCACAGCGCTTGAAGAAGAAGTCAGGTCACGGGACTACCCCAACGACTGCACCCCGCGGTGCTGGCACGCCTGCGCAACCACTCGCCCAAAAGAGACTGTTTGCATACCAGCTGGTTTTGGAGCCAAACACCATGCATAAACAAACTGGCTAATACAACATATAAATTAGAAACAATCCATGGGTACAACATATAATACCAGAAACAATCCACGGGTGCTGGCTGCATAACAGCTTTGAGAATCCTCTGATGGGCGACCCATATTAGCACATCTCCGGTCCCGGAGGATCATAATCAAGATCAGAGCCAGAGTCAAAAGGGCATAATTCACCCACGTGACCTATCTTATTACAAAGATCACAAAAATTGGGCATATAAACTCCTTTGTACCATACAAATCCCGTTTCTTTGTCGGGGCAATCGAAAGTGCCATGATCAGTATTCTTCCCGCATACCATGCAATAACAAATTAAGCATCTTTTTGGCATTTTCAGTCGAAAAGTCTCCAACAACCTGTGGTTTTTCTTGAATGACTTGAGTCGAATAGTCTCCAGCAACCTGTGAATTTTTGTCAGCAATATGATTCAAAGAGTGTCCAGCCGGGTGTGGTTCCTCTTTGATGATTTCAGGCTGTGGTTCGTCTTCCATGATTTTATTGTAGTATTCTGGTTTGTCTGCTGGAAATTTTTTATCCTCAGGACGAAGACACTCTACACCAAGATATATATCCTCCGGGTACTCCATTGCTTAATACAATGCAATGATGATAACAAAAACCAAAATCAGTATTCTGACTATGCAAATGGAAGAGCTTAGTCCGTAAGCAGTAAGAGCAAAACTAAATCTTAAATAACACCTACAGATGCAAGCGCTTGATGCAGATGACACAAAAAGCTAGAAAATGCACTAGCAAAGCAGAAGCTATGCAGTAGGAAAAAAAAAAAACTCTGTGCTCTCTAGCTCTTACTTTTTCTTTGTTGAATTAGGTATTCTGTATTGGGGTACCTTATATAAGCATTAAACCCTGAACGTGAAAAGCCTATTCAGAATAGAACTAGGAACTTATTCCATATACGACAAGGAAAACTTTAATCTAAAGAAAAGTTAAATCCGAATGAAAACTAGAAAAATTTAAGACAATCCAAATACTGAAAGGAAACGTGTACACAAACAGCTACTTTGATTTGTTTGTTTTCTTTTACTCTCTTCAAAGTTATCCACAAGCTGAGAATTTCCAAAACCCAAAAGATAGTAAATATGCATACATTCTCGCACTAAAATTTAGTCCAGATGATATTCATCAGAAACCCTTTTTTGGCAAAGTAATCATCAGAAACCTTAAAACAAACAATTCAATGGGCTAGACCCCGAATTCCATGTACTCAATTTAAGAATTTCAAAGAAATGCGAGGAAGAGAGGCTTATGTTGTGGTTAGTCTTGGGCAGCACCGATACTGAGCCGTGCAAGGGCAGGCACAGAGTCACCAGAAAGAGACTGGTTCCAACCCTAGGAGACGTGGCATGGTTTGATAGGGTCAAAGAGAGATAATAGGGCTTCAACTGTCACTATCTGTTAGACCTAGTCGTTCTCTGGTCCTTCTCAGTCAGCTACATCACTTTGTTCTTACTCCCTCCCTCACTAGCCTCTAGTGTATTGTTCTTTGCCTCTTTGGCTCCTGTAATACTTTGCTGGAATAATTGGCTTTGGTATGCCTGATCATCACTAACCAGCTTAGGCAAATTGCACCGAGGGCTCAAATTTCCTAAACAGACACAGATTTCCTAGCTTTGGTCCAATCTAAATGAGCTTTGCTTTCAATTTTCACAAGGCTTTGAGCTGTTGGGTTGGCGCCTCTGGGTCATAAAGATAATGTACAAGTGAGTGGAAGCTTCGTCATCTGGTCTCTCTAATCATACTCATATCCTGTGCCTGGCAAAGCTGAACCATGATCATTATTATTTCCAAAAGAGCCACTTAATGCCAATATCATACCCAATTTGAGCATCAAGAATTCAACCAATTTGGAAACTTCCATTTGAAAGGAGCCAATCCAGTCAAAGAATCAAAAGAGAAGTTAGTGAAGGGAGCTGCCAGATCCCAAAAAAAAAAAACAAGGGAGCTGAAATTTCATTATCACACTTTACAGTATTTCAATCAAATCAAATTAGGCAGTGATAGTTTGTACTCTACCATCACAATTTAAAGGCAATCTCAATCAATCCTGAAAACCTGGATACCCAAAAAGAAAAGAAAATTCAGAAAAAATTAGATATCTGAGAGAGTCAGTCTAACAACCAGAGGCTCCAGCTCCTTTATCATTGTCCCAAAAAGAGGCTATACACCAACTCCACTTTCTAAAGTAAAAGCAAAGAAAACTATCTGAATTAGTCTCAGTCTATGAAAAAACAATCATTGTCTAAGCTTCTATATCATTTTCAATCCATATCATTCATCATGGTCACTCATTTTGGAAGGAGCGTGTTGATAGACAGAGAAACATAAAGGGAAAAAAAAAGCCAAAGAAAAAAATCCGATCCCCTTTTCTTTTTCTCTTTCTCTTTCTCTTTCTCCATAGAAAGTTAAACCACCTTCCCATGGCTCCTCCTCTGCTTCTATTATCATCTGTATAAAGAAAACTCCATTCTTCTCTAAGCTCATTCATTACCTGCAAGAATCCAAAACTATAACGACACCCAAAACCAACAACTCCAACTTTATTCAACCACCAGTTTCCACCAATGGTGCTTAGAAATTCCATTTCCAACACCAAGAAGTTTTTTCAGAAAACCCTTGGGAACCTGAAGAACCTATTTTCTGCTGGTAGCTATGAAAAGCTACCCAAATCCCCTGCCACCTATAATCCCTATAGTACTTCTATGTCTACTAGTACTTTTGCTCGTGTTCATGATATGAATATCCACAACACAAGCAGTTACAAAGACTTGGACAAGTTGTACAACGACTTCACAGATCAATGGGATAGCAAGAGACAAAGCAACAACAAGAGATTAGTAATTTCCTCGCCCGCCCAGCAAGATCATAAAGTGGTTCAAAGGAGAGATCATGAGGCATGTGATCGTAATAACAAGGTGATGACAAAGAGAGTGGAGGAAAGTAGAACTACGTTTTCCAGTGAATTGAAAGAGCCGAGAAGGGGTTGTTTGGTGGCTGAGAAGTTGAAGGAGTTGGAGATGTTGGATATAAGCAATGTAGATCATGTTCTGGATGTACAAGAAGTGTTTCATTACTACTCTCGCCTCACTTGCCCTGCCTATCTTGAAATCGTGGACAGGTTCTTCATGGAAATGTGTGCTGAATTTTTCGGTCCAGCAGCAACCCCAGGAAGAAGCAAGAAGTCAAGGCTGAGGCCAAGGACTTCTTTGAGGTCATAATTAATCAAACAAGTGAACAAGTTTGATTTAGTGAGTTGTTGGTTGTAAATTCTAGCGAACTTCCACTTGTTATGGCTCTGAACCTCTTAATTCTGTTGTAGTTCGGTATTCTTGTTCTTCATCATAAATTTCCATCTGTGGTTGTTGAGATTTGTTTGCTTGTGTGAAGTTATTGTTTTGATCTGTTAAAACATTCATCTTTGATTCAATTCATCGGTGAATTAAACTTACAACTATGTTATAATGCTCTAGAGAATTTGATTGAAGGTAGTTGGAAACCATATGCTGCCAAATTCTATATCTTGTAGTTCTCTGCCTCAATCATTGCCTATACCTTTTTCCACTAATGCTTTTCCAGTCTGCCATTAATTTTGATTCTAGATGATAATCCTTTAAGAAAGAAGAGAGATGGTCATAGAACATACAAACTGAAACCTTTAAACCAGACGATAACCCAATATCAATGTACTCTATCATTTGTTCAAAACGAAAGGCAAAAAGAGAAGACATCATTGATCAATTTTCATGTTTATGTAGGAGCAACAATCCAACACAAATTAACTACCAGTAACAAAAGCATTAGCAATAATTAAATACTCGACACTATTGAAAATAGAACCTTGTTAAAACTTGCAGCATAATTAAACTCACCAATCACCATGATCATGTCATCTTCCCCATCATAATCATCTTCAGTTTTTCACAGAATTCTGATTGGGATCTCCCTCCCAATTATCTTCTCCAGCATAGACCCTCTGTCCCAAATCAATGTGAGATGTGAGTGCCTAATTTCCAAGATGAGTAGTAGAACCCAAGAGAATTATAAAACGCCATGATATCAATAAATTTGAGAACTATGGGCTTTCTGACCAGGACAACGAAAAGATTGATGGGCTGAGCTTGGTGTAAATCTATGTGGGCTCAGATATAATAAGCAAATTCTGGTTGTTGGACTCGTCTCTCATGTGATCCATTAAATTCAGTTGGTTAGGGTCGGAACCCTTCTCATTTGAGGCACTCCCCTTTTCTATCCATCTTTTATCCAAAAAATCTTTTAAATTCACAGTTATTAGGTTCTAAAAGAATTCTAAAATGTGTGAAAAATGAATGTATAGGCCAGAGTTACCGGGATCGCTCACATGTGTCGCAACCCGGGTTCCGGATCGCACGTACCAAATCGTGGTACATCCACGATCCAGATCGTTAAACCCAGCGATCCAAACATCTCTGCCTTCTGCTTCATATCAGCAACTCAACATCTTCTTTTCTTCGTCCTCTTCAAGGCAATGGGAAGCCTCTGTTCTTCTACAACCCAACCTTTCCACTTCATTCACCTTCGCAGTTCATTCCTTTCATTGGTATGTTCGGCGGAATTTTTTTATTTTTTTGTTTTACTCGTGTTCTGCAGCGGTGAAGTTTTAGATGAAGACCACATATTTGTTTAGGTTATTTATTAAATGACTAGCAGTCTAGGCCCATTAATCTATGATTAAGGGTATTGCCATACCGGACCGAGTTACTTGATATATGGATAATGCAAAAAATATATATATATATATATTTAGAAATGAATTAATGTGCTTAATTATATAAATTATTAAATACAATAATATTAATATCTTAGCGTACCGCGCACCATAAACACTAGCATACCACGTACCCGTATTGAAATGACCCGCGATCCAGGCAACACGGGTATAGGCTAAGAGGATCGACCATTTTAAACCAGCTTTGATCTCCATACATCTCCATACATTTCATATTTTTGTACGAGCACTGATTGAATTCGAAGAAGGGGAATATTCCACCAGCATGCATTGCAACTTATAACGACTTTTGTTACGAGTGATTTTGATGTCTGGGGTTGAAAATGCGGCTAATGAAGAAAAAGTTCCAAGACCGAAATCATCAAATTACAGACTCTAGGATCTCTCCTCCCCACTTTAAGTGGTCGATGGTGGTGGATCCCCATATTTCCAAACTGAATTATTTCCAAGTTGGAACCCCGGCAACATGGAATCCAAAATGCATGAGGATTTTGTTGTTTCATAGCACATTAATTCACGCACTAGGGTTTGAAGAAGATTCGCCTAGTTCCATTTAGATTCCAAGAAGATGGGGGCCAATTGCATGCCACTAGCTAGGGCTAGAAAAAGGCCACGATCAAGTGGGTACTTTGAGAGGTTTGGACTCTCCCCCTTTAAGCATATCTGCAGTTCTCTTTAAACATATGCATGCTAGCTTCTCTCTCGCAACTAAAATCCCCACGGGCCATCTTTTTACTTGTCTCTGTGTCAAAGTGCATCCCCCAGTTCTGTTTAAATTGACCATTCATGAAACAAAGCATGCTCTGTATCACTTTAGTAAATGCACCGGGATGCATTTCAGTGGGGGGTTAATGGTTTATATGTATATACATGATCCACATCATGCATGAGTTGACGGGCACACACTGGCTAGCTAGCTAGTTCTTCTAGATGTACTACTTCATTTGTAGTGAAGTGATTGATTTTACTTGACGCCAACGGCCTGCTAGCTATATATGGAAATGTTACATATATAGACAAACGTCTAGCTTAGCTCGAGCGACTATTGTTCTTAATTTCAAAAGCATAACATGACATTGGTTTGATAGCAATGCTTAGAAGGAGAGTATACTGTTGCATACAGCCCGGCTCGTAGCAGCAATTTTTTATGGGGGCAAACATACTTTTATTATTTATTTAAAATATTTCATCGAACACTACACAATATTAGTAAAAAAAAAAAAAACATAAATGAATAATTCGAGTTGTTGAGATGTTACATTTTGTTTCCCCGGGCTGTTGGAAGTGATTAACCTTTCTTCTTTTGTTTATACATAAATATAAACAAAAGGAAAAGCAATTGACTAACCCTTCATACATTTGTAAAATTTAGAAGCTATTCTTTTGAAGTTATGATTTTCTTCGGTATTTCGCAAAGAAGGTAGTATCACTTCTCCATTAGGATGAGAGATCGGAGAAGCCTGGATACGATAATATTATAAAAAGATGTTTTCAGCTAATTCTTTATACAATCAAGAAAGTAAATCTATTCACAGATAATGACATTCTTATGCGCACGTGATTAGTGCGCTAAAGACAATATTCTTATAAACTCTGCTCGTTAAATGATCGAAAGTGGAGTAAGCTAGTTAGTTAAGGTTAGTATTGCCACAATCCTTGATCGATCTCCTGCTTTGGAATATCTCATATCCCTAAGAGCAAGTCCACCGGTCTTGCTTTGCCCGGGCTCCAGCTCAGAAAACTGATGTGGTGACCGGCCACAAGGAATTTTGGCCTTCCACCGGTGAAACCTTGCCTAGCCAATTGTTGGCTTTTCTTGACTGAGGCAAAAAAAAAAAAGGCAACATGGTGACTTTTTTCTTGACTGGGTTTGAGGGGCTGCCAGCTCGGCCGAAGGAAAAACGTGGCTGACGTCATCACCGCAGTGGAGGACGAGACGAGACGCTGGAGGACTACAAATTCTGGGGTTGCTTCGATCTCGGCCTGGAGGCAGCGTCCATGGAGCGGCCGGATGAGGTGAGGCGACCTCGGGGGGGGGGGGTCCTTGGTCGGAGGACGGAGAAAAAATCCGGGTCGGGTCGGACGAAACCCGCCAGGTCTGGGGGTGCGCGAGTCGCGAGAGAGAGAACCGGAGGGGGGAAAATGAAAAAAAAGAAAAAATTTCGTCCTTTGAAACAAAATAGAATTTTTTTTTGTTGCAATTTATAGAAAATTTTCTGATTTCAAAAATTCATAATAAATTCATACGAACTCCGAATATTGCGTTCCATGTATGCACAAGATCGTATCAACGAGCTCTACAACTTTCATGAAGAAAGTTTTCCCAAATTCCTAACGTATAAAAAGTCAATTTTCATGACCTCCTAAATAACGTTCGTTTCGAAAATAAAAATCGATTAGAAACCGAATTTCTCGTACAACGACTAAATAACGTTGTATTTTACTTATTCCTGGTTTCGAAAATGAACAGTAAAAGTGGATGAACAGTCTTGACCGGTCAAGAAAAAAACGGGTGTAAACCCATGTCCAGTGGCAGTGAACAGTATCTTGACTAGTCGAATTCTTGACTTCTCGATCTTGACATTTCTTGACTACGGGTGAACTTACTCTAAGAGCAAGTGCAGCGGTTCATGAATGACCGGGCAAAAGTATGGAATGATGATGTGGTGACCAAGCAAATATATATTTTCCCCTCCACCGGGCCAAATTTAACTAGGCAAACATAGGCTTTTTTTGACCAAGGGCAAGAAAAATTCCAAACCCATGCCCATTTTCTTGCCCAGCCTTTGGCGGCTGCCAGCTCGGCCCGCAGTATAACGTGGCTGACGTCACAGGGGGCCACGCAGAGAGAGATGCGGAAGAGAGAGGGCGTGAAGAGCACGGACAAATGGGGGAGCGCCACGTCGCTGCACCTTCTGATTAGGTTTTTTGTCGCGTAGCGACTATATTATTCCTGCTGTGGGTGCACGTGTCTGAGTGCCGTTGGCTGGTTTGGGAATTTGAACCCAACGATCAACAAAACTGGACCGGTGAAAGGGACAGTAAAACCAGATCTGACGGCTAGGAATTAATATGAATGTAAAATAGCTAACAGTAAGAAACGGGCAGAAAAAAATATGTAAAAAATTCTAAAAATCATACAAAAAATTTCTCTATAAATACCTACAATTTTTTCTAACATCTCACACCCAAATGAACAGTGAAAATGCACAGTGAAACCCACTGTGAACAGTAGTGTGGACAGTAAAAAAGTGAACAGTGTTGATCGGGCAAGAAAAACAACTGGTGTAAACCCATGTTCAGTGGCAGTGAATAGTAACTTGACTGGTCGAATTCTTGACTTCTCGATTTTGCATTTTCTTGACTACGGGTGAACTTGCTCTAACATGCAGAGGGATGAAAAAATGATTGAACAAGACGACTTGAAGTTTGCAAACTAGTGGTGGTCCATAATATAATGCTCTAATAGGTAATAGCTAGCTAGGTAGTTCGAGAATAGGTATAAGATGGAGACGGAATATATAAATCCAAGTGTCCAAAAGTGAGGAGCAGTAGTAGTCATCGATCAGTACTCATGCCTCTGACGACTCGTCTTTGTTCCTACTTCCTACTCACTCTCACGCCCTCTCTGCGCCTGCATGTCTTGCCGTTTTCACTCTACGTAATAAAGCACTCTGCACTCCCTCTCTCACAGATTTACAAAATTAGGGTTCTTATTTTCTTAGGGTTTCAACCATACAAGTAACTATTTGTAAGATCGTACGTTCAATAATTAATAAATTTGGTGATGGAGATATGTTTTAACTAATGAGATGGGAAATATGGTCCTGCAGAAATTTGGAACACTCAATCAGACAGTTACCATAATAAATATAATTGGACCACGAATCATAAATTAGAGGACAGTAAATCCAAGAGATGAGAGCACAAATTAGATGGAATGGATGGAATAGATGGTCTAAGTCGATCGAAGAGATGGAGCTGAGGCAGCATGTGCCGCATGTGTAGATACACTGAGGGAAAGCTGTGCCTGGAGGGTTGCCCCATATAGTGTACGCCTGGATATCACGTGTAATCTGGACCATTTTTCATGTCCTAATTTTCTAGGCAAGTACGTACTCATGGTGGTTGAGCTAGCTCATCTCGCAGCTCCAGCTAGAGCAGCTAGACTTTCGATCAATAATACTTGTATTATTAGAAAACTGATTTATCATCGATCTATCAAGCTAGACTGATAATTTAATAGCTCATTCGATGTAACTATTATTGAGTTTATTTTTGTTCTAAAGAATTTAGAGTTCAGAATTTAAAATTTTGAGTTCACTTGCATACATACGTGACCTTTGTTTCTGTAATTGAGCACTCATGTTTTCATTGAAATGAACCGTAGAATTGTTAGCTTGGGATGCAAAGATCAAACATGAGCTCGATGAGAAAATAGTCGGCAGCAAAAGTAGGAGAAGTACTTAATCAGTGGGTCGACTTAAGATTTGGCATTATGGGATCTCATGCATGGGCCATAGCCGCCAGGCAATAATTAGTAGGGCACACTAGCTGGTCCTGAATGATTGGGATTTTACCCTAGCCTCTCTCTCTCTCTCTCTCTCGAAGAGGAGTTAAGTGTCCCTCACACTCACTCATTTGTGAAGCTGATGAAGATTCGATTTTGTATATATTTGCTGCTTCATCAATTCCAATCGGTCGGAATAAAACCCGCCAACAACAAATCTTTAAAACCCTAACTAATACGTACCCCGGCATCGATCAGTACTACCAATAATATTCTACTTGTCATTGTCCATTCTACCCAGGCTAATCATTTCTCTCTTCACCACTTTAATCACTTTAACCTTCATGCTAATTACCTATCCCATTAAAATATTTTCTACGTATTTATTCTAACTTCTTGAGATATTCTTTTACCACTACTTACTCTAACTTAGTAACCCGCTTTAAAAAATTTATGATAACCACAAGCAACACTATAAGGTAATATACTACTCAATTCAATTCTGTTCGTTACGATGCATTATTACATTGAGTCATTACGCCTCACATACATGATGACAAATTTGCCATGTGAATTGGTTGTCTACTTAAATAATTTCATTTTTTTTATTATTGAAAGATTGTTATTTAAGTCGTAGAAGAAGATGGTTTTCCTATTCATAAGAAATTAGTTAAATTGGCTTGTCGAATACGTACACACTAATAATTCAGAGTTAGTCATGATCACTCATCACTGAGAAACTGATCGATATTCAGCCTTGTTGTTAATCCACATTGATTTTCAACATTCAGGCATGACTCAGACTTCCTGATGTTGATCACCCAATAATTGCCATAAACATTACACGACCCACAAGTGTTGACAATAGTGGTCGATGTATGCTCATGAAGAACTAGAAAAAAATTAATGGTACGGTGGTCCGAGTAATTGATCGGTCGATGAGGATATAAAGGGAGGCTAGCTTCGGTGAGTCCTGATAAGACAATAAGGATAATAGTTAATGAATCAATTTGGATCAATCACAAGATCGATACAGATTGATCGACGAGAACCTGATGAATGGCCACTTTGATCGATCATCTTCGTGGATATATGAACCTTTTCTTTGGCGTAAAGGGTTTTAGTTTCTTTTTTTCTTTTCTTTTTTTGAATCACATTTTACTTTCTGATTTCCTGGCCCCGGAATCAGATGCAAAATGGTCCCTGGTCTCACTTCAGCTGTTGAATATATACCCATTGATTCGCATGGTTATTGTCGATAAATATCTCTTCAGCTCATTAGGTCATATAGGATGAAATATCAACCGATTTAACTTTTGTTAATTAGACAATTATTGACCTATGAAACTTAAAGGGTGTGGCAATTGTCACCCTAATAACTACTTTGTTCACCCTACGAGTTTCTAGTTTATTAAAAGACTAAATATCCTAATTACAATAACGGACAATATCCAAATTACAATTTGTTTTTCTCATTAATACACCATACGGAACACACTTAAACTTTATAAGACTCCTCACTCATCGTTAAACCCTAATGCTTTCATTTTTAGCAATCATCATTTTCAATCACTCTCATGCTGTATTAACAACTTTTATGCATCAAAATATATCATATTAATGCTAATAGAGTCTAGAAAGACCTATTTGGAGTCTGAACATGAAGTAATCGCATTTTTGTTTTCATGTTTCTTCGTTTATGATTGTAGGACTGAAAGATACAGGTTTTTGTTTCGTTTGTTAGGGAATTACATTGGAATTGAGAGAGATGAGAAAGGAAGCCAAATAGAAAAAGAATTCGAGTTAAACCCTACATTGGAAAAAAGGTATTTTGAGTACTACAAATGGGTGAACAAAGTAAACTTGAAATATGTAGGGTATGAACAAAGTAAACTTGAAATTAACAAAATAAATATAGGGTGAGAAGAGAATGTGAGGTGAACAAAGTAATTAGTAGGGTGGCAATAGCCGCACCCAACTTAAATTATATGAAATTGTGCCCACAATACGTATTACAATAGGACAAATAGACAGACAACCAAACTGATGGCATATTTCAAAACATTGACGAAATATCGGTCATATTCTCTATAAATACACCAAAATATCACGATTCCAATGAAAATGCAGATATATACTTTATACTTCATACACACCATCTTAAACCAGATACAAAAGTAATCAAATCTCAACACCCGCAAGCCTAATATGTTCATCGATCCTAGCCAGCTAGCTAAAGCAAAAGAGTAGCAATTTACAAGATATAGCTCCATTGAGAACTACCCCGTCGCCCCAAAAGAAGTACTAAACTTTTCTAAATTCCGACCTCCCTAAGTACTTCACTTTCATGATTAGAAATGACCCACAACTTTTTTTTTTTTTTTTTCCCTTCTTAGCTTTACAGGGACCTTAATTAACATGTTTCTTTAATCTTCATTTAGCACATCGATATATCCCTAAATTCTTTGAAGGGGGAGCGAGCTAGGGTTCTGCTAGTGGAGAAGCACAAGCACAAGTGACCAAGCGGGGCATGAGATGGGTGGCGTTATCAGCTTTCCAGCGATGCTCAATATCTTCTGCAATTCTCTTTGCGTCCAGAGAAGCGCCTAACAGCCCACGCTGTGTAAACCCCACCGAATACAACCCGCTCTCCCCTTTCCATCCGTTCGGAAATGCCTTCCGCGGCAATCCATCTTTTTCACTAAACATGCTCGTTTCCTGAAAAAGAAGAAATTAAAAACTATAATAAGAGTTCATCATTTTCGTAACCACGATTAGGGTGACCAAAAACTCTAATGGATATCAATAATTCCACAGCTTATTAGGGGCGGAGGTTATGGGCTTACAGGTACCCAAGTTCTTTTTGCCACTTGTACCCACAAACGCAAATAGGTTGACCAAAAAAAAGAAAAAAGTTAATCAAAGCAAGTCATCAATATCTACCTTCAACCAAGACATCACATTACTTCTGTAACCGGTTGCCAAAATAATGGCGTCGAAACACTCCACTTTCCCGTCTATAAACTCTACTGATTGATGTTTTACTTGCTTTATTGCCTTGCACACCTATTAAGAAATCGAAAATTTGATTAGTAACGTAACACCACTAGCCGCACTGATGAGCTACTATCGTCTAGCTAATCGAGTACGTGGCCTCACCTTGATGTGACCACTTCTGATCTTAGCGAGGGTGCCAACATCGAGCACAGGTGTCTTGCCAGAGATGGACTTGAGTTCGAGAGGGCCACGGTGAGGGCGGCTGATTCCAAAGCGAGCGGTGTCGCCCAGCATAACGCGTGAGACGAGAAGCAAGAAGCGATCCACAAGGCGCATGGGAAACCACTTGAGCAACCACATCGACAGCCCAAAAGTCGATATTCCCAGTATCTCTTGCGGCAAGATGTGCACCTGCAAAACACCGAGAAATTAAAGTGTTTGTTTTCCAAAAGCATTAAAAACAAAAACCAAAGAACTAGTAATATATAAAGATGAGCTCAGTCGAGGTCATGCTTAGTTGTGGTGTGGGTTTTCTGTGTCCTTTAATTAGCTACAGTCTGAGGCACTTACTGATTCTCTGCAAATAGCATATATATAGCTAACATTTAAGATCTTCTCTCTGTTTCTTTTCTGACTGACCCATAGATCTTGCGCATGCAAACGAATTCCAAGAAAGTAGCCAAAGAGAGACAGAGACTCCTTCATTTAATTTCTCACTCACTCACTAGTAAACTAGGTCAACAACAACATGCATGCCAAAATTAATTATACTGATTATGTGTTCAGCAAGAAGAAACTTTTAACCTGTCATGAGTAGGTAGTGTGTGTATTAATTAGCTAATTAATTTAGCAATTACCTCTTTTCATAAAAAAGTGTGGCCTGTGTCTAAATCAAGTAAAAGATTTTGTTGTTATAGAAAAGCAAAGAAACTTAAATATAGTACTAGACTAGGTTTGAATCTAATCATCTAGCTTAAAGGACACTCTTAAATTGGTCTCTTTATTATAGAATGTGGATTTCTGTTTCCATATTACACTTTTCACTGTCAAGTCTATTTCAACAATTCAGTTTACATCTAATATACTCGTCATGAATACGAATAAGTACTCTGATCTGGAGCTATGTAATCAAAGATTAATGAATATGAGTAAGTAGTCTACCCAGAAGATTGTATACTTAATTAAAATGAGTAAGTAGAAAACCTAAATTCAAGTCGAGGAGTGTGCTCACCGAATTTTTAACCACAAGGGAAGGCTTTGCATTATAATCGCAGAGATCCAAGCAAACCTCCATGCCTGAATTCCCACATCCGACCACTAGGACCTTCTGCCCCCCGAAGCGCTCGCCGCTCTTGTAAGAGCTGGTATGGACAATGGGCCCACCAAAGTCCCTCACTCCTTCAAACTCCGGCACAACCTCCTGGGCATTTTCTCCAGTGGCGACGATCAGCCACTGACAAACATACTCAATCGCCTCCTCATTTTTCAACCCCAAAGTCTTAACCAACCAAAGCCCGCAACGACTATCGTACTTGGCACTCACCACCGTCGTGTTGAAAGCCGGCTTTAGATCAAAGCGCTCGGCATAATCGTTTAAGTAATTCACGAACTGCTTCTTGGTTGGGTAGGTTGGGAAATCTGCAGGGAATGGCATGAGTATGAGCTCGCAGAACTGTTTTGGGAGATGAAGACGGAGACGGTCGTAGGTCTTAAGCTGCCACAACGAAGCTATGCAGTTGGTCCTTTCTAGGATTAAGCTCGGAATACCTTTTTCCTTGAGACAAGCCGCGGCAGCTAAGCCGGAAGGACCTGCTCCCACTATCACTGGCCCCGGGACCCATATACTCCTTGTCGATTTAGCAGCTGCCATGTCTGTTTTGGATTGGAAATGAATCAAAGGATCATGCACTCGTTTGCCTTCCAGCTCCTTCAGAAAGTCCATATATGATCGAACACCAAATTAGGCGGAGTGAAATTAATTGCTACTTGACATGGAGTTGGGGTTTAGGTCTCGCGTTTTGAGTAGAAGGAGAGTTGGAAATGATAATGGGATGAGCAGAGGGTTTTATCCAACACCAATAGTTGTAATGAGGGTTTGGTAGTTTTTGTTCTGATAGAGGCAAAGAGCTCGGAGAGCAAAGGAGTTGGAGAGAAGAGTTTTGCTAACAAGTTAGCATTATAGGGAGTGGGAGCTAGAAAACTGAGTAAGGCCCCGTTTGGTGAGTAGAAATGTTAAAATAGGAAAATGATTTATTTTCCTTTCTATATGGATATGGAATGAAATATGTTTTGGTATTTTTACGTGGGTGTTTGGAACATTACTAGAAATTAAATTTTGGAATTAATTTTTCATTCCTATTATAGTATTTGCTAAGTCATAAGAATGACATATAAAATTATAATTTTCAATAAAGCTTTTTTACTAATGAAAGTACATATATGACGTCAACTTATAAGGAATATTCGTGGGAATATAAATTTTTTAGAGGAATAATTAATGTAATTTTGCCTTTGACAGTGAGAAATAGAATTAGAATACCACCATTGACTATATAATTCTATTTAGGCTTTATGAGAGTTAATTTCCAGTCAAATCTCATTCTTTATTTTTTTTCCAATCTTTAATTACAACCAAATAACAAATCCGAATGGAAAATGAAATTAACTCTCATTGCATACCATGATTTCTTGCTATCAAAACGGGCCTAATAATTCACAGTTGGATTGAATCAAATACACACCTATATATACTAGCTCGCTAGGCGTCAATGTTATAATTTAAGCGGGACATAATAACTACCGTTAACCAACACCCAACTTCTTCACCACCTCGCGGATTCGGATCCTCTCCTTAGCTAGAGTTCATCCTTGGCTGTCCTTGACTTATGTCATTTCATCCGTTGATGTGAAATCTAAAGGTTAATAATCGTCCACATTAGCATCAAGAGTATTAATTATCCAAAATTGGGTTTCTCAAGACTAACGACGTCAATTTCTCCGTCAACATCGTTATCACTCGACTCTCCTTACTCAAAACTCCTGAAATTCCTCCTCTCCTCTGACATTTTTTTTAACTCTTGCACCATCGCTTGTTAGTTTTCAATCTGATTTTTTGTTCTTTTGCATTTGCATATTTGGGTGATTACATGCGTCGCCGTCGATAGTTGGTGAAGCGTCGTGTTGGATCTGCTTCAGTTGGCCAACGGTGACTGGGTGAAGGTGGAGTTCAGTATAATTGAGTCATGTACTGTAGAAGCAAACCTCTTCATCGTGATCATCAATCATATATGGATAATGGGTAGATGAAGTCTTCAAAAATAATTACAGCTATCAGCCTCCCAATTCCATCAATTTGTAAAAACATATGAAATTTAATAAACCACCAAAGAAATATGAAAATAATATTTGGGTACGTAAAGCTTGGAATTTGAATCAGTATTTCCATTGATCTATGTATCATTATCAACTTTGATCTTTCCATGACATGGAAACTGGTGGTTGCAAACTTGCAGACTGCGAGAGGAAGTGAGGAAGATGAGGGAAAAGGAAAAGAAGGAGGCAGCAACCTGGGGGTCTTCACCGGACTATGATGAGGAGGAGGAGGAGGAGAAGTGGCACAGACTGGAAAGAAGAGACTGGACCAAGAGAGAGAAGTGACGTCGTTAGGCTTGAGTGGGTTTTGGGTAATTAATACCAAGAACTTCTTAGGTAGGGGTTTCGGTTTCCCCACCAAGTGACTTTAGGGCCAATTAATCAGAAGAAAGAAAATTTTATCTCCTTTCTGAAACTGTCCCTGCTCCCTAAAGTGCAATACCCAAAACACCCCCCCTGCTGGGCAGTGATTGGTCCGCCTCACCACGTGGCTTTAGAGTTGCCCCACGCAAGATTCTCTCATTAATACCTTCGGTGCTGACGTGGTGTATTATTAACCTTTAGGCCGCTTTTGGTTCGCGGAAAGGAAATGAAATGAACTCAATTCCTTGCTCTTTCCATACTCCATAGGCATGAGAAATAGCAATTCCCAGCAATTTTCTTTTTCAGTGTTTGGAAAGAATAAGAATGTAGTCAGAAAATTCATTGTAGGGGTAGTACAAAAATTATACAAACAACAAATATACTTTGTTATATTAACAAATAATGATTTTAAGCATGGATAATTTAGTCATATAAGTTTGCAAGTGGGTGGGGCCGTGGGGGGAATCAGTTTCCTGAGGTGGGTGAGGGGGAACAAGTTTCCTCCTCTTTTTCCTTTCCTTTGGGAATTATTTTCCTTTCCTTGGTCATCCCAAACGCAGGAAAATACAAGAAATGAAAGATTTTCCTTTCCCAATGCCCAAATTCTGTGAAACAAACACGGCTTTAGAGTTTACATCAATGAATGAAAATAAAAGTGAAGGACTAGTCACATTTTTTTTGATGACTAAGGACTAGTCACAGTTGTCAAAGTGGACGAGAGAGAGAGAGAGAGCAAAAAACATATATTCTAACTGGTTACAAGGACTAGTCACAGTTGTGGAAGTACCAAGTACTAACACAATCAAACCCGGTGAATGTGGTGATGTATGGTTCATATCATGGTCAACCAATAGTTTTGAAATCGGTGGATATTTTGGAGTGACCAGGTGTGGTTTGCACATTGGAGATTTGGAGATAGGTTTGACGGACCACACATGCTTTGATGAAGAGAATATATATTTTCTTTTTAAGGAAATCATATTGACCCTAATGATATTTAAGGAAATCATATTGACCCTAATGATATTTCCACGTAACTGTAATGATTGCTAGCTTTTTGAGATGTCATATATTTTTATAAAATAATATGAGATTCACATTCAAAATTAATTGACAATTGATGAAATATCTCAAATCTTTATAAACCCACAAATAAGGTCTCGTTTTTCACATGTGAGATGTATTTATTCTCAACATGCTTCCGCACGTGTAGAGAATTTTCAAGCCATACACGTGGACAACTTTTGGGTGACGTGGAGCCTGTGTGGCTGTTAGGCATGCACACGTGGGATAACCCGCTCTGATATCATGATAAAGTAATATGAGGTTCACATCCAAAACCAATTGACAATGGATGGAGTGACCCATACCCTTATAAATTTATAAATAAAATTATATTTTTCTAATGTGGGAGTTGTATTTATACACATTCTCAACAAATAACGTAATATAGGGTTCACATCCAAAACCAATTGACAATTGATGGAGTGGCCCAAACCCTTATAAACTCATAAGCAAAGTTATATTTTTTTTCAATGTGAGAGTTATATTTATACACATTCTCATCACGCCCCCACACGTGTGGCGATTTCTCAAGCCATATACATGAACAAGTTATATTGGGTGATAGTGAGCACGTGTGGCCATCGCTGAAACCAAACACATGGGTAATCTACTCTGATACTATGATAAAGTAATATGGAGTTCATATCTAAAATCAACTACCAATGGATGGAGTGGCTTAAACTCTTATAAACTCATAAGTAATGTCTTATTTGTTCCATATAAGATGTATATATTCTCAACATATATTCGTGAATATCTTCTTTATTCACCGATCTAATACCAATGCAAAGAGCTATCTTAGAGATTGGGATGGTTGGTGATGGAGAAATTAGAGAGTAACAACCAAGCAGCTAACTAGTAGGTCGTGATCATCATTGCCAAAAGAAGATATAGGATTGAGTTGAGGATTATATATCTATTAACTGGAGAATTAGACGCGTATTGAACAAAAAACATATACTCTCCTAAATCAATTTTCTATTTTACTTTCAAAATCTTTGCAAGAGTGTCGTAATTGACTAATAGTGCTATAAAAGAAGAAGAAATAACCTTGTGTTGTAAATACTATTATTGTGTGGCTGTCCACATAATTATTTAGGGGTCACTTTGTAATAATCACTACGTAGTACCTTCATGATGTAATATCAAGAAAGCTAGAGAGTGATCACCAAGTAACTTGAGAGTTGCCACCAAGTTACAACATGAGTGATCATCAAGTCTCTCAACCCTATATAAAGGGGCTAGTGAAAAATGGAAAGGACACACCACTTTCCCCCATCTATTCTTCTCTCTTCATACTCTTCATTTTCTAACAAGCAAGTTATCTCATTTTATAACATGTTATCAGCACGATAGTCTCTCGTATAAACTCCCGGAGTTTCAAGAGTCATATGGTGCAACTTCGTTCCGGGTAATACTCTTGATCTAGAGTTTAACTTGCTTGTTCTTTGTTGATATGGTATTCTCCATTGTTTCTTATGCCAACACACGAGGATATGCATGATTTGAATAATGCAATCGCATCTACAACATTCATTGTGCGAGTGGGCATCAATATTCAAGTTGTTCTAGGCATCTTGTTAGACACACATATCAATGAGGTAAGTACACACTCATTATCATCTTGACTTATTATCATCCTTGTGTTTGTTTATGCTACATTTATATCCTTATTCATTTAAAGGAACCGGAAGTTCTTAATTGGTCTATCTCAAACCCGAAGATTAGAGTGCAAAGCGTTTGAACCCCATGTTCAAACCACCAAAATTTAGAACACAAAGTTCCTAATTGGTCTATCTTGAACCTGAAGTTTCGAGTGCTAAGTGTTTGAACCCCATGCTCAAACCACCAAAAGTTAGAACACGAAGTTCCTAGTTGGTTTATCTCGAACCCGAAGTTTTGAATACTAAGTGTTTGACCCGAAGTTCAAACCACCAAAATTCAGAACCAGATCAAAGTTCTAATAATAAAGTCTCGAACCTAAATCTTTGAGTACATACATGGCTTATTCATATTGAGCATGAATATGAAAAATGGATGCTCTCAACTCAAGAAAGATGGGGAAAATATATGTCTTGCAGACAGTGCGACCACGCACTCGATCCTTCGAGATCGAAAATATTTCTCCAATTTAAGTTTGACAAGAGCAAAAGTGACAACCATTTCAGGTCCTACAGACCTAATTGAAGGCTCCGAAATAGCCTATATTCGGTTGTCAAGTGGTACTCAATTATTCATTTAAGAGGCATTATACTCCTCCAGATCTAGTAGGAATCTGTTGAGTTTTAAAGATATACGCTTGAATAGGTACCACATAGAAACCACAAATGAGAACAATGTGGAATATCTTTGCATTACTTCCAATACTTACAGCCAAAGGCGTATATTGGAAAGATTGGTTGCCCTCTCATCTGGTTTGTATTATACAACCATTAAGTCAATTGAGGCATACCATGTCGTGAACCAGAAGTTCACTGATCAACATACAATTATGCTTTGGCATGACCGTTTGGGTCACCCTGGATCCACCATGATGCGTCATCTCAAATTCCAATGGACACCCATTGTTGAATAAGAATATTATTTTGCCAAGCAATAATCCTTGTAAAGCATGCTTACAAGGAAAGTTGATCATTAAGCCATCTTTTGCAAAGATTGATATTAATTCCCCATCATTTTTATAAAGAATTCAAGGGGACATTTGTAGGCCTATACAACCATCTTGTGGACCATTTCGGTATTTTATGGTCTTGATTGATGCCTCTACAAGATGGTCGCATGTTTGTCTCGTGTCAACACATAATTAATATGGCATTTGCCAAGCTTCTTGCTCAGATAATTAAATTACGAGCACAATTCCCAAATTATTCTATCAAATCAATTCGATTAAATAATGCTTGCGAATTTACATCCCAAGCATTTGATGATTATTACATGTCTTTGGGAATTGAGGTTGAGCATCTAGTCCCTCATGTTCATACACAAAAGAGCTTGGCAGAAGCTCTTATTAAGCGCCTGCAGATAATCGCGCGCACTTTACTAATGAGAACAAAGTTGCCAACTTCTGCATGGGGACATGCCATTTTGCATGCGGCATCATTAATTCGGTTGAGGCCCATAGCCAACCACCAATATTCCCCATTACAGCTTGTTTTTGGGAATCAGCCCAATATCTCCCATCTAAGAATCTTTGGTTGTGCTGTTTATATACCTATTACACCACCACAACGTACTAAAGTGGGCCCTCAACGGAGATTGGGAATCTATGTTGGTTTTGATTCACCATCTATCATTAGATATCTGGAACCTCTGACAGGTGATATCTTTACTGCATGATTTACAGATTGTCACTTTGATGAGACATTATTCCCGTCATTAGGAGGAGAAACGACTGTTCCTGAATAACGTCGTGAATTATCGAGAGATGTACCCACTATGTCTCATTTTGATCCTCGCACCGCATAAAATGAAAATGAAGTGCGAAGGATCCTCCATCTTCAAGATGTTGCTAATACAATGCCTGATGCATTTACTGATATAGCAAAAGTGACAAGATCACACATCCTAACAGCTAATGCACCTGCGAGGATTGATGTCCCAATTGGACAAAATAGTGTGGCGGCCAATGAGCCATCTGTTGCACGCCTGAAGCGTGGCAGACTTGTAGGTTCAAAAGATTCAGTTCCTAGAAAAAGGAGATCGAAGGTACATCTGAATCATAATGACATCGCTTTTGAAAACGTTGTTGGGCAAAACGTTGATGTCTAATCCACAATTCATGATTCTGTAATTGCAGAAGAGCAAAGTGTCCATGATGAGATACAAGCCCCTGTAGAAGCTCAGGTACCTGATAATAAGGAAATTTCCATAAATTATGTGCACACTAATGAATTGTGGGATCGAAGAGAAATGATCGTCGATGATGTATTTTCATTTGCAGTAGCTACTAAGATCGTAAAAAGCGATGACTTTGAACCTCGCTCTGTCGATGATTGTAGACAGAGATATGATTGGCTCAAATGAAAAGATGCAATCCAAGCAGAACTAGATTCTCTCAAAAAGCGCAGTGTTTTTGGACCTATAGTCCAAACACCACCCAATGTGAACCCTATTGGTTACAAGAAAGCGCAATGAGAAAAATGAGATTGCAAGATATAAGGCACGCCTTGTTGCACAAGGTTTTTCACAAAAGCCTGGGATTGATTATGATGAAACTTATTCCCCCGTTATGGATGTCATTACATTCCAGTATCTAATAAGTTTAGTAGTTTCGGAGAAACTTGATATGTGACTTATGGATGTTGTTACCGCATATCTATACGGGGAGTTAGATACCGATATATACATGAAAGTCCCAGAAGGACTTAAGTTGCCTGAAGCAACTACAAAATCACGCAACATGTACTCAATTAAATTAAGACAGTCATTATATGGATTGAAACAATCCGGACGAATGTGGTACAACCGTCTCAGTGAGTACTTGATTAAGGAGGGATATATTAACGATCCTATATGTCCTTGCGTGTTTATCAAGAAATCAAATTCTGGTTTCGCAATAGTAGAAGTCTATGTCGATGCCATGAATTTAATTGGGAGCCCCGAAGAGCTCACAAAGACTGCAGAATATTTGAAGAAGGAATTTGAAATGAAAGACCTTGGGAAATAAAATTTTGCCTCGGTCTGCAGATCATGCATTTTGCTAGTGGGATTCTTGTCCATCAATCAGCTTATGCTGAAAAAGTTTTGAAAAGATTTGGCATGGACAAAGACTATCCACTAAGCACCCCAATGGTCGTTCGATGTCTTGACGTCAAGAAAGATCCATTCCGTCCAAGACAAGAAGGTGAAATTATCCTTGGTCCAGAAGTACCATATCTCAGTGCTCAATGTTCTAAAAAAGGGCCTAGGCGGCCGCCTAGGCAGCGCCTAGGAGCTAGGCGGCAAGGAACCGCTCCGATTTTGGCCTCGGCGCTGGGCTACTAGGCGGGCTAGGCGGTTCTAGGCAGTCATAAACCCTAATTTATTCTATATTTTGACTATTTTTATATTTATAATTAATTTTTAGACTTTAAATATTGTCATTTATATTATTATATGTCATTAAAATAATTTAAAAAAATTAAAAAAAAAACCGCCTAGGCCCCTAGGCGCTAGTCCATGGGTGACCGCCCGACTAGTGCCTAGCGTTTTTTAGAACCTTGTCAGTGCTATAGGCGCCCTACTTTATTTGGCACAGTACACTAGACCAGATATTGCATTTGCAGTCAATTTATTGGCAAGATACAGCTCTGCTCCAACGTTGCGCCATTGGAATGGTGTAAAACATATTTTACGCTACCTTCGTGATACAACGGACATGGGTTTATTTTATACATGTAAATCCACCAATAGTCCGAGTATTGTTGGATATGCAGATGCTGGATTTCTCTTTGATCCACACAAAGGTCATTTTCAAACAGGTTACATTTTTACTTGTGGAGATACGGCAATTTCATGGCGGTCGACGAAGCAATCACTAGTGGCTACTTCTTCCAATCACTCAGAAATTCTTGCACTTCACAAAGCTAGCAGAGAATGCGTTTGGTTAAGATCAATGATTCACCATATTAGAAGCACATGCAGTCTATCATCAGTAATAGACACTCTTACAATCTTACACAAAGATAATGCAGCGTGTATAACTCAAATTCAAGGAGGTTTCATCAAAGGAGATAGAACAAAACACATTGCACCAAAGTTCTTCTACACTCATGAGCTTCAGAAGCATCAAGAAGTTGAAGTTAGAAAAATTCGATCAGATGTCAACTTGGCGGATCTCTTCACCAAATCTCTACCAAAATGTACCTTTCAGAAGTTAGTGAAAGGTATCGGAATGCGTCGACTTTCCAAGCTATCAAAAGATGCATGTTGTGATCAGGGCGAGATTCCAATCAAGGGGAGCACCCAAAATCATTCTCAATAGGACATATGCGCGTTGTATTCTTTTTCCTTCGACCAGGGTTATTTTTTCCCATTGGGTTTTTGTTACCTGACAAAGTTTTAACGAGGCAACAATAAGCGCGTCCAACACCAAAACCAATTGGCAGACATCCAAGGGGGAGTGTTGTAAATACTATTATTGTGTGGCTGTCCACATAATTATTTAGGGGTCACTTTGTAATAATCACTAGCTAGTACCTTCATGATGTAATATCAAGAAAGTTAGAGAGTGATCATCAAGTAACTTGAGAGTGGCCACCAAGTTACAACATGAGGGTCATCAAGTCTCTCAACTCTATATAAAGGGGCTAGTGAAAAATGGAAAGGACACATCACTTTCCCCCATCTATTCTTCTCTCTTCATACTCTTCATTTTCTAACAAGCAAGTTATCTCATTTTATAACACCTTGAACATATGTTCGACTACCTATTTCTAATCTTTCTTTTTTTTTCTTTTTCAAGAATTTCCTAATCTGTTATGATACGAGTCTATTTCCTTAACAAAAGGAAAAAGAAGCATATTGGGCCTTCGTGGGATTTACAAACTTCGGTAATTGGGATAGATTTCATTGTGGGAGGATGAGTGAGAATCAAAGCAGGCTATTTCAAGTTTGAAGTTGTGATTGCCTTGTCACAATTGCATGCAATGCCCACTATCGATCCCTAGCTCGATCCCCGTGGCTTTTGGAGAATCTCTTTCCAAGCTATTGTTTGTTTTCTCTCATCAACAGACCTAAACCAAAAAATGTAGCCAATGGTATGATATCTTCCTACCTCCCTGGCCAGATTCTTTTACTCGATCCCTTGAATATGCTTTGCTGCGTACGTGCACAAAACCACATTTTTAGCTTCCACTTGTTTTCTTTCTCATTTTCTTGGTGATTGTAAGTTTCACGATCTAGTACGAAAAAATAGCTGTTTTCTTTAGCCACGCTTAGGGCATCAGAGTTCAAAACGGCCATTGCAAAACCAGTAGGCAAAGTCGACATGCTAAAACATGCTCTTATACAGTAGTTGTTATTTTTTAGGAAGCACTGATACAATAACTTTTATATTGTACATGTTACCCTAACCTTACCAAACTCTGTTAATTATGTGGAAATCATTATGTTAGGTCATTTTAGAACTCGTCAGTAGGGGAAGTGTTGTTTTATTAGTGAAATGATAGAGGATCGGTATACGGTATATCCAAAAACACGTGCATTTATAACAACTTTACATCGAAATCTAATAATCTACGAAGAAACGATCCACAATGAGGATATTATCCTCTTAAACGTATTCTATCGTAATCTCTTCTTCACAGTAGGACAGCAATGAGGAATTCTTAAGGTCACTGCTGGTAGAAATGACTTACTTATATGTGATTAATCGATGTTATCGTGCATGTGATTAGATGCATGTCTCAATTTCAAGGACTCAGAAAGGGAATGTCACTGTACTGGGTCAACTTCTACATACCCAAACTAGTACTACTTCGCTATGAATTGTCAATTTCTTTAGGGTTTCATGGAGAACATCGATTTGTCAATCTCATCTTGAGCGAATCAGTACGCTCACGATCGAATTCCATCAGTCTCATGCAGTGCTCAGAAGAAGCAAACCAGTAATTTTATTTCGGACCATCATTCGTGGCCATCATCATCAATCATCATTGAACCTTGTTAGGAATATGAAAAGGGTAGTATTGTCTTTTGTAATTGTTGCCTATAAATGGGCTGTTTCTTTCTGTTTTCAATCAAGGCCGGTAAAATGTAGTCATAAAATTCTCTCCACGTTCTTCTTCGTTTTCCTTCTTCTTGTTTCTTTCTATTTCGATTTCAATAAACCATGAATGTTATCATGGTATCAGAGCTACGGCTCTTGATCCTGTGGACTTTTCCTGCGTGTAGATGCTTTCATTCTACCTCTAGCTTCCGCTTTTATCAGCTTCATTAGATTTCAATTCTGTGTATCCCCAATTTCAAACCCAAACCCCCAAAATTCAATTTCACCTGATTCTTGAAGCCTTGGCCATGGATTCTCACTCAAAGCTTGAGCATGATCTCATCATCTGTTATCTATGATTCGAAGTTTTATTGCTGTAGTGTGTACCGTTTGCTCCAGTGTGCTTCGTCGGGAGTCCAGTATTTGCTTGGTTCACTCATTGGACACCGGGGATTTGTCTTTTCACTATAATTGAATTGAGGTTTGCTTCGGTTATTCACTCGGTAATACAGAATCACTCTCTCATCTCAGTGAACATTTCGTCGAATACCTGGTGGGCATTCTTTCATCTAAGTCTTGATGGAATTCGGTAATTCTAAATCTTTTGCACTGCACTTAGTGGATATGATTTATTATTCATGGTGTTATTCCTGTGTTGATATGAAAAAAATTGATGGAATTGACTGTCATGTAATGATAATTGTTGCTATCTGGTTATTCGGTGAAAGTTGTGTGTTGAAGATGATGATGAATATGGATATTTGAGAATTCTCTATTATCTTGTATTTTGGATGATTGAGCTCTATGTTCAAAACTGTGCAAATCAACCTTTGGTGTTATATGGCTGGGAGGTTCTCATATCACTAAGGTCTGATATGGCAAATTTGAGAAGGAAGATGTCTTATTCTCTGTTATGCTGATTCCTATAATATCTTGTGCTCTTCTTGGCGATTCTGAATTGTCTCATCAGCCTATATTCTTGCCACATTATACTGCTAAGTGATGAATATTTTGGTGTCATAAGGCTGATATGCTGTTGATTAGTGTTTTTCCTACCTCTAAGTGTGTTGACTTACGAGCTATGAAACAAAACAAAACCCTTGGAGGTGCGTTGTCCTCCGTATAACAAAATTTTGGAGATGGATTTTGTATAACATAACTTTTGGTGGTGTCCTGTCCTCCGTGTAACATAATCTTTGTGGTATAACATAACTTTGGAGGTGTCCTGTCCTCCGTATAACAAAACTTTGATGATGTCTTGTTCTCCTAAAAGAAATTCTTGCAGTGAGTCATAATCCAAATTGGGTAGTGGATGGAAACACATTAGGCAGCAGCTTAGAAATTTATGCAGTATATGTTGGGATAATGCAGAAGAATTGGAGGCCAAATTATATGATGTGAATATAGCCATGTTGAAGAATTGTGGGTTTGTTATGCACCAGGTTTTAAAGATGAGGATTACAGTGTTCACTGCTTTCATTAATGTGGTTGTTCTACTCTTGGTTTTCATTCTAGAAGACAATAGCTGGAATGAATAACTTGAATATCTGCTTTGTTTTTCTATGGCTTGCAAGAGATAAAAATGTCTGTGTTTGTCTAGCAGCTGAATCTCTTTCTTCCTTGAGGCGCTGGAAGGCCTGATTAGAATTGGTATCAAGACCACGCATAGAAGCTTCGTCTTCTGAGTTTCCTTGACCTGAACCTGGAGTTAAATAGACAACTCTAAGCTTGCACTCTATTGTCCTTCCACTTTCTTTAGTGAAAGTATCTTGTGGATGTTCATCAACATCATAATTTGGAGGCACCGTTGTACTCTGTAGGAGAAATTTATCTTATTTGCACTGCATGTCTAGAGGATATTCTCGTTGGGCTTGGAGGGTGACCCTGATTACATATGAGTCTCAAGCCTATATAACACCGATGTTGGGCTGTACAAAGTACTACTTAGGGGAAGTGGTTAACCTTGAAAGCAACATGGTTTTCTGCGTTGTTGATGATCCTGTCCTTTTGACAATTGACATGTAAATGGAAGCTCCTTTGTCAATGGATGAAGATGCTCCAGTTTACTAATACAATTGATATTTGTCAACAAGGCCGCTTGCAATGACCTGCTCTGCTACAAATGACTTGGCTGCTGTTGAATGTGTGTCACAATGTCTTCCTCATATGCAGTTGCTCAAGAATGAAGATCACAAGGGGTCAACTTACCTTCTAATTGAAGCTTGGGATACCATTGCTGGTATGACTTGGCTGCTATTGAATATGTTGAGCCAGTAACAAAGCAGAATTGACATAGTATATTAACGTCAGGTTATGCAAGCATTGAAGAGGAACTAGTTCTGGTATATCATAGGTTCTAACCATTCTGCTTGGTACCCAAGCATATGGTTGGGGGGGGGGGGGGGGGGGGTTAGGAATATGAAAAGGGTAGTATTGTCTTTTGGAATTGTTGCCTATAAATGGGTTGTTTCTTTCTGTTTTCAATCAAAGTCGGTAACAATGTAGTCATAAAATTCTCTCCGCGTTCTTCTTCATTTTCCTTCTTCTTGTTTCTTTCTATTTCGATTTCAATAAACCATGAATGTTATCAAACCTCAGACTTCAATACATTTCATTAGGAATATAAGGACGAATTCAGAAGAATCCTTAACATTCCTTGCTGAACACTAATTCCATATATTTTACATACGTAACACTTCACATGAATCATAAATACATGCATCCATAACTCTTATCTTTATAGAATGCGCTCCGCGCGTGAAGGAGAGAAGGCAGAAAACCGAAGGTGAGTGTGCTTCTCCCGGCCGAGCGCCGCTGGCTTCACCGCCGCTGCGTCTCGGTCCGGGAGAGGCGGGTGTTTTCTGAGTTGAGGGGGCTCCTAAGGCAGCGGCGCGGCTCTGGGAGGGGGACTGTGTCGGCGTCTCTGGTTTGGACAAATCGGTTTTGATTTGTCTCTCTCGGTTCGTGGGCAATGCAAGCGGAGGTGCAGCGTTGGAATCCGGAGTTCTAGCGGTGGGTTCCAATGTCGTCGTCCCTACTTCTCTGGGCTGGGATGGTCAGATCTGAATGTGGCGGTGCCGATCCCGAAGGGATCTGTCTCGGTCTCTGCTTTGGATCTGCTTATCGTCGTCAGAGTGGTGCGGGGGTGTCTTCAGGGTGGTGCTGCGGCGAAGGGATTCGATGTGTTGCTGTCTTGATGCGAGGTGGTGGCTTTGGGGCTCGCCGGCAGTAGGAGGGATTGCCTGACGTGTTGGCTCTCTGCTTGGGATGGTGGTCTTTGGGCTGGGCTTTTGTTCTTGGGCTTCTCTGGTTTTGTATGGTGTCATGGTGTTTAGTTACTTGTTGTTTGTTTTCGGTGATTGTCTTGCTGAGAATAAGTCCCTCCTCTTGTGAGTGAGGGTTTGGGTGTTTCTGGGTAGGGTCGTTGCTTTCTGGTTATTAACGTGATGGTGAATCACCCCTACACGTGGTTTGGTTGTTTTAGACACGGTGTCCGAACGGGTGGAAACAGTTCATCTTAATGTTGATGGCAGGATTGCATCGATATAGTTAGGTTTGGTTAAGGGTTAAGTTTGGTTAGGGGTCGGGCCTTTTAGGCTTGTGTAAGTCACGTTGTTGACGGTCCCATAACTGTAGTTACATGGATGTGCAACCTGTATGGTTGTCTGGTTTATTAATGGAATACTTTACTTTTCTCAAAAAAAAAAAAATGCATCCATAGCTCTTGTGACAAGTTTTAATCAATCCCACTTCTTCTTGCACTAATTTGATAGTGATATATGGTACTGTTATGGACTAATTAATTTCCATTAACTACTACTAGCCAGTGTTATTAAACTGTCAATTTCTAAATTAGGTCTACTTGATCACCTCCAGAAGTCAACTTTTTTTTTTTGGAGAAGGCCTCCAGAAGTCAACTTGAAAAGTCCTTAGCGTTGTTAATTACTGATTAGTATGACCAATCTAAACATATACCTGAGAGATTATTGGTTTTCTTAGAATCATGCATGCTTTCCTCTATCTTCTTTATTCCCACTATTCAAATACTTTAGTTCAGGTATAAATATATATAATATTCTGAATTAATGACAGTTTCTTTAAACCAAGCTTCAGAATCTTGTCACATATAATATTTAAACAGCTTCCAATTTGATTAATATTCATACACAAATGATAAGGCTGACCTGAAGGGTGAAAGCATCCAATTAACTCTAATCATTGAAGAAAGTAAATTGTTAATTCTTTTCTGCAGAGGTCTTATTCTTCCTTATATAGTGTGGATAGAAATGGTTTAGTTGTCAACATGCGCAAATTTCCCTTGCATTACCCGTAAAGAATGTTAGCTTATGCCCCATCATACTGACAAATTATATACAGTTAATCCTTAATTAGCTTGATGTCTCTAGGCTCTAGCTACCAGGCTCTAGCTAGGTAGCCTTTACAAGTTAATTATGTTGAAGCCTATGATAGGAGGAATGGAGGATGGAAACTTGTGGATTGGTCTTAAGATGGATCTTCTTGCTTTAAACCTTAATATAGTGCTATATAATAAATCAGGGTAATGAAAGTTTGCAATTTGCAAGGGGAGTAATGCTAGATGAACCAGATTTTGGGAAACCACCTAGAGCCCACCTTAAGTAGCAACTTATGCAGCATAGCCACGTCATCGAAGCATAATTTTTTTATATTTCTCAATTACCAAAATTCCTTTTTCTTTTTTCACTTTCTTAAATTTATCTTTTAAACCCTTTTTTTTTTTTTGTTCTTCTGATCTAATTATCTGTGACAAATTCATCAGACGTTGTTCTCTTCCTTCCTCCTCTCACCTCTCCTCTCAACCCTCTCACCTCCTCTTTAATTGATCAATGCCTTCTCAATCCGATTTCAATTTTCTCACAACCAAATGTTCCATTTCCAAGGCTTTAAGAAAACCCATGTATTTTTGTCCCTGGTGTCCACTTCTAATATAATTGGTCTTATAATATAGTTGAGCTTTTACGACCACTGCAAGTGGTCTAGTGGTTCTTGTCTAGTTGGGTGTGCTCCCTAACTTAGGTTCGAATCCCGAAACTGTCAAAGTGGCCAGACACTGCTGCTGCAATGCACAGTTGGAGCATTTCACATGCGCCGAATGGGTTTATCTTGGACCTATGAAGCCTTTGGGTTCCCCTTGATAAAGTCAAAAAAAAATAGTTGAGCTTTTACCCAATGGAGAATGGATGGGACATAAAAATGAACAAATTGTCTTACCGTATACTTGTTTATTCTTAATTACCTGTTGAAGAATGATTAATGTCAACGAGGATTCTAATCTTTAATTTCAATTTCCAGCAGAGAGGATCCAATGCCATTCCATTGCCTTTTTCTTTAATTTGGTTTCTATGGTTCTATGAAAATGATACCATCACACACACATCAAGGTGGGAGCATAACGTAGTTGGAGCAGATAATTGTTTAACAGAGTAAAGCTAACTGAGTTGACACACTAATTAGGTATATCTATGGCATCAAGATGCTGATCATATGGTCTAGAAAATAATATTCTCCTAGCTTTTACTACGAGATTAAACATATAGATGGAGTCATGATAGGAAAAGTTCCTGTTCCATAAAAATTACTCTTTACTGATATTTTATATATGTTGGGTCTCGATCATTTGAAGTCACCAAATAGCTAGGATTAAGGTGTAGATTAAACCAAGTATATACGTGAAATGGATATGGCTGGACTAGTCATTACTCATTAGTAACAATATTGAGTGCTAGCTTAGTTAGTTTGCAAACGAAGCTACGCGCTGAGAAATGAGAAGAGCAATGTCCATTAGGTTTCTGGAATTACAAAAACTTAATCTAAGTATATATAGAGTTGAAGATCCTAGCAACTAGGCCCTTTTTATCCACTAAAATCAAAATACATCACTTGCTAAATGCACCAAGGGACACTTCTTTGACATAATTCTACCCAAATTTAACTTGCAAAAGGCGAACTAGATAGGTGGAGACTTGTGGTAGTAGGCAACGTACTACATCTTATCAGTCATCCCCTTATAGTTTTTATATTAAGTTCTTTCCGGTTTCCACTGATTTCAGGTTTCAAATCTCAGCGTTAATATGCGGTAGTGATGTACTTGTGCAGATTGCAGATCAATGGAACAGTGCATGCAGACTTACAGTAGAGAAAATTTAATTTCAATTTGTAAAATGCAGAAAGCACTAATAAACGAAACCTAGCCCTAATTTGCTGCAGCACGCTGGTATATATAGTAGCCCCTAATTTGTTAGGCCGCTGCTGTTCGCTTGTTCATGAACAGCTGACCGAAACAACCACCGAGCCGCTTTAGAACCCTAACTGCCTAGCATGCACATACGCTAATAATCCCACACCAACTTTTTCGATACTGATATTAGAGATAAAAGACATGTACCAGATGGTAGAACACATACGACATGTTGTCATGTTCCTGTCCTCGGAACCAATGTTTTGAATCCTCCTGATATGAAAGCAAAGCCTTCCCTTTTAGGTGTGGGATATCCTTGGGTATATTAGTTTTAGAGTTAATAATGCAGACGCAAACAATTGTAGGTGAAACATTTTGGTTAAGTTTTGGCTTGCACGGAACTTTTCTTTTTACCGCAGAGGATGTTAAAAAAAAATCTCGGTTAACATAAAACACTTTGCATGTGTCTAGTAAGGATTTCAAGCTCTTAATCTCTTGGCTCAAGTGCATCAATAATCTGCAAGTGAGATAAATTTTGTAGCAAATGAGTGTGCTAATAATTTGGGGTATTTGCAAGGTGGAAACATGATTAATTAGGTGCAGGTTTCTCTCAACGAGAGTCTCTTTCGGCTTTCAACTTTAAAACAGTAGTGTTTGTCTTTGTGTCCGGTGATTGTAGACCGATAATTTTGCATTTATGGGCTAATGGTGGAATAACTGGACCTGAGATGTTATCAGCCCAATTGTACTGTTTGCCTCGTACTGGACCGGGCAGCCACCAAATCAATCATAGTTGATTGCCTCAAACTTTTTGTTCGGATGTTTTGCAATTACAAACGTGATATCTTTAACAGATGAGCTAAGGCTTGCTTAGTATCTTATTATTGGGGATTAATCTATTAACCCTACTGATGCGTGGGTCATCATTAACCACATCTTCTTTCTAAATCACATTTAAAATATGTTTA
This sequence comes from Rosa chinensis, assembly GCF_002994745.2. Lineage (NCBI taxonomy): Eukaryota > Viridiplantae > Streptophyta > Magnoliopsida > Rosales > Rosaceae > Rosa > Rosa chinensis. The sequence goes on from NC_037089.1 coordinate 4,308,255, forward strand.
GGAGTACAACAAAGTGGCCTAAGTATATGCCTAAAGTGACCACGGCTGTCCTAGGAGCGGCAAGCGACATGTGTCACCTTGTTTTCCCAGTCCTTTACAAAGTATTTCTCCACTCAAATATTAGCATATTCTCACACAACAACCAAAATAAACACTAAAAAACACATAAAGATTATTTTCTTTTCTTTTTGTGTGAAGTTTTGAAAGATTCGTTCATTTTTTTATAGTGTGAAATGATATTAATGGTAACTTGTTATAGACTACAAAACAAAAATTTTGACGTCTTTAACACCTAATCGACCTATAATTCAACAACTCGTACAACATTTACTATTTATCTTCTTTCTACTTGTATCGTAATTTAACAACCATGTTACAGTGATTAGTAACTAACCAGATGCAGACTATGAGAGCTGATAAACTACACGTGGTGGACCCTGTTTGTCATGGGTTGAACTTCCACCGTGATAGTGTGCGCCAGAGCAGCACTATAGTGTTTCATGTGAGGCCAAAAGTGATGAACTGATGGCAAACACGTGTCCTTTCCACTTTTGGCTTTTTTTCCCCACGTGGTTGCACGACTCGAGGGATTGGTCGCCCCCAAAAGAGGGAAAAGGACGCCCTTTTCGTCCTGCACATGAGGCCCGGGCCCCATCCACCCTTTCCATTATTGTCATCTCCGGTGGTCCCCCATGTATGATGTGGTATGTTGATCCGCCACCCGACACGTAGAAAGAAAAACCCAAAGTCTGGGCCTGACCCATGATCGCGCGTAATCAATCCTATGACTTTGACATGGCTTCTGGCTTATGATTGGCGGTTGTGTTTGACTTTTAGTTTCCCTTAATTACGTTTTTAATTAACCACATGGTATAATAAGTTTAGTCGAGCGCCAGCGTAGAACTCCCATGTTTAGCATTTTAGTCTCAAATATCACCAGTACATTACGACGAACAGGTTTGAGAGACTTTCTAGTTGTGAGCCTGTCTCGAGAGACAGTGGCGGAACTATTCAAGAGCCAAGAGTGGCCTTGGCACCCTGCACAATTTTTAAAACATGCTAGTTAGCCTCTCAAAATTAAGATGAATATATGAACCGGAAAACTTTAAAACAAGCTTCTGACCCCCCAAATCCATTTTAAATACTTGGTAAAATAATTATCAATTTAAATTAATTAAAAATATAATTATGTATACATTATCTCTTTTAGAGCAAGTTCACATGTTGGGTCAGGGTCACTGGATTAAGAAATTGGTCACTGCTATTGGACATATGTTTCCATATGTTTTATTTCTTAACCGGTCAGTTATTGTTCATTGAAATTTGTATTAATTTATTTATTGTAAAATTAAAAATTTTCAATTTTGGGAGTGAGAGATAAAATAACTGGGTAGGTATTTATAGTGAAATTTTTTTTTAATAATTTATATTTTTTTTTTGTTACCATATTAATTTTAACGGTCATATATACATATACATTAATTAGGAACCTTAGGATCTAATGTTTAATTAAACCCAACTGTCCAGGTTAAGGACCGTCGGTTTCAAATCTAGAAAGAAACTAACAGCGTCCTGCCACGTACTGAACTATTATCGTCCCATCTTCAGTCGCTATGCGAAAAAAACTGATGATACGTATGATCGCCGAAGTTTCACTTTGTTAGAAGACAAAAAAAGGGATTGCACGCACGCGTATTTTCCGTCCCTCTATCTATGTCATGGCTGACGTCACCCATATTTGGCTTGGGCCAGTGTGGTAGCCTGGTTCACTGGTCACCGAATGGGTCAAGAAATTGGCTTTCTTCATGACCTGAGTAAGAGAATGTCAAGAGGAAGCTGGTTACCAATTTATCGGTGGAAGCAAAATTTTTCAGATCTAGGCTAAGGTGGTGACCTAGCCTAAGCGGAGATCGACCAAACCCTCACCGCTGAACATGCTCTTCTTGTTTGATTGGTTAACAGGCCCTGATGGAGGTGAAAGGGCTCTAGAAGAGTGATGTTCCACTGCTGCTGTTGGGAGAAGTAATGTGGTTGCAGGAGGTGAGGATGAGGACAATGAGGCCATGATTGGGGCTGTTGATTCTGATGAGAGATGAATAGGGTAAGAGCACAACTCTGATGATGTATATACATGGCATCTGCCGACCATAATCAGCACTCATACTAGACCATATCACTTTGTCGGATTGGCCTTGGCGGTGTGACCTCATAGAACACAGCAAGCCAACCTTCACCGACAAACCAATTCTAGGCCAAAACATGCCTCGACGCACCACCCAAAAGATAAATTGAAATAATGCTTGACTAAAAAGTAATTGTAAAGCAGAACTTTTTCTCTCTTCGGGAGCGAGAGAGAAAACCCTAAGGGCGGCGGTAGTCTTAGTCCGAATAGATCGCTCTCGTCCGGTGGCGACCCCGGCATCTTGGCCTGCCTTTGGCCTCGCCGACGCTGCGCAGTCTGCTGCCGGACGGGGATGACAGGAATCGTTTCGAGGAGCTCCTTTCAAGGGGTTTTGCTTGAGGTTTTTTGCAGGTTGGCTCGGGTTGCAGGCTGGGCTTGAAATCTCTATATGCGGTGGCTATGTAGGCGGAATCAGGACCTCGATTTGCTGCTAGATCGACGTCCCCAGGGAAGGGTTCACTTTCTGTGGCGGCGTGGATTGCAAGCGGTTGGATTGGGGCGCGTCGTGGTGATGCTAAGTGTGGCAGCGTGTTTCCGGGGGATCTGGGCTGTGGCGATGATTTGTAGCAGCGGGATCTTGGCGGAGCAGGCGCGGCATGGTCGGCGGAGTAGGCGTGGCGCTGATACTGTTTCGATGGCCAGGCGGGTGTGGAGATGAAGGTTGGGCCTAGACCCGGTCAGGCTTGCAAGGCTTTTTGCATGGGCCTCTTTGGATCTGCCTTGAACTGAATAAGTTGGGCTAGGGTTTTTGCCCAAGGCCCATCCCTATGTTAATTAGGTGTCTAATTACAATAATTTCCTTTGTTTTAGGAACCTAGGCACTCTTGTGCACCCTATGTCTCTTTAGCGTCTCTGGAGTAGTACCGAAGGAGGTTATTCGCTATGTCTACGTATTTGATTGTACAATGAGTAGGACTATATGTACGTACCACTGTGGGTACTACCACTAACTTCTTGTCTGTATGTATATGACAGCGGCAGGGTATGTAACGGCCTATTTTGGCTTGTGACGATTATATATTCTAGTGGCTATGCCTTCATTCAAAAAAAATAAAAATAAAATTAATTGTAAAGCTGTATAAAAATTTAAAAAGATAAATATAAAATATTTTTATGGCAGATTATTAATCTGACTTTGTTCGAATACATTTGGTAATCTCACTATGAATTACGTTTTTTATTTATTTTTTCTTTACAAATTGTTGTGCACGTGCACTTTGAGAAGCAGTCACGTGCTGGATGACGCGGTGACATGGGAGCACTAATGCAAGTTGGGCACTTTGTCGTGTATTCGTCAGGTAGCGCATGGCGCACAGCGAGGGGTAGAGGCCGGACCTATTAATGAAGGGTACCCCTCTCGACTGTTGGGGGAGCTAGTTGTAATTTTATGGGTGTCCATTGGGGTAGGAAAAGGCCGTGCACAGATAAGACAAATCGAATCGGGTAAATTTTGACCTCTAGTACAAGTCGTTCTAACTTGCCAATTGAGGCAAGCCAGACCACAGAGTTTGTGGTTGGAAATAGAATTAGGGCTCTCCAAAATAAGAAAGCTGGGATTGGCTGGAAAAAATTGTAAAGAGTTTTAAATATCACGTGAAGTGATATTAACTTTTTTGGAAATTTTGCTTGACACGTATAGACATAACTATTTTTTTTCTAGGTAAATGTTTTTAAAAAATGAAGTTAAAATCAAAAAAATTGTTTCCAATATCATTTAGTCTAGTGGCACAAGTCTCTCATTTATATGTGGGAGGTTGTGAGTCCAACTCACAACAAGGTAGTTGCTGTTTATGATTTTTTTTTTTTCATCAAATGTATATCAGTTGTTTGATTTGATCCAAAAAAAAAAAACACTAAAAAAAAATTGCAATCAAATTTTTGTTCATGTGAAAGCGACTATAATTATTAAATTTGAAAAAGGAAGCATTACATACTTGAGAATGAGATGGGGATTTTAGTTAGTTGCTTACTCGACACTTCAACATCACTTTTTTCTTTGGTGAAATCGGATCACCAAATGCTCATATGTTTCTTGTGTGTGTGTCAAATGTCAATATATTTTTTTCATTCAGTTTAGTTAAAATATAAAATAAAATAAAATAAACAAATTATTATCTATCACATCATATTGCTCTTAGTTATTTTATTTTCACCTATTCGTAGTTGAAATTTATGTTTTACAAGTTTTCTACGGCAAAATAGGGTCCACTTTTCAGTTCAATTCATATATATTTCAAGTACCATAGAATCTACATGATAGATTCTTTCAATTTATTAAGATTTGGTAGAGAAACCTAAAGTACAAAAGTTAGTTTGGTTACATTTTGTTTGAAATGAATCATTATTGACTTCGTAATAACAGTCAAAAAAGTTGTAAAGTTGTGTTATGTACTTGTGTTGACATTTAGTAGTTTCTTTCTGATAGCTAAGCAGGAAAAATAAAATTTCTCATATTATCAGGCAAAAGCGAAGAATTCTTATTATCAGTTTACAGGATGAACATTTAAAAAAAAAAAAAAAAAACAAAACAGTACCACATTTAGATTAAATACCCAAAAAGGCAAAAACTACATAAAACTAAAACCCACCTTCTAACAGTGAGAATGGATAAGGCGGTGGTGGACTCTCTTCCAGCTCCGCAAAATAACCCACTTCCCCACTACCACTCCTATTTCCACTATACCCAAACGGGCCAAACCCGTACCCGGAATGACTACTATTCCCATTTCCATGACCCGACTGCGTCGCTAACCCCGTAGAATTACCATACAACTCCTTATCACTCCGATTCCGACCCACAACCCGCTTCTGGCTCCACCACCCCTGCGCCGTCGACGCCTCCGGGGACGTGGACCCCCGAGAAAAGCTCTCCATCTCAAAACCCGTCTCCGGCGACGAAATCACGCCCATCGCCCCGTCAACTTCATCCTCAGTCTTCACGGAAGCCGTCGCCCCCATCCCCGATGATGACGTGGAAGACGTGGACGCTATCACCAGCCGACGCTTCTTGTCCCCCAACCCCTCCGCGAGTCTCCGGTCCTTCTCCAGCATCAGACGTGGCAAAATCTCGGGATCCTCAGCGACTCTGTGAAGAAACGCCATCATCTGCTGCGGTCTTCTCTCCGTCGCCTCCAATCTCTTGCTCATATTCTCTACCTCTTCCTCTAAGCTCCTCTGCTCCTGCCTCAGCCTCGCTATCTCCGTCACTATTTCTTCGTCGTCAAGCTCCTCCGACTTCCCATACGCCGTCGTCGTGTTGAGCACCGCCCTGTTATTATTATGTTTTCTCCTCACCACGTTCTTCAACAAATGCGTCTGCCCCCTCAGGAACCACTCGTTCGCAAACTCCCACCTGTCCGGATCAACCTTCCTGAATCCCTACACATCACATCACATCCAATTCAATCATTTTAACAACTTAAAAAGAAATTAAATCGCTACAAATAAAAACACACTCACATAAGTATTGAGCTGCCGGACGAAGCTCGAGAAGTTATTGTGCTTGAAATAAGCCGGCAACAGCCGCTGCGAGAACTCCAAAGGCTCGACGACGATGAAGCTATTGTTAGCCCTCCCCCAAGCGATTAACCTGTCCGTTATAGGATCGCTGACCATCTGATAAGTCTTCATAACGAACGGCGCGACGACGTTGCCGTTGTCCTCCATGGGCTTCTCTGAAGCCCTCGGATTCTGAACCAACCGGCGGTGCTGCTGCTCTCCTCCGTGTGATGCGTTCGTTATCATCATCCCTTTTTTTTTCTTTTTCTCCCCGAACTGTCCACCGTTATATATAAAATGACGCGTGTACAGTTACACAGGCTAACGTGGCCGCTGTTCATACGGCTATGAGGTTATTTGATATTTGATTGGCTGACGATAAGGGCCCCCCTGGCCCGCGCTTTATCACACGTCAGGGGCTAGATATTTTGGGGGGTTTCACACGCGCGGGGTTTGGAAAGTGGATTTGAGTGGGGGTGGTCCCCCACGGATCATTTGCGGACAACTGTAGTGAGACCTATGCGACAGGGTGTGTACTAATTTTTAATAATAATAATAATAATAACAATAATAATCGAGTTTATAGCTTCGATCGGCACTATCTTATTTAATAACTGCTCCTTGTTAAGTGGAAGTGTAACAAGGGCATGGAGTCCTAGCTTCACATGTAATTAGCAAGCCTTTTTTATTGGCCTATTATATGAATCATTCCCGTTTGTGATATATAATTTAAGACATCAGCCAGCTGTTTTTGTCTCAAATTATAATATATAACTGACAAGGTATCACGTGGTGTGTGAATAGATTGTAAACTCAGATGTGAGAAAGTAAAAGTTGCACTACTAGTAATAACATAAAAAAGATGGATATCGATATAGATCCATACAACTTCTCGTTTAAGTCGAGATACAGTGCTAACTTTTTATTCAGCCACTGATGCTTAAGGCGTGAGACTCACACATCTTATTTTATATTTTACAATACATACTTTTATTTTTGAGAAATTCTTGTGTAGGAGCACCCGCACCACTTGGCGGTGTGGCTCTCCAATCAGAAGAAATAAATTTTTCCCTCTTTTTCAAAACTGCCCATGGTTTTTAATGTGAAATACTTAAAATACCCCCTGCTTTGGCACTAATTAGGCCGCCGCACTACCATGTCGTGCTGGTGCCGTACGGAAGTCTCTTTCTTTATTTTTAGTAACTTAAATTTAAAAGAGAAAAATATTGAAATTTTAGAGCAATTTTATAATCGAATTCTATTTCACCAAACCAAATCTCAGTGAGCACATTGTATCAGCACAAAAAGGAATCCACACATGAATCACAAGTCAAAGTTCCACACGTGAAGAGTGCATCAAGTTTCATCTGAACCATCACTAAAGTATGCTATTCGAGCTAATCATTCTCTTTCATTGGAACAAGTGCTCCAATCTAAATGGGTTGGCCAAAACGAGATAGTTAGATAATTGAAAAAATGTGCATAAAAAATATTAAGATGCTAAGATTAGGGCTAATGAAACTTTCTCACCCATCACAACCAAGCACAAGAATTGTGGATAAATCAAACGTTTAAACACGCGCAAAGGAGCAGCGCGTGGGGTGGGTCTTCGAAATTTTTTTTAATGAATTAGGCTAGTTCAAGAATGGAGACGTAAGAGGGAACGAGCCAATCAGAAGAGAGGATGGAAAATGGGAGGTGTCTAATAATTAAAAAACGACTAGGACTTACTATTAATGGTGGGTTAGGGTTATAGGGGGTTTAGATTCGGAATTCGATTTTGCTTTTACTTTTGGGTTTATTAATAAGGGCTACTCGTGCATTGGAGCAGCGCATAAAGGTAAGGGGGATTATGTGGCGGGTTTTAATTGGTGCACGTCGTGTCTATGGTTTTGGAAATTAATTATCTTTTGGTTCTTTTGGAGTGGTGTTAGGGCCACAGGGAGCATATTTGTTTACTCCAAATCTATGCTTGGTGGCTTGTTGCTCTCTTATTGGACTCTTGTCGGCTAATTTGATCCCGCATTTCCATGATTTGTTTGGGTCATAATGAGTCTAGGATTCACGACGAGGGACTCTTGTTTAGGGTTTGGGGAAGAGATCGAGATTATTTTGCGATAATCCTCTTTAACTTATTTCGTAATCGCATGTCACGAATTAGTAGCACAATTTATAAAGATGAAGACAAGTCAATATGTGATTTGGTGATATATCTATATAGTTGTGTTGCTTAATCCAAGTTACAATATGTGTTGTAAGTGAGATAAATGGTAATTTGGAAAAGAGGATAAAAATTTATATGCTTTTGTTGTATTACATGATCTCAACCGCTACCAACTCTGTGCATTCACAGATCAGTTCTTATTTTATAGACGATAACTAGTAAATATTGTTACATGAAGTTAATTTCTCATATTAATATTGGGTTCGGTAATATCATTGACCGTCTTTTCCTGGTTTTGTTTCTAATTTTCTATGGGTGAGATAAGTGGTAATGGGCTAATAATAGCTTTAAACTGTTTTGGAAAAAAGATGCATCCCTTCAAAGAGTGTCTAATCATGCCCCCTAAACTTGCCAAACCTAGAGCCCACGGCAACACATTATTTATAGAAGGGTTAATGCTCATACACCCCAAATTTGGGAAAATACTTCTCATACACCCCAGTGTATTATTTTTGTTCCCTTTTACACAACTTTTTCTCACTTTCTTTCCTACCTACCCGTCTTTTCAAAATCCCTACCATTAGTACCCCTTTGTGGTTTTGGTCTGTTAGAGTCTGCATCTGCATATGTCTCTTTCATAAATTTATATATATGTTGTTTTAGAAACGTGGTGGGCCCATCAGAGTTTGTTTCATTTGAATATATGTATGAAGCTGACAGTCATCCTCTAATTCGAAAGGTAAACAGTACAATTTACTATTCATAATTTCAATAGTAGACAGACTTGAGCTTGTTGCTATATGCAAACATACTACTAAAGAACTGCAGAAAGAGAGAGAAAAACTGAGAAAATTAAAAACCTATCGGGACAGCCTTGATAGAGAATCTCCCAATTACTGGGATATTATTTATAGACTTCAGACTAGAATCTATAAAATAGAAGAAGAGATAGAAAATCTCCTATATGTTCTGGAAGAGGAACAAAAACCTCTTGATTATTTGAGCATTGGTTAGATCCGCACCTCACTGGTATCAGAGCTTGTAAAAGGCTCAAAGGAGAACCCCTCCTTAATGGGGACAATGTCAGAATTGTTATTAGAGAAAATAAATTCTCTACTAAAAGCTTCTGATGAGAAATATCAGAAGATGTTACTAGAAATATCTAGATGTCAGTCGACACTAGAAACAATACCTGCTATAATCCACCAATTAGAAAGATTGGAAAACAAACTGGATTATATCAAAGATCTTCCAAAAACGGAAGAAGAAAGACTGACAAGTGTCAGTAGAAAAATCAAAGAACAGCAAAAAACGCTGGAATCTATACTGAAGGACAAGAAATTGCCTACAGTAAAAAAGAAGACTAATGGGTTCAAACCATTAGAGAAACCAGACTCAAATCGTGTTCCTAACATGATTTTTCTGGAACCATCTACTAGTCATACTAGTATCCGGTATGAAAATCCGGAGAATACAGAAAAAAGAGAAATGAAGATGTTAAGCATCTTTGGAAAAAAGAAAGGAGTTCAACTCCTAAATTCTGAAGAATTTGAATACAATGAAATCGAGCATGAGGTAAAAAACTCCTCAATTCCAAAGCTAGATTTCAAACAGATCTACCGACGGGGAACATTTGACCTGATGGACAGCCATCATTTCAAAATACTTGAATTCACAACCCCCTCAACAACAGGAGAAACAGATCTCTTGATGATCACCCCTGCTGAAGTTGCCAGAGCACAAGCAAAGCAATACCAATTTATGCACATTGGAGCAGTCCAAGTCGGCATAAAACTATTGGCAAGAGAAGGCATCAACTGTTCAGTCCTATGTGTCCTACAAGACAACAGATTGACAGACTTCCAAGCTAGTCTGTTGGGAACTCTAGAAGCATCACTATGCAACCAAGTAGCATATTTCAACTGCTTCCCCAACTTTTCAACCAGCTTGAAGGATGCAGCCCACTGCCTCAGACTGAGAGTCAAGACAGACGGGATCTCAATGAAAGAAGAAATGCAAGAATTGGCAATAGTATACAGAGTGTACTATAAACTGATGAGCACCACAGTGGAACCAAAGACAAGGATCTCCAACATCCCTGGTCTCACTACTGGATTCCTCACCAGCCAGAAAAACCATTCACAGCAGATTCATAAGGTTGCTTGGAATGAAGTAACTTTTCCTCTTGAATGGAAACTGTCCGGTCCAAAAAAGCTGCCGGAACGAGCAAAAGCAAAGATCTACGAGAGAAGACGCACTGGAGAAATCAGCCTCAACTTTGAAGATCACAGGAAAAGTGATGTCTGTCCTGAAAACATCAGGATAAACAGCAATCTTCTGAGAAGAAGCTACAGCACCAGAGAAGCCGGTGTCAGTGGTACAAAACCCACTATTGAAGAACCAATATCAGAAGAAGATCTGGAAGCTGATCTATGCAGACCAGTCCATATGCTCAGAGCTGAGAAGCTCTATGATCTTTACAAAGAAGCTGAGAATTGTGAAAGTCCTGAACGATTAGAAAAACTAATCGAGGAAATGAAAGAATTCAAATGCAGAAAGACAAGAAAAGTCTTTCCTTACCAAGATGTTGAAATGGAAGAAGGAGGAAGCTCCAGAACTTTCATAAAAAAAGAAACAAGGGAAATGAAACTCCCAGTTCAGAAAGCCCCCACGGGTAAAAAAGGAGAAAGAAATTCTCAAAGATTCGTCCCCGAGGACAATCTGCCAAGAGTCCCGATCACGAACTATGGCATCTGGTTGAATCTAGACAAGAGTCTAGACAAAAGAAAAACCATTGACCAATGGGTAGATAGCCTGATGATGGCTTCTGCACTGACCCTTGGAAAATTTGAAGCACCAGATTTGCAGGTGTACTATGAAACTACTCTCACTGGAGTAGCAAAAAAGTACTACCTATCTTTCAAGGAAACTACCAGAGGAAGAGACTGGCTTGAAGAGATAAAAAATTCAAAGTCTCCGTATGATTTTGCAGTACCCCTGTACGATCAATTCTGTGGAGATCTCTCAAATCTGAGTGAGAAAGCCAAAGAAACGGCAAAGTCGAATATCTATGCTCTCAAGATCTGTGACATGAGATATTTCGAAGAATACCTGAATGAATTTCAGGAATATTACTGTACAATTGGTGAACTAGAGAATACTGATCTAGTTAATCTGTTGCACAGAAAGCTCCCTGAACCATGGAGAACAGCTGTGAGAGAAAGCATAGCTGAAAAACCAATTGAAAGATTTTCAGTTGGAGGAATTGCCGACAGAATCCGGCAACTACTGAAGGAGCAATGCAAAGCCAATCTTAGAGCTAAGATGGCTAAGAAGCAACTCAAAGGAGTTGAAAATTTCTGTTACGGAATACTGGATATGCCCACAAACTGGGGATGTCATGAATCCAAATTCCACAGAAAGAAGAAAAAAGAATATTACTCGAAAAAATTCAAAAAGAGTAATCAGAGAAAGAATTGGAGATTCAAGAAAAGCTCCAATTACAAGAAGCAACAGGATGAAGATCTAAAAAAGAAATTCTTCAAGAAAAAGAAGAATACTCAGCAGCATAAACAACCTAGCAAGAAAGCTTGCAGATGTTGGTTGTGTAAAGCTGAAGGGCACTATGCCAATGAATGCCCGGAAAAGGGTAACAGATCTACTAAAGCTCTCTTTGAAGAATATGAGCAAATAGTAGAGGTAGCAAACATGAAAGGCTACGAAATAGCCTATTCTGATGATGAAGATGACGACAGGTCAGTCTATTCTGCCTGGTCTGAAGAAGAAGAAAGTTCATCAGAAGAGTCTGAGATAGATTCTGAAGTAGAGTACTTCGAATCCAGACAAATGAACGTTTTAAAAGTCAAAAACTGGGAAGAAAGCAAGACAGAATCCTTCATGTC